>NC_138916.1:6734655-7111863 GCF_965231255.1 Vanellus vanellus | reverse complement strand
CCTCTCCACAGGAGGAGTTGGCACGCTCACGCACGTGCGTAAAATGACGCGACTGCCGGCCCGGCCAAGCCCCTCCCCCCTCTCCCCCCTCCCCCCTCCCACCCGGGGCAGTTGGCGCGTGCGCACTCCCTCCTCGCGGGCGCGCAGGGGCGGGGCTCGCGCCGCTCTGAGGGACAGTGGCGGGGCAGTGTGGTGGCTGATCTGTGTGGCGGTGGCCTGATCGTCCCCGGGCCGAGTGCGGCGAGAATGAGTCCCGCGGCCCGCGCAACCCTCGGCTGGAGGTAACGGACGGCGCCGCTGCTGTCCCGGGCGCCAATGTCTCCCGCCCGCCCGCCCGCCCGCCGACCCTCCGGCCGGGGCGGCCCCTTCTCAGAGGAATGTTACCGAGGGGCCGAGTCCTGGGCGGCGGTAAAAAGTCCAGTCACTGAGTTCTGTGTGCTGGACCAGTGTGCTGTGGTTCGTCAGGTGTTCAGGGAAGCACGAGATGAACGTGAGTGGAACCTTCTCCATGAGGAAGAAAGGAACAGATAATATCAGTATTACATACCAGCGAGGCAGCGGTAGCAGAGTTATTGAGCAAAACCCCCGAATATCCGCATCATTTGAAATTACAGCATCAGCTACATGAATACCCAAAATACAGTCCTTCATGACACAATGCAGTGGTACTACGTATGCGCAATAGAAGCACGGGAAGTTAGGTAAATCTCGTTTTCATCTTTTTCATGTGACTAAGACTGGTAATGGTAGTCAGCACTACTGGGAGGAATAGATCAAGATGGAAGGAAGGTTTTGGCTAAGGTTTAGAACTCGCCACTAACACGTTGTAATATACAGGCAGCTGCTAACAGCTAATCGCTCGCAGCTGATCTGTTGCCCAAAGGTGAACCATGCAACAATAGCAACAAAGTTTGTTTTCTTGTAGGGTACTGAAGGACCTTGGAATAAATGTAACAGATGTGGAGAAGTGTGGAAAAAATTAAAAACTGATATAAAGGGGGAATGCAGGAAAACACAAGAAAGAAAAATACTACTAGAGAAGACCAGAAAGCACAGGCACCACCAACCAGCAAGGATTAAATCTACAAATAACAGGGAAAAAAAGCAATTATTAAGGTAAATTAATTACAGCATTGAAAATATATTTATAAAGAATTACCATCATGCACAGCAAACAGCCTGAGGCCTTTAGGCATTATTGTAACATAAGTTTATGTGATAATAGTTACAAATGTAAAGCAAGAGCAAGCTTAAGTATAAAGAAAGGGTGTGTAACTACTGGTAGGAGAAATACAGTAAAACAGCGAGGGGAAGCAGCAAAAGGGAAAAAACATACTGTATTCTGCTGCCTTTGTTATGTCACCATTTTTTGTCTGTGGAATTAAAAATGCCACAGAAGATGACCATGCTTTGTATTTTTCTGTCTGCTCCCAGCCGCACACTAAACTTAGTGCTACTAGTATGCCTACTTTGGAACTTCCTATGCCTGTAACACCCCAGCTTTTAAAAGTGAAGATCTGGGCTGCTCGGTTAACACGGATCAAAATTTATCTATTAGTTTTATGCCCAAACACCCTTTATTTTATCAGCAAATTTAAGTTTGCAAAGTGTCAGAGTATGGATTTTGAATCAGTACTGTTCTATTCTGGTTTAGAAAAAGTAGAAAATGAGATTAAATTATGCTGTAGATAATAATTTTATTACACAATAGATAATCTTCCTTGTCCTTCAACAAAGCAGTAATAAATAAAGGGCCACCATGACTTATCTGTTAAGGCAAAATGTTGAAAGTTTTCCATCAAATTAATACTTTAGGGAAATTAAGTCTCGTTAAATACATTTAATGCTTTTCTAAATGTGCTTCAGTTGTTGATAAACTCAAAACTGTCTTCAAAATGAACAAATGTCATCTGGGGGACACTAATGCCAAGCTCATGTCACAATGGTCAGCAAAGTTGTGCAATTTCCCATCTCTTACACGGGGTGGCACAATATAGCTGGAAATCTACCAAGTGTTCAAATGTAACCTAGAAAACAAGCAAACAAGAGGTCAGAGCCAACTACTAGGGAATATTGAATAATTCTATTTTTAAACATCAGACAATTGCAAATATAAGCAGATTCTCACATGAAAGCTTTACCGCAGAGAACAGACTTGAAGGAATGTCTGTCGCATTGCACTCTGTCACATGAATTTTGTCCTGTACATGGGAAAAATCAACTGTTACACAATTTAGTGTCTGAAATAATTCACAATTAGCCTTTAAATAGAAAATAGCAATCAAAAGCAACCGAATGCCAAAACATTCTTTTCCCATTTTACTTATATTTTCTAGTAAACTAAAAACCGAGAAAATTAAAAATGCCCTCCCCCCCCCCCCCAAAGTGGTTCAAGCAACAGCTCAGAAATGTTGGCATTTTAAAACATTCATTTGAAAGTCTGTCTCTGTGGGGTTGTATGTAGAGACTGCATTTGTATAGAATTCCTCCTTGCCATTTTCCCTATACAGAAAGTATGAATACTGGGGTTTTTTCCAAATTTATCTTGCCCTTTTTTGATGATAAGGGCTTTGGGCTGTAGTTTACCTCTGCTTTTGTAGTCCGTGCCCATAATTTGGCTCCTGTCTTAGACACCTGTGATACAAAATGACAAGAGCAACACATATAGCGTAGTAGCTTTCAGATAAGCGGACAGGAAGTAGGTAGTGCGTAATATTTTGCCTCACTTCTGATATTCCTGTCAGGTACATCATCACCTCTTTCAAGCCATTCTATTGTAAGCAGTTGTCATGCTACTGTAGCTAGCTCAGTTTCATAGCTGCATCCTCTTTGCATATCACGGGGTAAATTACTGCACAGAAAGTGACCCTCACCACAGTCTTTCTATGTCCCTGTGTACTTTCTCCCAAACCTCCCTGAGCTACTTCACAATCAACCCATGATGCTGTAGCAGACTACTTCTTGGGCAGACTTGCACTTCACATCTCCTAGCCCTCCTCCCTGATCCCTGTCATTTTGCCTTTTTCTATCTCTGAACAAATACCTTGTTGTTGAAAAGAAGTGAAGGTGTAAGTCAGGTCTAAGTGAAGATCTTGTGTTTGGAAGTACAAAACCACAAAGAACACGCATCTTTCATAACAGTTAAACCAAACCTCAGACTGTTGCCGTTTCCAGGACATAGCTATTACCTACATAGAAAAGAGAATCTATTCATCTGCTGTGTGGGGTTTTTTGTTTTGATTTTCAGGTTTTTAAATATATTTTACCTATCAGAGAGCATCACAGTTTGTTGGGTACAAACAGCCGTACCAGTATGAGAGAAAGCAAGAGCCAACTTGCTAGCCATGAGGGTCTTCATGTCTGCATTTGTGCGTGTGTGTGGAGGGGATATTATGATTATCTTGTTTATGGAAGTTGATGATGTTCTTTATTAGTATTTAAATAAGATTTCTGTATCTGCAAGTGAAAGTTACTAAATACATTGCTGTTAATACCATATTTGCTAACTACTGTGCCCTCAAGAAAAATAGATAGTAATCCTAAATTTCATCTTCGGTTGAAAAGTGAGGGACCCATTAACTGTGGGAATAATGTGGAAAAAAATAAAAGCAATAGGAGATCTCTTGTATCTGCCTTTTCCAGATAAATACCATTGAACAATTCCAGTGCACCAGTAGAATTGCGGACAAATGTGTGGCTGTATACCATTAACTCACATTTCTTATTTTGTACTAGAAAGTCTTCCTATCTCAGAAAAAGGAGATAGTTACACATAGGTACAGATAACTGCTGTTTTCAGAGGGTATTTTTTGCATAGGTATTTTTGACATGGTAAACATTCTTATCTTACTGTGCCTCATAAAAATTGTCTGATCTTTGCCATTTGCTGTATCAGCTTAATGTCTACCATAATGCTGTGTTAATAATATCATTTTTTTATCATATTGTGGTCAGAATCCAATATCAAGTGTGGATGAATCACACCAGGAAAATATTTATGTGTAATCAAAAAATCTGCAACTTCCTTTGTATGGAAGTGTTGAGTTATCGATTTGCGTTTCTGTGTGTTCTGATGGTCAGGCTGTTATTCATACTTGCATGCAGCATGAAATCAGCGATACTTGGTTTAGCTCACTTCTTACAGTTTCTGAAAAAAACATGAAGTACCCTGTTACATGGACAGAAGATATCTTTGCTGGTTGAGCTTGAGGGGAAAACTGGGTACAATTATATATTCTTTTAATTATTCATGACTTGGGTCTGAAGTGAATGTGTATACGTTTTTCACTTATTCACTTTATAAAATTCAAAACTAAGCCCAGAAGCAGTTTTATTCTTGGCAGCATGACAAGTTTCCTTTCCTCAACGAACCAGTCAAAGGAATTGTTCCTCAGAGAGTTTGTCATCCTCACATATCCCAGAGAGTCAGGAGGGGAGCTGGCATTCATTACACCCCCCATCACACGTATGTGTGTGTGCTCCCTCCCTCTCTCCCTCCCTGACTGTGACAACAAGCCCATCTCAGAGGACTGTGTTTATATCTAGCATGTGGTTTCATTTGTGTAGCTGATTTGTAGTTCATTAATCTAGAAAGCATTGCTCAGTTCTTGTAAGGACAACGTATCCATCCATATTCTCCTTATTCTGCCTCCTATCCCCGATACAAGACACAGCTTAGAGAGGGGGAATTTGCTCTGTTTTGCAGAACAACTAGAGCAAAAGCAGCTCAGGAGCCAAAGCTGATGTAAACATACATTAGGAAATTGTTTTGATCTGGCCCATCAGGCTGCTGGCAATGCACTGTGCTTCCTTGGGAGACATGCAAATTTGTGGGACACAACTTGACATGATTAAGGCAATGCATACAGAAGAGGTAATTGCCCTTTGGCAAGAGAATGATGTCAAGAACCAATGATTCTTTACGTTCTTGGCAGTGCAGGTAGGATCATGAAATAAGGGGCTTCTTGCAGATTCATTATAATTTAGGTGGCGAGTTGGGTATTTTTTAAAATATGTTTTCCCATCTTTTTTGGTTGTATTACTATTAGTTGTTTGTCTTGCAGGGGAACCTAAGGACAACAGTCAATTTGTAGTCTTCAAAACCTAAGCCTGTGTCTGCTGATATTGTGATAGTTTATGATAGCTTGTTGAGTCTGGAGAGGAAAAAAAAAAGAGGAGTTAAAATAATGCCACAGGGAGGCATCAACTTCTGCTATTCACTCACAGCAGTGGGGTTCTTCACTTTGAAATTTAATTATCAGAAACACTGACACTCCTTGTTGACAGACATGTGCTCAAAACTCATCCACATGCCCGAGTGGAGTCAGATTCATCTTGTGCTGGGTTAATGAGAAATTACTGATCACTACCTGGGAATTTGGGGGTAAGAACAGCTGAACTTAAGGTGAAAGACTCCATATCCTATTACTACTCCCCTGAGTCAGCCTAGCAAATAGCTAACTGTAATATCTTAATTAACCATGTGTTAGAATCAACCTTATTCTCCCTTGCAAGCCGTACACATTGCTAATTACATTAGGTAAGCACACAAGAGCACAAGGGAAGCAGGCATTAGTGCTGTGGTAGGGCAGCTGGGTTTCCTACTGTACTGTATAGCAAAGCAAGTCTGGTGGCACTGGGGTGATGTTGAAATGGCACCCTTTAATTTAATGCAAAGCTAAGGGTAAGGGAAACCATACTCTTTGTATGCTGGAGAACATTACCTCTCCAACCTCCTGGACAAAACAGGCACAACAGACAAAGGAGGCTGTCTTGGCATTGCTTTGCCCTGATGAGTTCGGCAAAGGAAGAAACTAGTAGGTAGAGCACAAAGCGTGCAGCTCTGGAAGCCGCTGTCTTTCAGACGCCTACTGTACAGAGAGCTTCTGACACACATCGGCTGCTTTGAATGCTCGTGAGCCCGAGTGTCACTGTAGCCTGGCTGTGCTGGGTGCACAGTGAGAGGGAAGAAGCAGCGTGGTTGGAGTGTGTTGTGTTCTGGCTGTGCACAGCTGGCATATGATTCATCAGGGACTTGTACCATCTGGTACAGATGAGAGTCTATCATGTTACGCAGTGTCTTTATCAGAAATAGGGACCTGGAAGAACATCACAAAGCTATGATTAGTTTGCTGGTGCAAATTTAACTTTTGAACTACAAACTTCGTATGGAGAGGCTGACATCTTCCAACAAACGCATTCTCCAGTTTGTCCAATGTAGAGTTGAAAAATACTTGATTTTCTAGCTTCTGCTAGTTGGATAAAAAAATTTTAAAGTGTGTAATTTCTTGTGTTTGTTTTTTTTTTTTTTCAATTTAGCAAAATATAGTCCCAAAGTCCTTTTTAGAGCTAAAATGCTTCAAATTTTGTTTTTTCCATCCCTTTCCATCAGTGCACAATTTCTTTGACATTTCCTCCACTGGTACCTGTCATGTTCTTCTTTAAGTTCATTTTTGGTTTTCTGTTGCTTTATGTATTAAATGCAATTTTTTGAAGTAATTCCCATCTAAGCTTTCTCTGTCAGTCCCTTGTCCTTCATCTCTAAGCTTTTATTCAGTTAGAATAGTTAGATTTTATCCTAGCCATTAATTTTAATTTTCAAACAGTATTTTTTGAAGATTAGCTAAATTAAATCATTTTTGCAATTAGGGTCAAATTAATCCATAATGGAAGGTAGATAACAGCATAGATGGAGTCTCTTAGATTTTGACAGATACCCTCATTGGGTTTAATGTTTTGTATAATATCTCCTTAAGTGAGCAAAGAGCTCGCCTTGATGACTTCCTTCCCTCACACCTAGGCTGAAATAATATCTTTGATTATGGGGAAAACTAACTCTCTTTTTTCATTTCAGAATTCTGAGAGGGAGTGTTGTTAACCCCGACTATATTAAAAAACATATTTTGCCATTTTCAGGCCTTATCTCTAGCACTTGATAGCTGAACCTCCATGTAACATAAAAAGTCTATCACAAGAAAAAAAAATTTAAACTTGATTTCACAGAGATAAGTGAAAAAGAAGTCAAATGATCAATTTAACCAGTGGAAATCAAGTGATAGTAATCTCCAGTAGGCAGACTAGTGGAGAGGAGGAGGCTGGAAATGGGATAAGATGACCAGTTATCTCAGGATCACTTCCTGGATCAGTAAGACTTGAGTCTGAACATACCTCGATGTCTTAGCGCCTTGTTAGTTAGACTGATTAAAATAAAAGGAAGCAAACACACTGCTACTTATATTAGGCTCATTTGAGTAGTTTGGCTATAGACACATCTGTGCCCAAAGTGCTTTAATTTGAGGTACCTGATTCTGAGCAGACCTTCAGCTCTGACCTGTGATTGAACTCAGCTTGACTTTCTCTGATGATTAAATGGTTACTCTTGTTTGCACTGGGCTCTTGCACACTTTCATTTTCTATGACTTTTGTTTTTTTCTAAATAGCCGGGGACATGGCTGTAATAGTTCATTTTTTCTGGCATCATATGGCATCCCTTAAGTGATTGGTTTAAGACAAAACTTCTTTTTGGGCCTGATCTGGTCTACCTGACTTCAGTGACAGTTTTGTTTAAAGTAGTAGTGTGTTAAGAATTACTGTGATTCAGGAATAGATGAAGAATTTCTGAAAATTATCTCTGAAGTTTGTGAAGGCAAGTAAACAGTTCTATTATTGTTTACTGGTTTTGGCTGAGCTTTCCTTGTGTACTCTCTAGATTGGGCTTGGTTAAGTCTAGCAGAATTCTCACAGAATACTAGTAGAGCTGGGTGACAACAACAACAACAAAAACCCAAACAGAAGACCCCAAGAAACCAAACACCAAAAAAAAACCCCAAACTCTAAACATTAGCTACTGTCATCACAAGTAAACACATAAACTTTGAGATCCTAGGATTAAACACAGAGGATACACATGGATAAAATTAAAGAACTGAAGTCCTTAAACCAGGGATAGTGAGACCTTCAGCAGGCAAACAAGATTTTACCTTTCTGCATGTGTAAGGGTCCCAATTTACAAGCTTGGCTGCTGAAGTTACCAGGCCTAGCTGCACCTTTCTGGCGGAGGATACCATGCTATGACACGGGCTGTACAACAAAATGTTGTTTCTTTTCTATTACAGTTTACAGCCTATCTTATCAACACAAGTTGATTTAAAATAATTTAAACTAAATTATTACATTATTAGGTTAATGAGTAAAAGCTGTCTTTGCTGACTTTACCATGGAAGCAGTAACAGAACAAGTGGTTCTGATAACCACTCCTGAATTGGAGATAATGAATCAAAACCTTTTGGATACCTTTGAAATTAAGACTGACATACAGAAAATCTGCGTGTAATTTTCAGTTTTGCTCTTTTCATGACCTCAGCCAAAGAAGATCATGATCTAAGGTGTGATTCCTTATTACTCCGATTCATAAACAAACTGTTTAGACTATAAATTCTTCTGAGCGAGGATGATGTTAAGCTGTTAGTTTTGCCCAGTGAGGCCTTGGCTTTATCTAGAGCTACTTAATGTTACTGTAGTAGAAATCAGCAATACCAAACTATTAGCGATCATTTAAATTCAGTGTTAGTGATATTTGTTCATCTATAGTCCATGAATGAACCTCACAAATGAGAAATACTCCCAAGTTATTGAAACTCTTTCTATGAATATCTTCTGTAATATTTAAGCCTTTCAATTTACTTAATGTTGAGCTGAATGTGTGAGGTCTGCAATTAATGAGATCTCTGAGAATGGGGCTGTCTCCCTCAAATACTGTTGCCTTATAAAGTTTGCACCTAAATGCTTCAAGAGACCTAATTATCATTTTGGGTATCAGTCTGATCTCTCACAGACATACTGTGCATCTGAAGTTCAACAGAAATAGGGGACAAAAGGAATTGAGATACAAGCATAGCATTTTTCAGCCAAGCAGTCACATATGAAATTAAATCAGTCCTATTTGTTGGCTAGAACACTGGGAAGGAGGAGATTTTTCCTGAAAATAGAACTGAAAGTCCTTTGCATCACTGCTATTTGCTCTAGGTAAGCAAAAACCAATACAGATTTGGCTAGAGGTGGATTTTACTAGATTCATGATCAAATAAAATGTGAAAAACAGTCACACGTGGGCCATCGTAGGTGTTGCGTTAAAGGGGCAAAGTAGTTTTGGCAGAAAATAAACCCCCTTGTGTTCTAACACTCCTCACCAAGGTGGGAGGCTCGGTGCGGCTAGGTTTAAATTCTGAGTGATGCCCAATTCACCACTACCAGCCCAGGCATGTTAATATATATTAAACTGTTACGGTTCTGGATATACCAATAGCAGAATGCACCTTCAGCCCAGTCATGCTCATGAACTAGCACAGCCATGCTTTGGTCATGTTCAATTAGAAAACCCAAATGATGAGCTGCCTACACAGTGCAGTTTATTTAAGCAACAGATACACAGGTTCTTTTGGATTGCCGGTGATAGCGACTGTCTGCAAAGCACGTGCGAATACTAAAGATGTTAGTAATATAGCTCGGTTACAAAAGTGCTAAGTTATAAAACCACTCTATATAGAGATTTCTAAGTTTCCCGGGGATGCACTTGGTATAGCCAAGTGTTTGAATCTTACTCACAAGCATCCTTATGGGGGGGGAAGAGAGGCTCAGCCCGTCGATTGGTCCCAGAAGTCCACAATGGTGTCTTCCCTCACATCCCCCCTTTCTTGGGCTATTTTTATATTATTTTTTGTCTTCAAGGTGGAGTTTGAGTGACTCTAGTCATAGATATTTTCATTATGATTGGTGTAAAATTTTCTCGCCTCTCACTTAAAGCTATAGTTTACGATAAATTCAGGGTGCAGACTCAAGGAGGAGTTGTCGCACCTTGGAGGTGGGTAGCTTTTGGGATGGAGGTGTGTTTTGGTATTATAATGACACTATAATGAGCAAAGTTCATTAACGGACAGCATTTCAGCAAAAAAAAAAAAAAAGAGATCGTTGGCTCAGAGTAACAAGTGGGCAGTTTATTAGTTCTGTAAGACCTTCAAGGGCTCCATTCGGTCCCCAAGTTCCCAGTTTATCACAGAGTTTTAGCTGCGGTGTCTCCACTCTGCTCCATCCTTCGCACTGTTTTTCTTCCGTGGTGCCATCTTGTTCCCATGTTTTCTGGATTATCACAGGGTTTGGCCTTGGAGTTTCCACCCCACTCCACTCCCCATGTTGCTTTGCAAGCAATATTGTACAGGGAATCGCAGACTTAGCGATCCTTCACATACCAGCTGTATTTTACCCTAGGAGCCTTTTGATTTTAATGTGTGACCAATCCTGTATTATTGATAATTTTTAGTAATCATTCCACATTCGGCACCATAAGAAAATAAAAAGGCAGTAAGAGACATGCTTGTGATGTCCCACAATCCTCAATTTATCCCCCAAGCATGCAAAAGAACTGAAGAACCAGAAAGAGCCTTGCACAATGGAGCAGTCTAGAATATTGCCCTCAATTTCCAGTGCATTTACAAACTGCTATTACTAAATATGACTCATCAAGATGAAAAAAAGGAAAATAATTTAGTCAGAGCTGTTGTCAAGTCACTATTTAATGTTACTTTTTGTATTTGCTGTGATAAGCACTAAAATTTGCACACTCCTTGATAAATCATTGTTTAGCAACATCTAGAGGGTCCAGTAAATGGTTTGAAATTGCCACAATGTAATAAATGGTTATTTGATAATGAATGAAATTGTTTGAAAATACTGTTAAAATGTCAAGTTTTAACATATGGAACATTAGTCAAAAGGAGTGCAAACACGGAAACCATAGTGACACTATAAATATACTGCAACAAATGCATTTATTTGTACAGGGCAAATAGTAGATGCTGTATACAAACCAGTATAAATTGATATATGAAGTTAATTTCAATCTGTAAAAGTAATTGCATTGGTTTAACTTATTTAACTCTCCTTACAATAATATTTATAGCAGAGCAAGAAAGTAAAGAAATAAATGATGATAAATAGATAAAATACATAGGAAATGGGAATTGTTTTCCAGTTTAATTATGCTGTCACATAAAATTATCACAGAAATACACTACGCCGACAAGAAGAATACATTAAAATCCCATTATGCTGTGCAGAGTTGGCTAGCTTTTGTTGCTGTTTATTCCATAAATAGCTTTTTGTCTTTTCAACTATCAGGAAAAGTTAAACTTTTTAAAAAATATAGTGGTGCAAAAAGACCAACACAGGCTGTGGCATTTGATGGTTAGCCTGTAGCACGAAGCTGGGAAGCAAGAATGTCTTACCTTCCTCTTCAAGAATAGATCTGACACATAGTAAAATTTGAAGGAAAAAAATATGCCCACTCAGAATAAGTAATTTTCATTGTTTGTTTGTTTGTTTGTTTTTCTCAGACACAACTCTAACTGGAGAGTTTTTGCTTGACTGTAGTCTCTATACAACATGCCACATATTGTAGAGACGGGACACTGTTATAACAGTAAGAGCAGGACCAGCAAGCAGGCAAAACATTATAATAAAAGAGCCTTCGTTCTTTTCCTTCCAAGCCAGATATTTGTGGTTTCAAACTGAAGTTCATCTGATCATCTCTTTTCATGATGAACAGCATTAATATGCGGTATTTTTTATCCATCTGCTTTCTGTGTCTTGGACTGAACAGAAAATGATAGCCTCACCAGAGGCAGAAAGATGAGTGTATTTCTCTGAAGGGGACTTGATTTTTCTTCTTCTCTATTTTTTTCAGAACTGTTGAAGCTTAGTTTGCTTGAAAATAGTTATTTGCTTAGAATATAGATAAAGAACACTATAATGCTGCAGTTAGTGCTAATAATATGGCTGCGTTATTTTGACCTCTCAATTATATCATAAATCTTGCTGTGTTTTTAAATTTGCAACTTCTAAAGCTGTGTTATTAAGTAGGAGTTGTTGCTTTACTTAATTAAAAAAAATTTAAACATTACCATTTAGGGTTCCAGTAAAAATCTGGAAAATACGATTCTTCAGAGACTTCAAATTCAGAGGAAAATTTTTAATACAGACTTCATTAATTTTAAAAATCATATTCTTTTTAAACCTACTTTATAAATCTTTAGCATCTGATTGATGAGGTTTGATCAATGAGAATAAGCGGTACTCTGAGTAGAAAGGAAATCTCTATGTAATACCTGTGAAGAGAATACTATGTGCAAACTGAAATCCCAAAAGATAAGGCAGCTTCCAGTATGAGATGAGATTTAGGTCATCAAAGATATTCCTAGTACTTGTCATACTTGAATAAATTAAATGAATGGACTTGCTCCAAAACTTTATTCCAGCTCTTTAAAATTATGTGTATGCTGTAAGAATGATTTTTTAAAGCTGTCTATTGCTATAAAAGAATGGCTATAACTAAAGTAAGCTATCATTAGACTTTGGAAGGGATCGTTTATTATACTCCCAAATGGTCTGTTATTTACAGTTCTTATTAAAAAAAATGAACGCGGAATGCATTCAAATTTCACCAAAGTTGTAATACTGTTAACTTGCCTTCTAACAGTAGCAGATGACATTTTGGCTTACAAGAATGATTTATAGCCTTTATAATACCACATGAGCATTTCAAAAGGACAAAAATTGAAAACATCATCTGATTGTTTAGACAAATCAGAGACAAGCACCTTAATTCTCTTCTTCTTGTTATTTTCAGATCTTAACCCATAGTACCTTCAGTGACACATGTACAGTTACATGTTGGGGTTTTTTGGTTTTGTGTTTGTTTGTTGTTTTTTTTTTAAAGGGGCTTCTGATTTTAGCAGTCCAAAAATTAGATAAAGCCTAAGTTTTAGATATATATAGCATCAAAACTACACTGAAAGCTAGTGCTCATCTTCAGTAGTCCCAGATATCCACCTCGAAGTATTTTCAGAGCTGGAGACACAAAACCTGACTCTATATAACTATCTCTCATTAAAGATCTTGAGAATCAACTATTATTGTTGGGAGTTTAGACACTAGCATTATGAAGACATGTAAAGAGATACGTAAAATAATACACCTACTCCTATAAAGATTTCTTTTGGGTTTTGCCCTTTATAAGTTGTGCCACTATAATTTTTGCTTAGGGATTTGGGTTTAAACAAATTCAAAATGAAATTTTACTAGAATCAAATGTTATCTGTTTTCAGCAAGAACCATGAACTTGGCTTTGATGTCTTTAATTTGGAGGTTCTCTGTGAGATTTGTATTGTTGTAAACATTTCATGCAGCAGTAAAGGTAATATCCATTTAAGGGAAAAAAAAAAAAAGCTAAGTGAGACTGAGTTATGAAAGGACAGCCCAGAACTGAGCGATGTCATGAATTGCTGTCTTCATCCTATTAGTTGAAGTCATTTAAAATCTTTGAAATTTTATCTTTCTATGAAAGCAGGAGGAAATTAAGAATCTTTGCATCAATGCTTTCAGGCTTAAGATTGATGCATACTTTTATACACCTTTTCAGGATGAAGTATTGTTCAAGCCAATGGCTAACATTAAAAGTGTCACAGTAATAAACAAGTAACAGTGTTTGTTACAAACACACACACCCCCCCAAAGGTAAAAAGAGAACTAATTACATCCATCAGATTGAGTTATTACTATTTTGCTTCATGCAGGACAACATTTATCATCAAAACTGTGCAGAAATACTCCACAATAATGTCCTAAATTCAGAGTCATCCTGTAGGGTCATTTGCACTTACTTCCTCCTTAATTATGGCTTCTTTTTCTCGGCTCAATAAAAACACAACAGGAGCCGAATCCAGGGCCTTTAGCCACAGACGAGACAGAAAAGCACTAACTTCTAGGAGAAAATTGAGTTTTCACTTGAAGTTCCAGTAGTGGCAGTTTTGTGCCTCTTCAATTAAGCAAGTGTCTTGGCATAACAGAAATAATGCTTATCTTTAAAACCATTTTCTAAGGCCTGCATTTGTCACCTTCATATGGCAGGGTATTAATGCTTCTTTCCGTCATATTTTACATGTTCATACCTTCAGCAAGAGCATAGAGACCCTCTTATCTCTGAACATACTCCTCAAAACTCAAAGAACTAAACAGAGGTAAAAATCTATTTCTCTTGTTAGTTTTTTTTGTTTGTTTGTTTGTTTTCTAGAAAATTAAACTACATGTGTACAGAATCAAGAATTCCTTGAAAGAAAGGAAAAGCACTGTCAAGCTTGGGGTTTTTTTTGTTTTGAAAAATCAGGAAATTCTTAAATGACAAGTATCACTGTAACAACAAAAAGAAAAAAGAAAAAGTATCTTGTTATCTTCAGATGTCAGATACAGAACCGAGTCTCTACAATTGAGGAACTTGTTCCTAAAACAACGCCTCCACGCTGTCATTGAAGCAGAATATGGAATTCCTGTATGCTTTTTCCAGCATGTACCAAAAATTGTACTCAAATCTCCAGGGTTGTCTGTCCTGGACTTGAAGTGTTTTTACCAAACCTAGGAGAAAGCAAAAGGGCCAAGTGAGTCAGAATGCCTGTCAGTTACTGTGCTGTAAAACTGAGGGGTTTTTACCACTGTTGACTAATAATAACTTGGGACATCTGTTTGGTAAACAGGACCCAAAGTAGTCCCATATAAAGGCCTCAACTCAATGTAATATTTAATTGAGTAATCCATAGAATCCTAGAATGGTTAGAGTGGGAAAGGACCTTAGAGGTCATCGAGTTCCAACCCCCCTGCCATGGGCAGGGACACCTCCCGCTAGACCAAGTTGCTCAAAGCCCCATCCCGCCTGGCCTTGAACACCTCCAGGGATGGGGGCCTCCACAACTTCCCTGGGCAACCTGTGCCAGTGTCCCACCACCCTCATAGTGAAAAATTTCTTACTGATATCTAATCTAAATCTCCCTTCTTCCAGTTTGAAGCCATTCCCTCTCATCCTATCACTACGTGCCCTTGTAAAAAGTCCCTCTCCAGCTTTCTTGTAGGGGCCCTTCAGGTACTGGAAGGCCACTATAAGGTCTCCCTGAAGCCTTCTCTTCTCCAGGCTGAACAACCCCAACTCTCTCAGCCTTTCCTCGTAGGAGAGGTGCTCCAGCCCTCTGATCATCTTCATGGTCCTGTCCTTCTTATGCTGGGGGCCCCAGAGCTGAATGCAGTACTCTAGGTAGGAGGCAGCAATGTGCCCTTGTGGTCAAGAAGGCAAATGGTATCCTGGAGTGCATTAAAAGAGCATGGCCAGCAGGTCAAAGGAGGTTATCCTCCCCCCCAGACTCTGCCCTGGTGAGGCCACATCTGGAGTATTGTGTCCAGTTCTGGGCTCCGCAGTTGAAGAAAGACAAAGAACTACTGGAAAGAGTCGAGTGGAGGGTGATGAAGATGATCAAGGGACTGGAGCATTTCCCTTATGAGGAAAGGCTGAGAGACCTTGGTCTGTCTAGCCTGGAGAAGAGAAAAATGAGAGAGGATCTCATCAATGCTTATAAATATCTAAAGTGTGGTGTTAAAAGGGTGGGGCCTGACTCTTTTCAGTGGTGCCCAGTGACAGGACAAGGGGTAATGGGCACAAACTGGAACACAGGAAATTCCTTCTCAACATGAATTTACTTTTGTGGTGCCAGAGCACTGGAAGAGGCTGCCCAGAGAGGTGGTGTAGTCTCTTTCCCTGGAGATATTCAAAACCCACCTGGATGCGTTCCTGTCCAACCTGCTCTAGGTGAACCTGCTTTGGGAGGGGGGTTGGACTAGATGACCTCCAAAGGTCTCTTCCAACCCCTACCATTCTGTAGTTCTCATCAACCAACACCCTCAAGTCCTTCTCCTCAGGGCTGCTCTCAATCCATTTTCGGCCCAGCCTGTATTTGTGCAGGACCTTGCACTTGGCCATGTTGAATTTCATGAGGTTTGCACGGGCCCGCCTCTCAAGCCTGTCAAGGTCCCTCTGGATGGCTTCCCTTGCCTCCAGCATGTCAACTGCACCACACGGCTTGGTGTTGGCAAACTTGCTGACGGTGCACTTGATCCCACTGTCCATGTCGCCAGCAAAGATGTTAAACAGCACTAGTCCCAGTACCAATCCCTGAGGAACACCACTTGTCACTTGGACATTGAGCCATTGACCGCAACTCTGAGTGCGGCCATCCAGTCAGAAGCAGAAGGGCCATTGCTGTGCTTCAGTCTCACTGCCTGTGAGTTCCTTGCTGAATCAAGGCCAACGCAGTGACAGGAATTTACACGTGATGTTGCTGTGAAGCCTGTATAGGTTATATCAACTGTGCTATGGCCGGGCATTTCCAGTCTTCCATTTTCTGTGATGTCTATGGCTTCCCTTTGCCACAGGCTGGCAAGGCATATTGTGCCTATAATGTTGTCTTCTGATTTGTCAGCTGTGCATTGATTAAGATATGGATGAGCCATATGCTAGTGAACTAAGCTGCTAAATGGATTTTTGGGGAAGTTCAGCTGCAAGGAATTTTACAAGTGCCAGCTCAGATTTTCCTTTGAACTGCATTAGCCATAAATATGGATTATTCCTGTAGGTCCTGTATATGGAGAATTCAATCTGCTTTAAAGGTTCAGCAGCAAAATATGAACATAATTATTTCCCAGCCAGATAAATGAGTCACTTTAGTAGAGACATTTTGATCATATGACTTAGTCAAAGTGCAGAAAAAACAAAATCTTTCCATCCCTGTCTGCTTGAAACTTTTACCATTATATAAATATATACATACATTTACATAATATACACATACAAAATACTGCAAATTTTCACAGCTTCACTAGGTCATTTTGTTTGAATAGCAAAGCAGCAAACAGGTTCCTAAATGAAAGGATAATGCAATTTCATTGCCAAAGTCTAAAGTGAATTTAGTGTTTCCTACTATTTGTGAATAACCGCTATCTGAAAATATTAATTTATGAATATTATTGAGCAGGGGACCACTCAGTGCTTAATAGGAACTAGCAATTAGTGTATGTAAATCAACTAAGACAGCAGTATCTCAATTGCTGTTCTGCATAGAGGAATAGTTAATTTGTAGGAATACATTTTTCCAGCCCAGATTTGAAAAAGTCACGTTTTCCACTGCTGAAAACCTCAATACCTATAATATTTGTTGTGCATTTTATGATTATTCTTAATGCCCTTGCAAACACACATAATAAAATGCTAACAAACCATCATCCATTACTTAATTATGTTTATCTAGACGGATAAAGTTGGGGTGGGGGGAGTCTGTGGTAAAAAATATTGTTTCCCATTTGGCAAACACAGACTAAATTTACAGTTTAATTATTCCTTGTAGTGCTGTAGAAATATTTTTCTGATAATCATGCTTGGGTCCAGAGTTGATTTAAAAAAAAAAAAAAACAAACTTGTGGATTATTTTGTGTGTGTGTGTGTGTGTAGTGAGGTTTAAAAAGTATGTTGACTCCCAATTAAATCAACTTCCCCTCCAGCAGGTGATTTAAAAGTTTGTGAGGCTTCATTGGGAACTACACAGGGAGCTTTTCTGACAGTGATGAAACACCTTCTATAAGGCAAGACAAATATCTCGGAAAATAATATTATAGTTGCCTTCAGAAAGTTTGCCTATGGAAAATATCAGAATAATTAATCTTAATTAATAAAAATACCTCTACATTTCAGCAATCATCTGCAAGAAAAATAGAGGTCAGTTCCAGAAACCTTTATTCATGAGAGTATCCCACTAATTTCCAAAAGATCACTTGTGTGCACAATGATACCCATGTGATTAAAGACTGCGGTTTATCTCTAGATGTGTTTTTCAATGCTCCCTGAGATCTTTTTAATTTGAAGTCTTTAAATAGCGTTTTTTTCAGAGCCAAATCTGCCAATCACCACAGGACCACTAGACATTAAAAGCAAAATCAGAAACTGTGTCTTGTAACACACTTGACTCTTCTAGTCTTTTGCCTTGCAAAGATAGCCTAGGAGGTGCTTACTGAGAAGAATCATCAACCAATCTTCATAGTATATTCTTCAGCGGTAACAGGGCAAGAGTATTCATTGCAGTGAATACTTTATATTAAAATCAATCACATTCAACTTGTACAGTAACCCATGAAAATACCTCCTTTTAATGCTGAAGCTTACCATTTTAATAGTCATAAGAAAACTTCGTACATCAGTTAGCTGCATTTTAAATGGACAGATTGGCAAAAGATTGGCACATTTGTCCTGGCTCTAGCCAGCTGTGATTTGATTAACTTCTACGTTAAGTAGCTAATAAATTGCTTTCTGCTAAGCATTTAGAAGTATATACTATGAAGAGTTACCAAGTTCCATTCCTCCCAGAGTATCTTCCAAACTTGGCACAAAGCTTGCCTTTTTTGCATGAACACAAAAAAAACCACATCAACATTTTAAAGGGTGTTTGAATTCTGGATATGCATTAACAAAGTACTTTTCCTGATTTTTTTTTTTCCCTGACATTTTCATATTTTTTCCTGATATTGGAATAAGCTGTAGGTTGTTAAGCACCAGCAAGAGAAATAAGAAAGAGATACTTTACTTATAAGGGTTGAAAATTTGGTCAGTGAAGATGTAACATAATTATAAAAAGTTTAATCCAAAAACCTGTACGCAGATATTGCCCACATCTCATTTATCAGCCTCAGTAAAATGCTGAATTAATAATTTTTGTATAGATTTGAATGTACGCTATGAGATCATTTATGTAGACTTAGAAATTTACTACTTGACTATTTGCCTTGCATTTTCTTGACATTGGTGTAGTTCTTGGGTAGCCTATTATGAAATGTTAAACGATTACCTGTATTAGTAGCTCTTGAAGACATCTTTGTGTTGGAACAGATTATACTCTAAGAAGAAACAGCTGGCAAAGTTTTTGTTTTCTTCTTCAAAAATAATCTGTAAAAAAAGGCAAATATTTATTTCCACAGTTTTCTACAGATCATGATGTTGCAATGAAGAATCAGAAGTAATAATCAATACTGCATAGTCACACTAAATGTAATTACATAAAACGGTGCGATTTGTTTCTTTTCTGATGTTATCATGCCAGCAAAAATTTTGACATACGTGAAGGTACAGTGCTTTAAACGGTGCCTTTAAAGACTTTAAAAGACTTGTGTCTCCTTCATGGGAATAAGCTGTATCAGTGTAAAAAATTTCATACAGATCCCTATCCACATTAAGGGAACTTTTTTTATTTTTCATTAAATCATCATAAAGCAGCAGGAGCTTTTTTAAAATTTTTCTAAGCTAGAGACATGCCCTAAATGAGACCTGCTTTTTACATCAGAATTGTTTTAATCCATTTCCTTTAAATTAGCTGAAGAAAATAAGAAAAAAAATTAAACCTGAAAAGTGAGCTTTTTAAGAGAACTGCTTATAATACTGGATGATAGCATACATATAATTAGGAAAAAAAATAGATAAGGAAACACTGACATTAGGAATGCCATGTATGGACTTAAAGCTTTTGAAAGTAATACAAGGTATGCTACTGCAAAACATGGAAGCGATTTCATAGACAGAAAAGCATTGCTAAATGATAGCCAACTTTCAGCAAGACAAAAAATATCAAAGTTATTACTGATCATATGTTCCCTTCAGACGAAAGCCTTTCCAGATACTGATCAAATATTAACCAGAAGAACAGTCAGAATTGGCTGATAGTAAAATCTGTAATAGAAAATTCAGAGACCTATAACTTCATGGTTTTTAAACCTGACCAGGAGGGGAAGAGAAGTTACAAAACATCAGTCCCCGACAAACTATTCAAAAATAGTTTAAAATCATAGAATCATAGAATGGTTTAGGTTGGAAAGGACCTTGAAGATCATCGAGTTCCAACCAAACAACATTCCAAAATGTTTCTCCTTTTCTGAGGAAGGAACTTAATATATTAAATGAGGAAACTACAAAGCTTTAATATGTTAATTTGAAAAGCTGAATCTTTGTTCCCCAAGTTAAGTAGGTGTGCAGACACAGCCAACCTTATTTAAGTCATAAGAAGGATAATTAGGGTCGCTCTTCAGGAAAGCTCTTAATCACATGCTTACAGAAGTTGATAGCTTGAAATACCTGTCTAAGCGCTTCCTGAAACAGGCCTTACTAGGTGAAAGTTAACATATGATGATCGTATGGAAAGTATCTGAATAATTTCATGCCTATTTAGAGTCCAGACAAACATGAACTCTCATTTCTTACTCAGTTTTCACATATAAAGGATTTCATTGAACTATGGGGTTCTGGTAATAGTTGGAATTTTTCAGCTGATGACATTTGCATCAAAAAGCTTATGAAATGTCATTCACAACATGTAACGTCTTAGAAAACCTACTTTAAAAGTGCTATAAAAGCCTAGAATATTAAAGCATCTTCTTTGAATTAAAATTAGCTATTGGGAACAAAATTAGAAATCCTCTTGTACTGCATATAGACTAGTTAATACCAATTAGGATAAAAAAAAGCTTCTTCAACATTTTAGAGTCTCATAAAAAATCTCATAGCATATTTAAAAGGTAAAATCCGTTATGTTTATGTTGATGATATAATCATTTTCTCTTAGGACCTGGATCAGCTTTAGCGAATATAACAGTTGTACTATGAATATTACAGTCTCTGATTTTAAATCTAAATCTTAAAAATGAAAATGCTATAGAATATAGATTAAATAATCTGTAGCCTGTTTTGTCAAAAACAAATTTGTAGGCCAGTAAGTTGTTTTTGTTTGCATGTTTCCTGTGCCCTGAAATATGAAGCAAATCCAGTGGTCTTGGTTTTACAAATTGGTATCATCTATATACTCTAGTTGTCTACCTTTGAACAGCCTCTTAATAACATTATGGGGCAGGAACAGAAAAAAACATCAGATAAACAGATAAGCATAGAACATTTCTAAGAACTCTTTAAAACTGCTCAATTAATAATCTTGTGAATAAGGTCTGCTTGTTAAATGACTACTTGTATAAATGCTACCTAAAGGCAAATTATAGACTTCTGAGAATTTTGTTTCAATATCCTGATATCTACGAGAAAATATTTGTTCCCCATATTGATGTGATAACACTACAGAACACAGTAACAACATAAATAAAATCCATCAAGAAATTTCTGAAAAAGGTGGTTATGCATTTATAGAATCAAACCGCTGTTGTATAAATTATTTTAATCACTGATAAATAAAAAACTGAGCAAACAAAGGAATTTCCTTTAATAAAAATATCAGAGCCCATAATTATACAATTAGTTTAGAGTTTCCAAAACTGTTCAGTGTTAGCCTGTCTTCTCTCCTATTGAAGTTAGTAATTGGCTCAAGGGAGAGAAAGGTGCTAAGCTAGATGCTAGTACAGAGTTTGGACCACTCCGTCAAAAGTTTTCAGAAGGGGCATTATTCCATTAGGAAATGTCAGCTTAGTGTTACATGCAGGCCAGCTCAAGCTCTCAGAGTGCAAACCCCAAATCCTCCAACAGGCTATTTCAAATGGCAGTTGTCCAGACACAGATGCCGAGATGCAGCCGCGAAGTAAGAATACCAGCTGATAGTTCATGGCAAGTGAGTCAGGACAAGTATGAGGCACATTTAAAAATATTCTCCAGCAGTTCAGTTTATTCTCAATGGAGATTTAAAAGAAGGACACCAGCCAGGAGTAGCAGATTCATAATATCTGTAATATTATCTGCAGCCACATGATGGTGTCTATTCTGACCCACAGATCAAGACTGGTATGAAGCTTCTATTCAGATCGGGATGCTCACAAGAATCCAAGGTACTGAGGAAGGTAAATGTTTGATGTTCTGGATCTGATGGGGGAGTGCATGTTTGTATTATGACTTAGGATAAGACTATCTGCACAGACCGAGAGGTTCATCAAGTGTTCTAGATATCGTTGGATTTCTCAGGTAACTACCTGAGTAAACCTCCTGTACTCCAGGATTGTCTTCCCATAAGAAATTGTGGTGAGCTGGCTTTAAGCTGGATTCGTTGGTTGTATTGTATAAGGTTCCTATAGGAATTTATTGTCTGAGTGCCTTTCAGCAAATATGAAAATATGACTTGTACTCAGTTCCTGAAGAAATTCAGGATTCCTGAAGAAATTCAGGATTCCTGAAGAAATTCAGGATTCCTGAAGAAATTCAGGATTCCTGAAGAAAGTTCTTGAGGTATTTAAGTCCTTCACACTCAAAGGTACAATTTTGCTATTTTAAGGGGCTGTGTTAGAAGAGAGAGCAGCCTGTAAGTGGAAAGTGACCCTCACATCCTCCTCTACTCCCTGTTTTATCTGATTAAGATAACAGATGATAAAAGCAGATTAAAAAAAAAAAACAAAACACGCAAACAAAAACTAAACCACACCACAGTCCCAGGGTGGTGCCAGGAATGGAAACTGTTAGCAACAGCAGCATGGGCCACTGCTTCTCCTCCTTTCTCCCATCAGCAGTTAGTCAGATAACAGATTCATTATGTGTTTGAAACATGTTATATAAACAACAACAAATCCAGCTCCAGCCGTCATAGGAAATAAAATCAAAAGAACATTTTCTTTTCTGACCACTGTCCCTACTGGAATCCCTCTGAGAAAAAGACAGGTGAAGCCCTCCCTGAGCTGGCAACCATGGTGCCAAGGAACCAATGATTCCTGGAATAACTGCCCTTCCATCCCCAGACTAACATTAGGTGAAAAGTTCTGCAGATTTAGAATGAGGAAGCAGGAATAAAACTGAGCAGCGGATGTAGGAGCTTCCAAATTTTGTACTTCGTAAGATTTGAAATTAGGAATGAATGGAGAGACACTGGTATCAAGACCACTTTTACTGTGGCTGTTTTTAAACGTATATAATATGCAATTCAGGAACTACAGTATATGTTTCAGGGGGTAGCTGGAATCAGACTAAGTCATTTAATCTGTTCAATTTGTATGCTAATGCAAATACAACACAACAGAAATACCTGTTTCATAGCCATATTACCAGTTATCAAAATAACTAATTTGTAAATAAAATGGAGGACATAATAGCAAAACATTATACACAAACTTGAAACACATTTTTAATAAAATTTCATTAGGGAAGAAATATATTTTTTCATACTCTTCTGAATGAATTTTTGCCCCTCTCCCATAAAGGTCAGGATTTCCAATGGGGAAAAAAATTGCAAAACTGCTATGCTTTGGAAAAAATGGCATCTCTCCCTTACCAGTTGAGAGAACCATGACGCTTCATGGATCCAAGCCTAATGTCCATTTACTGTATCTACAAATTAGATCACTGTGCTGGTTTTGGCTGGGGTAGAGTTAATTTTCTTCATAAGTAGCTAGTACGGGGCTGTATTTTGGATTTGTGCTGGAAACAGTGTTGATAATACAGGGATGTTTTAGTCATTGCTGAGCAGCACTTACACATAGTCAAGGTCTTTTCTGCTCCTCATACTGCCACACCAGTGAGTAGGCTGGGGTCACAGGAAGTTGGGAGGAGACACAGCTGGGACAGCTGACCCCAACTGACCAAAGGGATATTCCATACCATATGACGTCATGCTCAGCATGTAAAGCTGGGGGAAGAATTAAGTGGGAGACGTTTGGAGTTACGGCGTTTTGTCTTCCCAACTAACCATTAGGCATGAGGGAGCCCTGCTTTCCTGGAGGTGGCTGAACACCTGCCTGACGGTGGCAAGCAGTGTATTAATTCCTTGGTTCGCTTTGCGCATGCACATGGCCTTTGCTTTACTTATTAAACTGTCTTTATCTCAACCCAGGAGTTTTCTCACTTTCACTCTTCTGATCCTCTCCCCCATCCCGCCAGGGGAGGATGAGTGAGCGGCTGTGTGGTGCTTAGTTGCTGGCTGGGGTTAAACCACAACAATCAAAAACAAAAAAATTATCTTTGTATATCCAATAAAGAATACTACCTTTCAAGCATGATTAATAAAATGGGAAGCTTCTTTGTTAAAGGCAATGAACAACCTTTTTTCAGTAGTGCTGCGTGTGATAAAATAGAGGTAGTATGTTTCATGGGCCGTTGGAAAGCTGTATTTTTGCCTAAGATGTAGATGTATTTCCTTTAAATATTAATTTAAAAATACTAGTATGATCCAGAATTTTTTATAAATCATGTTATTTGGTATTAGAAACTTAGCACTAAACATGCAGGGAAACCTGTCTTTAGGAAGCCAGAATACTGACCACATACATTTTAAAAACAACCAGACAGCTGTGATGATTTGTTTTAATGGCTATTTTCAAACACGTGACAAGGTAGTAAGAAGTAATTTAAGGAGCAGCAGATGCCCCAAAAATTCACAAGCTGCAGATGTTCATAAATACGTGAATAGATTAAGTGTCTACTACAAAACCACAGTGATAATTTCCTTAAATTTTTGGTCTACTGCTTTTTCTCAGTGGAAATCAAGTGAACGTGGATCTTTCCAACATGCAATAATACTTCTTCTGCTGCATATTTTATAATCAAAGAACAGGATATTTTCATTTCATTTAAATGATAAGAAAATAGTGAACATTGGGGAGTGGGCAATAACATCTACTTTAAGTTTAATGGAAAGTTCCTCATATCAATTCACCTGATCTATCATAGAGCTAGATTTGTTAGTCCATTTAAGGCAGTCTGAAGCTATTAAAATAAAATACTTCTAACTCAACCTGTATGACATAAAAGGAAGACAGCAAAGAAAAGGCCAGGTAACTACTCTTCATGAAATCCTGTAGCCTGCTTTCATTTTACATAACCGTTTCAGTGGAATTATAGTTGTGCTTGAAGACACACTTTGCCATGTACACATAACTGATAACATCTTTCTATCAGGCCAGAACCACTCTTCTTCACTGGTATTGGCATCACGGGTATTGTCATCATCTTTTCATCCTTTTTGAGCTGCAGGAGATCTGAAAGATCTGAGGTCTTGGTGGTAGGAAATGTGGATAGGTTATTAGCACAGTTGTTTGAGGCAATTTCAAACAATTCTGCATTGTGTTTAGAAGGCAAACACTCCAAGATATTTTTGTGCTTGCAGAACCTGAAGTTCTTTCTTAATGGAATTTTAGGCCATATTTCAATGTACCCTACTGGAAATGCTTGTATAAGGACATGATGGAACTCAGACTGCAATGCCTTCTACACCATGTGCTTGGGGTCTTAAAGCAGGAAGCTTTCAGGTGTTAGAATGCATGAGATGGAATGCATGAGAAAAACAGCACTATGAAAGCTATGCAGCTTGGCTCGATCACAGAAAAAAATGTTCTTTTGGAAGATAATAATATTAGGCAAATTCTGTTCCCTTTAGGTAGTATGTCTTTCAGCGAAATCACCTAGACTATAGACTGCATGCTGGGGCACTCAGAGAAGCAATCCAGAATTTAAGTCATAGAAAAACAAATATTTTAACCCTTACTTAATTAAACATTATGACCAGTATACGTATGCTTATAATCAGACATTCAGAAGTATTATGAAGAATAAATTCAGCATCACATATAAATTGAATTCACACCCACCTCCTAAATTTCCATCAGTCTTTAAACATACAAACAGTGCTTATGCCATGCTCTCACTGATAATGAACTTAGGCTTACCTGGATGTCTGGAGGGATTCGGCTTTCTTTCATTGTCACAGGACACTTCACTGAGCACAATAACTTTAAAAAAAAACAGCAAAACAATGTCAACAAAGCTTAACAACGTTAACAAAGCCTGATATACAATCAACTTATAAACAATTTCTGTCTGCAATCTGGGACATCACCTGTTGTTTTTCCACTCTTGGTCTTTATCCAGACAACTTCTCCCTGAATTCAGTGGATATTTGATAATTAAAACACTAAATAAAACGTTAGGATTAAGCCATTGCTCTGACAAATCCTACTAAATTAAACTAAACCAGTTTTGTTATTCTAGATCTGGATTAAAGGCTACCACACCATAGGGCAGCTTGGTGCTTTAGTTTAACCCAAGGCTCAGAGCCACATTTTTACTAAATTAAAAATGAACACTACAACATACACTGAGACCCAAAGCAAGTTTTACTTATGGAATAAATACCACATATGGCTTTATCAAATTCTAGTCTAATTGTATCGGTGTTACATGAAGTGCATGTAGGCTGTATTTCTGCATTTTCTTACTCTGTGGAATTGCAATACTGGATACTAGTAAGAGCAGAGGCTGGCAAAATGGGACCTTCTGCTTTTAATAACAACCCAATGTATGTTACTGAAAAAGTTGAGTGGTGCATATTAACTCTCAAATGCTATTGAGAGACTTCTCAGAATTTAATGATTTATGTCAATCTACAGTAATGGAAGGCATGATCCAATAAATAGATACAAATTCCTTAGCAGTAAGCTTAAGTAGAAACTTAAATATTATTATCAGAAAAAAAAATATGATAAAAAATATTTGTCTAAGTCTACAGTGAGATTTCAAAGTAAGATTTTAATTCATAGTGCTGTAAGTCTAGAACATCTGTTTTGGCGTGGTCTTGTCTCAGTCCTTTGCTCCTGAGACACAGTTCACACTATCACTCACACATGAAAGAGGTGACATTTGGATTTTCCAGTACTTGGCAGAACTTGGAATTCTGAGGTCTCCATACCTTTGAATTTGATTCATATGTTCCTGTGAGTGGGGCAGGTGAACAGAATATAGCTCCCAGTGGTGTTTATAACCTGGAATTTTGAATTTGCCAAGGCTCTACACTAAAGACCAAATGTAATTGGTCACTTCAGGTAGTGATAAATTTAGAATCAAGGCAGGGGAAAAAAATCATCTGCATTTGAGTGATCTGCACAAAACCTAACAGAGAAAAAATGCCCCATCACTGTTGATGGAATGCATATTCTATCAAAACTGCAGTCACATTCTGTTCTATTGAGATTAACTTTACCTGCTGAATGTTGTGAAATTTATTTCAGTGGCCTATGACCACCATATATCAGCATCTGACCCCTATCTATATAAAACAATAAGCATGAGCTTAAGGCTGTCTTAAAGGCTGTCTGAGAGATGTATATTTACTGACATATAACCTGACTAAAGCCAAACATCATTACCCCTGTGACTGATTGGAGGGCAGTCATAACTTAACAGTTTTATTTCCCTTCTACAGCTGAGCTCCTTGACCGTGCTAGCTGAGCTGACATGGCATTTCAAGTCTTGTTACCAGTTCAATGGTTCTCTTATTAAAAAAAAAAAAAAAAGGCAGGGGGAGGGGCGACTGGAGAAGAAAAAGAAAAAGCACTTCTTCATTTAGTCTCTCCATCTTGATCATTGCTGATGGGCTATCAATAATTTCAACTTGGTTAAGCAGCTGGCTGAAGGTTAAATAAATTCTGCCTGGTTGTTTGCATGATCATACCTGAATTCAAGAATTTCAATTTGAAGCAGATTTCTTTTTGGCTGCTCCTTGGGAAGTTCTTATGAGTCAAAGATAGGCTAGATAATAAGTTATTTTTGTGGAGAAGCACAAGAACAAAATTGAAGTCGATGGGGCAAAGCAACCACGCTTTGAAATTTTTGAAAGGAAATCTAAATAGAGAGTAAAGGCTTCATATAGGTATATACACACCCTCCCCAATTTAGATGAGGACAACAGGAACAGAGGTCATCAGTAATCCTCCAGTCAGAAGGATTTTGCCCAACTGCTTTAACAGATTGTTAAAAATCTAAGAACAGCTATCCACTGATTCATGAATGAATCATGATTTTAAAAGAAAACAAAATGGGTCATGCCATTTTGCCTGCAATGTGTTCAATTATCTTGCGCACTAGTGTTTTGACACCCAGAGAATTATTTACAGCGTGCATTACCACCTATGTGTCTCAGTCAATGTGTGTACTAATATGCTGTTAATAATGCATTCTGTGGACTCAGCATTCCTCTTACTTGCATCAGCTTTATTGTTTATGTAAGTATTTACTTCTTGGGAGTATTCCTGGTTTATTTCAGTACAAGAAACTCCAAGCTCAATATGAATCAAATACACGTGCTTTCACATTTAGCTGTAGTAGGGTGATTTTGGAACAAACACACTCCTCATTACTGAGACACAAGGAAAATGCACACTGAAATTTGTCTAAAATAATCAGAATAGTTAGTGACTTAAATAGCAGGTGGTGTCCTGTTAAAGGAGGAAGAGAATTATGGTTATGTTTTCAAGACTCATATAGCTGCTTTGCCTCATACAGGTTAAAGTGTATAGTCTACTTTTACACAGCAGTTGATTTTTCATAATCAGATTATCTGCATTTTCAGTAGTTTGCTACTGAAAGGCAGTGAACTACTTCAGAGAGAGAAGTCAGATTCAGGTCACAAATCTTGAGTGCAAGAGCATGCACATCTATAGTTAACCCACACAGCAAGTGCCTTGACTTACTTCCCTCAGCTTTCACTGTTTGACATATAGAATCCCTAATATCTACAAATAAAACATGTGAAGTTTGAGAAAAACTGAGCAATAATACAAGCAGGTGAAAGTGTGAGAAAAAAAGATTCAGGAAATTTCTTAGAGGTTTTCAAGACAAAGTTGGATAAATCCCTGAGTAACCCAGTGTGATCCCACAGCTGACCCTACTTCGATTAGGACACTGGGCTACAGACCTCCAGAGAGTCATTCTGGCCTATGACAGTTTGACTCCAAATCATTGTTCAGACAGAAACCGTAAGCTTGTTAAGACTTCTAATAAAAGTCCTGGATATGAGGACCCATCCATGCTCTGTAGCACTGCTGTTCAATGTTCCAAAGAAATGAACAGTCCCTTGTGGAATATACATTGATGCCCTAACCTCCTTTTTGTTCTCTATACATTTGACATTTTGGCTGTATTTTAACAATACTTTATTTCTTAATACAGAAGAAACTGTGTTTCATTGTAGTACGATGCACAGCATAATTATGGTGCATGGGTGTAATTACAAAGAACATACAGTTCAGTCCTTTGCGGTAGTATCCTTGGGCAGGTTGTTCACAGTTTCATACTTTCAAACACAATCAAAAGTGGGAGTACTTTCACTCCTCTGAACTACCAATTCAAACTGTAAAAATTGCAGCACACACGAAACGATGTATCTTTTCCAGCCTACATATGCAGAGGTTCTATACTTACTCACCAAAGTCCAAAATCACATTATTTCTGCAATTTTATTTTCCTTACCGCAAGAGAACGAAGATGAGATTCAGCCTTCTTTGTAAGCTTTCTTCACAGCTTCTCAAACTACAGTCTAGATTGTTTACCCCCCTTTTTTCTCGGAAGGGCAGCATCCACCTGTCATACCAGAGAAGCTTGGAGTTACTTGCTCCTATAAGACAATCTTTGACCTTAAAGTGAGGGACTTGCAGACCTAATAGCATGATCTCCAGGTTGCTACCAGTTAATTTTTTTTCCCCTCACTCAGATACGTGCTACATGGCATTTCTCCTTCAAAGAAACTGCATCTTTCTTAAAAACCTTGTTGACACAAGCTCTCATTCATGCCTTTGGCCTCTCGCTATTATAGAAACTAGAAGGGACAGAACCTGTCACTGGGCTGCAGAAAGCCACCAGAATTCGGATGCAGATTGCCTTCACAACAGCATTTCATAGCATAGCTTCCCCCCAGCTTAACATTTTGTAGACTCTTGTTTCCCAATCCAAATCCTACATAACAAAAAACCTCAGGGATTGCTGACTGCATAGCTTGAGCGTGTTTCAGCAGTTTCAGGACAAGAACACGTCTTTGGCTCTGTGTCTTTCCCTCACACTTCTGGAAGCTTTAAGAAAGGGAAGGAGGAGGATGCCCCTCCTCAAAGACCTGTGCCAGTTAAACAAATAGAAGTCCCCAAGTATTTATCTTATTCCTCCCTCTTTCACAAAAAGCATGACATGGATATCTCCTTTCAAGTTAATTACGGTGAGACAGAATCATAGAATAGTTTGGGTTGGAAGGGACTTTTAAAGGCCATCTAGTCTGCCCCCCCGACCCCATCCAAACTGACTTTGAATATTTCCAGGGATGGGGCATCTACCACCTCTCTGGGCAACCTGTGCCAGTGTTTCACCACCCTCATTGTAAAAATTTTCTCCCTTGTATCTAGTCTGAATCTACCCTCTTTTAGTTTAAAACCATTACCCCTTGTCCTATGGGCTAATAAACTTTGTACTGTGAAAAAAATTAATTTCCTTTACAAAAATAATTCCTAACTTCAGTCTAAAACTGCTAGTTTATTCATCAGCCAATGCCATTAATATATCTGTCAACAGCTTAGAAAATACTCTCCTAATAAAACAGTAGGCTGCGATCAGCTATTAAATGTAACTCAGTAACTTGGCAAAGGCCATCCAAGTTGCTCATCAACTCACATAGTTTTACAAGTTACAGACCCATGGCAGCAATCTCTGTACAACAAGAATATTAACTGAATAAAGTGATCATTTTATGAAACATTTTATGGAAGCAAAAAGTACACACAATTTTGTTTTATTAACAAACTCTTGACCTTACAAATTTCAGTGTCCATATTCAAAATGCTACTGTTAAGCTAACCCCAGAGCTGGCCTCATTCCTTCTTGTGGAATAATTACTAAAATGATCAATAATACAGCATTGGTCACACACTAAGGAAAGGTATACAATGAAAAGGATTCTAGGGTAGAATACAGCCGCAGCTGGTATGCGAAGAATCCGCTACATCTGCGATTCCCTGTACAATATTGCTTGCAAAGCAACATGGGGAGTGGAGTGGGGTGGAGACTCCAAGGCCAAAACCTGTGATAATCCAGCAAATACGGGAACGAGATGGTACAATGGAAACCTAAGAAGAAATACAGTGCAGAGGATGGAACGGAGTGGAGACACCACGGCCAAACTCTGTGATAAAATGGGAACTTGGGGACCAAATGGAACCCTTGAAGGTTTTATGGAACTGATAAGCTGCCTACTTGTTACCCTGAGCCAACGATCTGTCATTTTTTGATGAAATGCTGTCCTTTGGGTGAACTTTACTTATTATAATGTCATTATAATACCAAAACACACCTCCATCCCAAAAGCTACCCACCTCCAAGGTGCGACCACTCCTCCTTGAGTCTGCACCCTGAATTTTTCGTAAACTTTAGCTTTAAGTGAGAGGCAAGAAAATTTTACACCAATCATAATGAAAGTATCTATGACTAGAGTCACTCAAACTCCACCTTAAAGACAAAAAATAATATAAAAATAGCCCAAGAAAGGGGGGATATTAGGAAAGACACCATCGTGAACAAGACGAGACGGACTCCATCAAAGACTGCATTGACTTCTGGGATCAGTCGACGAGCTGAGCCTCTCTTCCCCCCCATAAGGATGCTTGTGAGTAAGATTCAAACACTTGGCTATACCAAGTGCATCCCCGGGAAACTTAGAAATCTCTATATAGAGTGGTTTTATAACTTAGCGCTTTTGTAACTGAGCTATATTACTAACATCTTTAGTATTCGCACGTGCTTTGCAGACAGTCGCTATCACCGGCAATCCAAAAGAACTTGTGTATCTGTTGCTTAAATAAACTGCATTGTAGGCAGCTCGTCGTTTGGGTTTCTCATTGAACACGACCAAAGCGTGGCTGTGCTAGTTCATGAGCATGACTGGGCTTAAGGTGCAGTCCGCTATTAGTGTATCCAGAACCATAACAGTTTAATATATATTAACATGCCTGGGCTGGTAGTGGTGAATTGGGCATCACTCAGAATTTAAACCTAGCCGCACCGAGCCTCCCACCTCGGTGAGGAGTGTTAGAACGCAAGGGGGTTTATTTTCTGCCAAAACTACTTTGCTCCTTAATGCAATACTTCTCTAAGTCCAATAGAGTTGTTCCAGGAATGATTAAAGCAGAAGGATACTCAAAACAACTGAAAATTCACAATGTGAAGTGGATACATTACCAGTTGCCTCTGTTGTTTGCCATTAAGGGAGGGGAGGAAAGAAGTGTTGTCACAGTCTTCAAAGTTTCTTAAAAACACAGCTTTGAGTTCTCAGTTCTTTGCAAGGCATGTCGGCTTCTGCAGAAGCATCAGGTATATTTTTAAAAAAAGCTTTTTAAGAATTAAAAGCCAAATATCAGTGTATCATGTCAGCTCCATACTAAGTATAAATTCACCATACATGTTGTTGTAGGGATGTTGGAATTTCTGCATGTTTAGCACATTGTGTGTGTGTAAATATGTATATACAACACTTCTATAAATACACACGCAGAGAGATTGGCAATGTCAGTATTGTCACATGTAAGCCACGTAAATAGTACACGACTGGGAAAATTGCCACTTCCAAAGACAGCCACTTCCAAAAGAAACTTATACTGAGCAGTGGAACGCAAAGGGGACACCTCACCACAATGGCGTGGCTTATTTGGGTTCTTGGTTTGTTGGGTTTGTTTGTTTGTTTGTTTTCTTTAAACCCTTCTGGGAAGACTGGTATGGAGCATCCATAGGTTTCCAACAGAAACAACCTCCATCTTGGACTTTCTTACACTATATTACATGCTGAGTTGTTTTCTTTCATGAAATCTTGTTGATCTTCTGAAGGCATTCAGAGAGTTTCGATTAAATTAGAAAAATATAGTCCTCTAATATGTTGTCCACTTTGACATCAAATTCTGTAACATGATAGTTTTCAAAATTCTTGATTTATTAGAGCTTACAGAGGCGACCCACAATTTTCATTTTAGCTTTTCTCTTTTTTTTTTTTAATATAAAGTTTAAAAGCTATTTAATGATACAATCTATTGATAGATCCATAGACAGTTTCTCTTTTCTGACTGAATGCTCCCTCTCTGGGTGTTGACGCCAAATGAAAAGTTATATAGGTTACTGTAAAGAAAAAAAAACTACATGAAATAGTTTTCTTCCTTCCACTGCTCAGAGGTCCTTTGCCAGGGAAGAAGAGGTCCTTTGCCTTGCGTATCTCAAAATTAGCAATGCATCCTGCAAAATCTCTACAGATAACGAAAACTGTTAACCCAGGAGGCATAAATCAGATTTACTGCAAGAAAGAAGAAACACTGTTTCTTTGTCAAATTCCATTTTTCTTTAACAGTCTCTCAGCTGTCAATTTGATAATGGCTGCTTGATTCTGCACCCGTGTAACTGGGGACAATACCTATTCCAATCTACATTATGTTCATCTGTTAATCTGATGACAGAATTTGTCTCCTTAGGCAACAAACCTGGAGACTAGAATTTATCCACCAGTAGGTTTCATTCCACTGAAGGGTAATTCATTCCACTGGATTTGTAATATCTTTGTTTACCCCCAAAATTTAAATATATTGAAAGAACTTTAAAGCAGATTTAATTTAAGAGAAAAGTAAGGCCATTATATAAACAGCAGGAGATCTCATCCAGAATATGTCACATAAATATCATACTATCAAACAAGAAATGTAAATTATCATACATACTCTATAATTGAAAAGTGTATTATACATTAGTGAAGTCACCCATTTATCTAATCATAATCAGTTCCAATAAAATCTCATTTAGGAAAGTTGAGTGTAGTTCAGGGTGGATGGTTATGAGGATATAAGTCACATGAGTATGCACTGAAACAGTTTGAAAGATAGTTCTTATACATAGAAATCCAATTATTGCATACCTCTATGAAAGAAACTTACACTGATATGGGCTAAAACCGTGGCAATTCAGAACTAGGGAAAAGTAAAGCAAGTATACTGAATAACTCTATTTTAAATAAAGTTTTAAGGAAATTTTTACTCAAGATTTTACATTTGCAAGAAGTCATTACAAGAATGACATGGTGTTTAACGCTAATACGAGATGTTTCAAAAGCAGGGGGAAAATCCTGATATATCATGACAGTTATGATGATGTACAGCTTGGATCCAAACCTCCCATGCTTGGTTTTATAAATGCAGCATTTCAGTAGGAGCAATTCTGATTGACCAAATATATACAAGTCTGTTACAAAAGGAGACAAAGTGCAACCATTTTCTATCACTGCCGCCCTTCTACTGTAGCATTTTAGATAAAATAGCGTCCAGACATGAACAATAAGTGTTTTTGTTGAGCTTGTTGACATAAAAATACATGAAACAGACTAATTTTGCAATTCATATAGTACATCATTCCACATGAATTGCAGGAACATTTGCTACCCTCGTTTCAACAACAATACCAGTGACTTAATACAACAGTAAAGTAATATGAATAGAATGGATATCATGACTACAGATGAAGAAGCAGTTCAGGATGAATACTTAATTTGGTACCATTAGCCTCTTCTGAAATTATCATTAATGACTTTTTCTTCTGTTCCTCCATTTATTGTGCACAGCTGCTCACCTAATCACTTGCATAAACTTATCTTAACCTATGGATTATTTATTATACATCCATCGCTCTTCCAACAGTGGTAACCTAAGCTATACTGATTACCTCTTTTCTGCATGTCCCAAAATTTAAAATTTCTATACGGCTAGTCCCCGTTCCACTGTGAATACTCATGCACATACATACTGGTGGCAGTATTTACATGCAGATATAATCAAATCACTTTTGAATCCATCAATAGCATGGAGACTAACAACTCAAACATCTAATGTTCTTCATAAAAATGCAGTACAAGAAGTGAGAAAACATAAGCTTGACAGAAAGAATATCCATATCTCCTCTTTAATGTTTTTGGTACTTACTAAGCTCCAAGTATAATCCTCCATCAAAAACTGCAATTCCACCTTATTTCTTATATTGTGATACGTTTGTTTCTTCACAAAATCGAGTGGATTCTGAACAAAGGGGCTTCTTCAGAAACCCATGGGGGAAAAAAAAATTACTATCCTGTTCTTGCAGCTGTAGCTAGCCCTGATTTGCTCTGCTTTGCCTAACTAGATGTACAACTGTATATACATGCAATTTACCCAATTTTAATAACGTATGTGTAGAGTAGGGTACTTGGAAAATAACCATGATAAATCCACAGGCGTGATCAGGATACTGTATTCCCCTTTTTATGTTTTATTGCAATATTTGAAAGTAGGAGAGAGCTAATTTACAAGCATATAGGCTGTTTTTAAGAGGAAGTTACAAAGAGTTGTCAAACACATGTAGATCACGGAATCATAAAATCGTCTAGATTGGAAGGGACCTTTAAGATCATCAAGTCCAATCATTAACCAAATGCTGCCAAAACCACCACTAAACCATGTCCCTCAGCACCATCTCTACCTGTCTTTTAAATACCTCCAGGGATGGCGATTCCATCACTTCCCTGGGCAGCCTGTTCCAATGTTTGATAACCCTTTCTGTGAAGAAATTTTTCCTAATATCCAATCTAAACCTCCCCTGGCGCAACTTGAGGCCATTTCCTCTTGTCTGGAAACCAGCTGGCCAGAATGAACATTTTACTTTGAAACATATCATGTTAGAACTGACTCTTGGCTAGACACAGGCCCTCTTCCCACTTCCCTTGCTTCTAAGCCTTTCTGATGTCACATGTGCCAAGTTAAATATCCCCTTATTCTGTAAAACGTATCTTACAGGCTACATGCAGAGCAGCCACCAGATCTAGACCACAAAGGACATGCAAGAAGCCTACTGACTAGAAAAGCATCTTTAGGAAGTGAGAAGGAGGGACCCAAACTATTCCTGTGCACCACCACAGATGCCCTGAACATTCCCTGCTTCATGATAAGGGCCAGCCTATTTCTCCATTTTGTTTTCCTTTCTAGAACCTGTTAAAATAGATGAGATTTAGACAGCTCCAAAGCTTTATATGCAACTCTATAAGCATCCACTCCCTGTGCAATCATTCATTTCCATTTCTAAGTAGGCTTGTATGTGAGTTAATTGCCCCGGTCAAAATTATCTGCTGTTCTTACAGTCCAGCCTTGAGAATAACTACATTGTTTGATACTTGTGGCAAATGCCCTTTACAGCAGTAATTCTGCAGTCAAACCAAAGTAAAGCTAAGAAATGTTATATGCCTTTGTGTATTTGACTTCAGAGAGCCCTCATCGACTTCTCTAATTATATGCTTGCTGTTCTTCTTGATATTTTCCGTTTCAGACTATGGGAACAGAGACCATGGGTGGAGGATTGACATGCTCAGTGTTTACTATACTGCCTATAAAACCTCTGAATTAACATGAACCGTAGGCTGTTACTTTCTAAGCCACAGCATACTGTGCTGCTGGAGTTAGGTCAGTGAAGTGAGATGCACTCAAAAGACACATACACCTAGGAAAAATAGTCTTCAGCAGTTCCACTGCACAGGAATAGCATTTAAACATCTCAACCACAATCACGTAATTCTAATCACAAAACACACTGTACGAAACGGAGATTGAACTGATCTCCGTAGAAGAACATACACCACTGTCACAGAAAGACCAAATACCGTAAAGACGTAGATGGGCTCAAGGCAAGAATTTAAGACAAGATCAAATGCTGCAAGCAGAAAGACTTTCACTGCTGGAGAACTAAATCTAAAGAGATCAAGAGGTGACAAGGTGCAGGAAGAATGCTATACCCAGTATTTTGCACCTAGAATTTAATTCAATTCTCTGATTGTCCCAACAGCTTTAAGAGATTTTCTTCTTCTTCATTGCAGCCTGTAAAAATAGTGTTATTAATATAACTGGTATGAGGATCAACTCTTGTAACAATATTCTGAAAACCCACTTTTTAATATTTTGGCCTTGATTCTGGAAGATTCAGCTTGACAAATCGTATGAAAGACATCGCTTAAAATCTGTGGATGTTGTTCACTATAAGAACTCCAATACCCTCACACTCCGTATAGAACATTTCTTTGCAATCCCAGGAGAACGTGTGAACTTTAGAGTGTTTCATTTAAGAAAAATAATTCTACAGTAGAAAAACTTTCTGTGAAGTTACACAGAAAGCTAAAACCTGCTTACTGTTCTCCTTCCCAATTCATACCGTCTAGCTTACACCAGCAGTGAACAATTTTGAAATACGCTGGGCTTTAGCCAAGAGTTTAAATGAGTATATGTGATTTAGTTCATATTTTCAGGTCTCTTTATTAAATACCTCCCAGTTCCATCTTGCCTAATATTTGATCCAGCAAGTTTAATGACCATTCCTTCATTAAACATTACAAGCTTTTTAAGACCTTGGCAGTGCTGCATTTCATTCAATAACCTAGTGCTGCTACAAAGTCAACACTGAGTGCCAAGTTAATCCCTCGTGTCCACTAATTATGTCCAGTGCTGCAGCTTCTTGGGTGAGCCTGAATCACTGGGGAAGTGCAGGATTTCCAGGCCAATGGATTCAGCACTCCAGCTGTATCTCATGTCTTGACACTAGATGTCAGCGAAGGGTAATTGTTGTCTCAATTTAGAGGCCAGCCCAGGTAGCTACTAGCAACCTCTGTTAATGTTTTATAGCAAAGGTGAAGTATAGCTTAATACAAGCATCTGACATATATTACAATAAAAAAGGATATAGTTGTCTAGTGTTTTTAAAGTCAGTCGTAAAAGATGAATAATGATGCAGTTTAAAACTAAAAGACAGCTGCCAAGCTGAATGGCCATGATGGATGTCTAAACACCCAGTGTAGAGAAAACCTTTTCCCTAGAGACCACCATCCAAAAAATTAATTACTACGATTCAGCATCTTTAAATGTGCCACTTAATATACTGCCACCATAATTAAATTTCCAGCCCTGTGACCTTGAGACCATTTCCTGAGATAATAAATGAGATCAAGGTTTAATCGATGCAGATGCAAGTAGAAACTGTCCGAGGAAGCACAAAACCATCACAATATAGTCAAGGTCAGGAAAGAAAAACCAAGTGAAGCTGCGAATCAACACTAATTGCCTTCTTATGATAAAAGATGTTTATTTTAATTTGCTTTATTTGCAAACAACAGTTCCATTGTATACTCTCTGACAGCAGCTTTTAAACTCTAGCCACAGCTGAAGTCAGTAGAGGGCATATTTGCCTCCTTGTAGCATATTTGCCATATTGGCATATTTGCCACTTTTTATAGCAAATGAAGCCATTTTCAGCAGAGCACTGAGATCTGATAGCCAAGCTTGTCACACATCAAACAATACAAAGACAAGAAATAACTGACTGCTTCCGTTACACTCCTTCCTTTCTAAAGCAAGAAGCCAAACAAAAATAAGATTTTGGCTAGAGATATAAAGATGTGAAAGCTATTTTATGTCCTTTTGAAGTCTGAGCAACACAAAAGGTATGGTCTGACATCCAATGTTGGACTTCACTAAGTGCTAAATCAGACACCATATATACGTGGTGCCTGATAAATATATAAATATATAACACCACCATAAATATATAACACCACCTAGCAGAGGACCTACTATTTTAACAGAAAGAAATATTATTTGGGTTGTCATGCACTTAATGAGTTGAAGTGAAAGAGTCTCTGCAGCCAAGTCAAGTGTCCTTAATTGTATGCTGTTAGAGAAATTAGAACTAGACGATGGTAGGGGGAAGCGTATGTTTAAAAAGATAACAGTTTTTTAACTTTTTGAGACCAACCTTGTGTAGAGGTAGGCTTCCTTTCATTCCAAGAAGCCTGGAGGGAAAAAAAAACATGTTCTGACACCTAAAACCTCAGCACTTTAAAAAGCATAGAAGCCATCAGGAAGAGGACAGAGAGATGAAACTGTGAAACAATGTAGACAACAGATCTTTAGAAAATAGTACCTGGACATATTTATTGGTAAACCAGGTATAAAACAACAATCTCTATCAAACATGTCAACATCAAATAGATTAAATTATGAACCACTATAAATTCCAAGGTTAAAATGCAACAGATATAATAGAAATAACATTTATAGACATCTCAAGCAAATGAAGGGGGCTGGGGTGATATACAGAACCCCAGTGGTGTCAGAAACAAAGATTGTAGAGGGCTCTGAAATCACTCCATACCAGCAAGACAAACATACAAAAATTTGTACCAAAACCAAAAGAGCACAAAACAGAGCAGTCCACCAGTCATCAGGGATTAGAGACTTCCAGTTACAAAAGAGCTCAGAAGATGGAGGGGGAGGGATAATAATAGATAGGCTGCTGTGATGTAACATTAACTTGACTGAAAGTTTCCAGAGACAACTATCATGAGGGCATGTCTTCTGAGCATATGCTTCACAGGACTGTGCCATATACATAGTTAACATTCATGTTAATCCTGCGAGTGTAGATGTGCGTGTGTAAAACCTGAAGACACATTAAGGATGATTAAGACAATTATTTCCTGGTCAAAAACTACCAACTACCCTTGAGAAAGGGAAAATATTGGTAAAACAGCTATCTTATCGAAAAGATGATGCAACAAAATCACCTTGAGGACCCAATCCAGCTGTAGCTCTGAAAGATAGGTAGTACTAGCTTGGAAAAACAAACCAACCAAAATCCAAAGGTATTACTGTCTCAGAGCAAAGTCTTCTGGAAGATGGAGATAAACAATAGAATTTGATTTGATTTAGGCTGAGACAATACTATACTGGAAATAAAAAACAACATTTTTTGAAACTTGTAGTTGATTTGCCTTCAGTCTAATGAAGTTAAAGTTGGATTAAAAAAATGTACTGAAGTTAACACTTTCAAAATTTCCAGGGACTTTTGGCTATATTATTGTATTTGTTGGTAAACTGGGAAATCCACTCTGCCTGACATGAAACTTTTCCTCCTGTCATTCTGTATGTACCAGTAAGACCTTTAGAGAATGAAAGCAAGGGGAAACAAAGTCTTTACTCTTATCTGACAGGCTAGCGCTGTAAATAATGCACTGTTCTAACACCATTCTCAAGAAGTCACATTGCATGACCGATGTCATTGCATGACAAATGCCACAGACTGCCAACACTGGTAGTTCCCATCTTTTCTTATTGAAAGATCCATTCAGATGCATCAAGAAAACCTGAAGGCTACTTCTGATAAGAACAATGGGCAGTTTCAAAGGAGAACAGGCAACATTTCAATTACAAATTTTTATTTTACATTTTTAGCCTAATTTGGTCTCTTTGTGATAAACAAGATGTTTTACATATGCCTAGTAGGAATAATTGATAGTTCATGCTTCTGTGTGTTATACTTGTTAAAATATTTGCATTTAAAAGCCAAGTTGGACTTCTAGCTCTAGGCTACATACGTGTCTTTCCTAAGGAGTCTCAACTAGAAGAAGCATTTTGAATTATAATTGTCTTCCAAATCTCAAATTAAGAGAGACAGAACACTGTTAACCCTTCACTTAGATCACTTATCCATGTGAAAACAAATTGTGATTTAGGAAAGTTGCGTAGAGACCTAGCAGATAGGCTGGAGTCACTTGACTCCTATATTCAGTCAGTAAGATTAGACAGATAGGTAAAGATTACTTACGCAGTCAAGGGTTGGAAGATCGGGCCTCAGGTAATTACAGCATTAGAACACATGTACTTTATGAGAAGATCAATTTTACAGTTGAAAGTTTTATAGCTTGATTCAGAAAAGCAAATTACTTGAAAGTTTGCAGAAAGTAGTAATAGATTATGAAAGAAGATGTCCTGCGTTCAAAGCACTTGCTGAACTCCTTACACAAGCATTTCTTACCTTAAAGAAGATGTATTGTATAGCATGCTTCCTGTGTTGGACTTACGGAACTTTACAACATATGCAGTACAGGAATACAGAGATGCAAATCAAGTGTTTTAACTGAGGCAGCTATAAGAAAGAATATAACTTTTGAAGGCTAAGATTTTCAAAAGTGACTTGTTACTTTTCTATGTCTCCCTTTGGTGATGTGTATGTGGAAACATACTCCTTCTCAAGAGGCTGAGGGGACAGAGACAGAGTTTTCCTACTCGCAGACTCTTCCAAGATACTTGGAGCTCAGCACAACAAAACTGTAGTGTAAAATTATTAGTTGCTTTTCAACACACAATCAAATGCTTCTTTTCATTTCAGCTTCTTGATAGCAATGAATGAACATGCAATGTATCAGAATAAATGCACAGTTTAACTCAGAATTTACGTAGTTTTTAAAGTCTGAGTATTATTAATGGCTATGCTCACTGTATATAAGGTCACATCTTATTGTAACCACCTTCATTTTAAGCATGCGTATGTGGGCATGTAGGACAGAAGATGACTCTATGTACAACAGAGATTGTGAACTGTTGAGAAAGCTGTACAGTGCTCAGTGTGACTTGCCATCCCCAACGCGGTGGCAGCCAGCTCCATTCCTCACAGCTGCATTCCAACACAGCAGTATTTACTAAACCTGACAGAACTTTGCAGCCACAGCAGAGCTGGCGCTCTCTGTTCCTTCCCACACTTATGCATTGTCGCAACAGATTTTGTACCGAATACCACCTCTTTTAATCTCTCCTGTTTATTATCTCTTGCTGTAGTGAAAAATAAAAAAGGGAGGAAGGTGGGGAAACTGGCTGGGCTACTGCCTTTCTTCCTAAGGGAACCACCTTCAGAGGCAGAGCAGAGGTAAGCAGTTGTCACATCTGTTGCAGTTCTGGAGTAGTAGATGCCTTGGGTTGTGGACTGACCATATTCAGCTTCACTATCAGCTGCATATGGGATTTTATGTCAGTCTAGGCAGTCTACAACTAGTCTCAGTGTTAGAGGAAGTGCAACTAAAGCCCAGGAAAGACAGAGATTTTGTGTTCATACACTGCTGTCATTCTGTACTGTCATTTATTCTGCAAATCTGGAGGGATTTGCCTTACTAGTTCATACTTTTGTTTTCACCAGAACATTACCGGTACTACTGTTAGATGGCAAATGAAGCCTGTCATACAAAAAATAACATAAAGGAAAAGCAGAGTCGAATACAGTTAATAAATACATTACCTAGAGAAAGAAACGAGAATGAAGTAACAGCTTGACAGTAGCAAGGTGTCAGTTTCTTACTTCTGTAGTCACAGAAAAACATAATATTTTGTAAGATTATTTTGGGGTACATTGGGAAAAAAATAGAGTACATTAAATCCTTTGTAATATTATTCTTTGGTGAAGCAAAATGATATCAATATATGTATCAGGTACTGTCCCAGCTGAGGGACTTGCCTACAGCATTCCAATCAAAAAATGAAGCTTTAATTAGCTTTGAAATACTTAACTGTCCTTGGCATATATGGGCACCAACATGTTTTGCCGGAATGAGAGACTTTTTATTAATAGATTCCTACTCCACATTCTACACTGAAGATGAGAGAACTAAGTGCTTACAGTGAAACAGTAGGGAGGCTTATTAAATCAATACACATCTGTTAGATAACGGGCTCTAAGTCAAGAATGTTATTCTGAAAACCTCTCAGCAAAATGTTGCTTGTTTGGCACTGTTTTCCTACAGCTATTCCCTCATTGAAGGATCCCCTCCAGAGCTGACCATCTATTTTGTAGTGTTCAGTTCCTAACAAGTGTATCCAAACATCTCTGCCAAATGGAAAGGATTCTCCAAAAATCTCAGACAATATTCTGAAGTATACCAGCAAGTGACAGCAAGATGCTGTGAAATTTACATCTCTCTATCCCATAACAGAAGGTTAAGGCCTTAAGAACACTAAGTAAGCTAATGGGAGCCAAGAAATCCCCTATACTAGTTGTGATGTACTAGTAACAATTTGCAATGACATCTTGAAATATCTGCAAAATTAGCCACAGATACATATCAATATATAAATATAAAATATACTAATGTATTATAATTATATATTACATTTTATTACACATGTATAAGACTGTTGGGACATATAGCCCTTTCTTGTGTTAGCGTGATCTCACGGCTCAGTCAGCAGACATGGTGCTACTCTGCATTCTACCTCTCCCTTATAAAGTCAGTCTAAGTAAGTCACTTCCCAAGTCTGTGTGCACTCTTATCTTTTGTCTGCCTTGCCTATTTTTGCTACAAATTGTGAGGCAAAAGTTGCCCCTTGCAGTATATCTAGGAAATGTTCAGCAATTTCACTCAGAGCCCCAGGGCACTACTGTAATAAACATGAATAAAATAATATTTACCCAGTTAGATACGGGTAAATATACCTTTATCACCTTAAAGTAAACACACAGCTAAAGTCTTAACTAGCATGTCAATATTCACTCAGAATGTAATAGTAAATAAGCTTAAAAATGAACATATATTTAATAGATGTAATTGCAATGAATAGGAGCCTGTGCAAATAAAGTAAGGTGCTCTGAAAAGTGATAGGGAATGCAGAGAGATCAGCTTACGTTTATGAAACTTCACTCACGCATGTTATTTCCATTATATACATAAATTTGGCTACTTCTGTAATATTTGAATTCAGGTTTTACAGACATGCAAATGTTTTTTCTGCAGTGGAAAACATAAACAAGAAATGTACATACAAGGCTGTCATCTACTGACTCACCATGGTAATTCCTGATACAGTGGTTTCAGCAATAGCAATGAGCATGTGCAGAAAAAAATAAAGGAAGGCTGATGTTTGCACACCAAACAGTGTGAATCATAACATGATATCAATATTAATCTATCCCTTATAAAATCTTAAGACCTTTTCATTTAATGAATAAGATGCTGCACAACAATATAATCTGTACTTTTCCAAATTAGCCACAAACCATCTGGTTTCTCTCCAATTACTTGATTTTTTTTTTCTATATCTCTAAATGTTACTGACCTAAAAAAGATTTCATCAAAGGCTGCTGGAATCCTAACCCCTCCAGCAACTATTAAATTGGTCCACTCTGTGTCCTGTGCTGACAAATCATTATACTCCAGAGCCTTACAATCCATGGTAGTATCTCAATTAGAGATAAAGATGAAGCAACAGTGTTCCAAATTCATCCATCCATCTAAATATGACTTTACTCTTAAATAAAATAGAAAATCTATATACAGATCCCTAGTCATCCATTGCTAAGTTCACTCATAACAGAATGTTTCTGCAGTTAAGCTAATCAAGTGGTTTCAAATCAACAGTTTAAAGTTATGTGAAGAGTCCTGCCTAAGTTAGATGATATTGAAAACAGCATAGTCTTCCTTCTTTCTTACGTTTTCTTCCAGTTTTCACTAAGCAAACTGTATTTGTGCATAGCTTTTAATTTAGAGCTTGCCTTGACAAGTATGCTGCTTATCAGTGAAGACTGACTCACAGAGGTAACATCCTGAGACTCAGGGTATCCAGAAAATAATAATGAACTGACTGAAAAATAGATCTGCTGAATGTTATTAATTTCTTCATTTTTATTAACTAACCCTAGTACAGAGACAAGAGTCCAGCTCAGCCCTTCCATCTCCAGTGCTAAAGCTATTCCCAAACACGTTACAAGGACCACAGAATTTATTACTTTTGGCACTAAAATACCAATATCATGAGCCAGCAGTTCAAGAGATATCAAGGAAGCCTGGAAGTGAAATATTTTTTTTTCTTCTAATAGGCAAATATTATACATATGACTGAGTCACACTCTCTAAAGCTGAACAAGAATGACCCATAGTAGCTATTCTCCTTTCAGTGAATCTTTTAAACTCTAAATTTCAGTATGCTGAAAGTAGGCTCTCTTGTCAGCAGAAGCTATTCGGAAGGAACGGAGCACTGTTTATGCCATTTCTGTAATGCCATTTTTCTAAATTTATAAATCCAGTCTATTAGAGGCAGCAGCCACTAAATGGCAGGAGTTACTTTCACCTCAATTAAGAAAAACAAGCAAGCCCATTTCTTTGCAGAACAGCACTTGAGTTGAATCTTTAACTTAAAAAAAAAAAAAAGAAGCAAGCTATTTCTTGCAGTGGGACCTGTGTCATTTGACCAAGTAATCTCTGTGGAGTTATAATGATCACTTCCAACCTACTACAGATTTTCTGGTATGTTGTGTCCCTGGTACAATAACTCCTTTTTTCTTTGTGCAATGATCTACAGGATGTTAAATACAGCCATATTTCACTACTCAATAATTTGGCCCCTACTGGAACCTTCAGGAAACTGGTGGTCTTTTTGTACTCCTTTTCATTAGAACATGAGACCAGAGTACAAGAACTTCTCCTTTAGGCAAAACCCAGATTCTTATTTATCTATGTATTTGGGATGCTGTAAGCCAGTCACTGGAAAGCTATCTTGTAATGATAGCTTTTCCACATTGCTTTGGCATCATCATCCCCCATTTGACTAGTCTAAAATAATCATGATGTTAAACACAAAGTGGCTCCCCTGGATGAGTTCCATAAGGCAACTTGATCCCATAACTCCCAGGATACTTAGAATTTGTTGAGATGCTCAGTATCTTTTGCCAGACTTAGATTCTGTTTTAGCAAATCATGAGACAATGCTGAAGATGTCTTAAAGATTTTACGTCTTCCTGAGATCAAACACTTATTATAAAAGTCTTTAATTCATCTATTTCTTCTTATCTTACAGATGCCTCAATGAAAGAATGTCTATTGCAACTTTAATTTGAAACAGTCCATAGTCTGTCAACCCATAGTGAGAATTTACTGCTTATGTTTTACCAGTATCTTCAATTTGGTAGTCAATTTTTTGTTTCAAAGAACTTAGTGGACGCAACACACACTAACCTCACAGACAAAATACTTATATAATTACTAACTAATCTGATCTAATTACTGACAAGCTGCTGATCTAGGAAGGTTAGTTAACTGTAAGTTTAGTTATTTCCACTGGTTATATCCTTTTGAAATACAATAGAGGCTGATGGAAAACATTATCTTTAGATCAGATTCCCCTATCAGAATGTAACTAGCTGCCTATATAATCCATCCAGTGGGCCACTTCATGCATTTCAAGTCATGATTACTTTTACCCGCCACACATGGACTTGTCACACCTAAGGAGCCAATAAAATGTATTTGCCATGGTCAGCAAGGGAGGCAAATTTTTAACTTCAGCAAAGGAGTACTCTAGCTGCTAGACAAACATTAATTAATTAATCCCTCAAAGTAAAGGTACAAGCCAGCTACATACATTAATGCTGACAATTCGTCCACTTTGAGACAGCGTATCTTTAATGGTTTACCTTCATCTTTACAGTTATCTTAAGATGAGGGTGCTGTCTGTGATCTTTACTTGTTCTCTTAAAAGGAAAACCATAGTTTTAATACTGGAATTTTTATTTTATTCTGAATAAGCTTTTCAGAGTCAGTGCGGTGTCCTATGTATCGTTGGGTCAAATTTCATTCCAGATTTTAACTTATTTTCCTAACAAACAGATATGTACAATGAAATGCTACACTGTATTACAGAGCTATGTAACAGGAAGTCTTAGAAGACAGCTGTTCTTTTTTCACTGTAAGACTGTTAAGCTATTTTCCCCCCTTTTGGAGTTCAGAACTAGTTCTTCTAAGAGTAGCACAGCATTTTGCTGCTATTGATACGGCAGCAGTGAATATTTACATTATAGGTATAAAGTTTTATCGTAAACACACTTCTCTGGTATAACAACTCTCATCAACTCCAAAGGCCTGTGGAACAAGCCCTGATTCTGACTACATAATTCATTTGAAATACACCACTGTCTGTAAGGGTACAGCATGATACCTACTGTGAAATGAATATTCCTACCGTATCAATCTTTTTTAAATTTAGAATGTTAATATGACCCATGACTTAAGTCACCTTTTGTACTGCTTTCTGTTTGATTATAATTTTATCTATTAATCATGTTAATCCAATAGAATCTGCCTTAATCAAATGCAAGTCAATTACCCACTTCGTCAAATTATTTTTTTAATGAAAGACATTTTTTAAGATTGAATACCAATTAAGGACGTGTTTAGGGAAGTGTGGCTAGCTTTAGAGCATGGGAACACTTGGCTCTCCACCGAGAAGGTAGTTTTCATATCCACTTCCAGGTCAAGTAGTTTGAAGAACACTTCTGAACAGAACTGAACTCTCACAGCAGACAGCTGTTGCCTACGCACATAGACATTGTCCCTCCTAAAAAATATCTCAGTGTCTGCTGCCTGATCGCAGAGAGGGACTAGGCTGGGTAGACTTTAAAGAACAGATCATGACTCGCCACATGAGAATTAAAATGAAGAGGAAGGCTACACTGGCCAGTGGTTGAAAACCTGGGATATGACAATCAAATGTACCAGCCCCAAAGACACCTGGATATTCAGATCCCAGGCACACAAAGGCTTACTCAGAAAAACTTCCCTGACTAACAGCACATTTTTTATCCCTTTCATTCCCCTGCAGCTAAAACTCGGAAGAGCAACCTCTATATTTCATGAGTTCATTTCTGTCCCCATATGACCAACTTTCATAAAATCCTAAACCCAAATTCAAGCTATGGAACATTATGCAGAAATTAGTCATGCTTTCTTTTTGTTTTACCATACGATCACACCTGAAAATGAAGAGTGAAGAATGTAGAGGAAGAATGCTAGCTGATCAACATGGCGAATCCAACCTTCTAAATCCAGTATGTGTTCAAGATCTTCTTCACCTCTCTGCATTTTATTCCCACCTCTTCAGTTCTGATTTGCTTGGGTGTTCTGCAGCCTCTCCCATTCCAGACTTGCTGAGACCAGCTGCTTAATCTGCAGGGAGGTCCACATACCAGCCCTTTCAGTACTCCAGAATCAGGTCATTCACCCCAGTATCCCTTTCCTTGGTATTTACAGAGTACAAAATAGTCTGATACTAAATAAGACACTTCTATTTTAAGTTATATTTGTATTACACCGAGGTCCTAATGGTTCCATTATACAAAATTTCTGCAGGGAAGATGGAATGACTGATGTTAAAAGACAGCCACACACAAATGCAGTGTGCACACACAAACATTTCACTGGCAGTAACATCACAGATTTGGGCATTCATGAAAACAAAGACCAAGTAAGACAATGTTATTTAGATATTTATACTTACATGCAAAGCAAATCTAGCATAAAGTAACCTGAATTTTTTCGCTCGGGAAGAAGGATGGTGCACTGCACTTAACATCTATGTGGTTCCTTCAGAGTTCCAAAAGAGTCTGCACAAGGTGCACATTTATCTGTGTATAACTGAGTTTTTAACTGAGGAACTAGAAAGAATAAAGGTAAACAGACTTCCCTGAGGATACAAACCAAACGGATGTCAGAGAACCTGTTAAACAAATGAGAGAATCCAACAACCTCAGTATTCTGAATAGTCCGATGGAGAGCTTGTGGCAATCACATTCTCGGAGGACTTTTTCATTCACACTAACTGGATTAATATTTTTGAGGAGCAGAAGTGATGAAAAAAATGTTGATTTTTAACAGCCTCCACAGCCAATTACTTTTTGCATGTTCTAACACAGTAGAAACAAAAACTTAACAAAAGCTGTCACCACCCTCTCTTGGTGACCTTCCTCTCCTTAGGGGAATGTTGACCTTGCAGTTCAGAAATACTACTGTAGCTCATCTAAGCACACCTGGACAACTTGAAGCTATGGTTCAGGAGGCAGCTACACTGCATGGAAATGCATAAGGCTCCAGTTTCCACCCAGCATGCTGGACATGCACAAACCCCCAGTTCTAAGCTCTAACTTGTGGAGGTTTGCTTACTTCTGATATGCTAACTTGTCTAAATAGTTGTATGCGAAGTCATCAGTCCAACATGCAGGATACCAAAAGGCACCATAAAGTTTCACAATGTCCTTACCTACACAAGGGAAGATCTCCCTTAATATTTGGAGATGTTTGTAAAGCTGCCTCAGTTACCTGTGCTCATATCTATCATACCATATCATGGCTGATCGCAGGAGAACCAGAAAGGAAAGACCCTCTTCACAGTTGTTCCTCTCTCCTGCAAGTCTCATTTTTCCTTCTTACTGGGACGCATCAACCTGATCCTTGATCCAGTCTTAAAATATTCTGGTTTTCAATGCAAACATTTGATATATGATGCAAACATTGCCATCTAAATGGAGGATGTCACTTAACTACAGTCATTCAACACAGTGAACTTTTAAAGAACATTTTCTAAGTCCTAAGACAGTAGTGCTTTCTTTCTAGGATGAATTTTAGATCTCTCAGCTTCGATATTTATGCTACACAGCTGATCAGAAAGGCGTCTTATTGGAGAGTGGGGCTGCTTATCCCTTTAATTATATAGAGGACTTGGAAGGAAGCAGCTTTTCAAACTTTGAATTTACATAGCAAAGCAAACACTGAGAATGTAAAAGACTTGGTCTAGTATTGTAGAATGCTGAATAAGATAAAGCATAAAATACATTTTGTCTGCAGATACATTGCAAACACAAGGAGGAATATTTCAAAGAAACTAGCCTTTATAAATAAAATTTCATCTGTTGCATTATTACTGACAAATACCTCACTAGTCAACTTTAATTATATTACTAATCTCCAATTTGAATCAAATTCAAAATGCTATACACATACACATTGGTGCATGGCTTTCCTGCACCAACTTTTCTATAGTCATTTTTTTAATCATCATGTCAATTTAATTACTATGATTAGCATTAAAACAACATGAGTTTTGAAACTCTTTTAATGTTCTAAATTCTTTCACATAAAAAAAAAATCTTATAGCTTTAATTTGCTGTTAATTTAATCTAAATAAATATTGAGCAACACTTGGGGCTTTTGAGAGAAATTATGCCAGTCAGCCAGAGCTCAGGTTTACTCACTAAACTGATTGATGGCATGTAACATAGTAAACAATCTATTTCCTAGCTCCTAACAGCTACATAATGTCCTTGTTCCTTATAGTAACTGGATTGCCAATACAATATTGACAAAGCATCACTAGGCTGGAGCCAAGCTGACCTCCTATCACCATTTTTCTTTCTGGACATGTAACATTGTGCTGCACAGCTCTGAGTAACAGCACGCCCAGATCTGCAGTTTTCAGAAAGGCGAAGCTCTCAGAGTACCTTTGTAGACCTGACTTGCATTGACTGGATAAATAATTTAAAAGTCACTTAAAAATGAGACTGTTTTGTCTCATTGTTTAGGTGCCAGAAAGACTGTGAAAGCCAGATAATTTCCTCGTATCTACGTACACTTTTCTGGATTCGGACTAGAGCCGCACAAGGTGTTGGTTACCCAAGCACTCCCAGGCACCATTTGCTATCTGTTGGGCATTGTGGGAGGGAACCATAAAACTTTAAAAGCTTTGCAAAATTTCAGAACAAAAATATTTCCTTTCTCAAAGTTAAAATCAAAAAAATCTGTATGACCCAGGACTGCATGCCAAATCCTGGTTAACACAAAGCAGGATAAAATAAAGCTTTCTTAAACAACTGCAGTTATCTTCAGGATTTTGTAGAGTCTAAATATCATGAATGTCTTTTGTTGAGGCTACATGAACTCATCCTCTGAAAATATGCAGATAAAAAGAAATGAAGTAAAAAATGCTGTATATACATTAACTCACCGAATTATGCTCTGTTTTGGAGAAAGGTGTTCTGTAGAGCAAAGCCTCATAGAGCTTCCCTTCAAAGGAAGCTGAATCTGTAAATATTCTTCAGCTCAGTATCACAGCAATTTTTGCTTATTTTTCAAGTGTGCATTACATGGCAGTGGTTTCGTCCTTTATCAGAACTACTGACTATTCAACCAGAATGACATGCTTTTTGAAGCAGTAACCACTGATTTAACTGAAGATCAGCATGCGTTTATATTTTTATGTCATAAAATATATGGAACAGATTTATATAGAAAATAAAGGCTATTACACCATACAATTAACACAAAAATATTCTCCAGGCTTAACTGTCCAATACACTTATGTTTTAATTAGCCATGTTAGTGGTGGTCGAATTAGGCACAAATTTTTATGGGATTATCACACACCAAACTCACACTGAATCCCAATTTTCTTAATCAGTTTCTAATTTCTGATCAATATTCCCAGTAGCCAGTCACAAGCAGTGAAGAGTGTTGGCATCTGTCTGTGCTCTTGCAGTTTATTAGCAAGTGCAACTTCAGGATAAAGCAACTTCAGGATAAAGCAACTTTGTTACTCGGTGCTGTTAAACTTCTAGACATACTTTAAAATTCTTCTGCACACCTGTTATCCTGATTTTTTCCACAGGATCCAGTTCTAACTTTGTTCTATTCTATAGAGCTCTGGGATTTTTCCCACCTTCCCCCCCCCCTCTCCACCACCCCTTTGTTTTGGGGATGTGCAGCCAGTTGATATTACAGGTGATTGGTACACATGAAAAATGAGAAGTCTACTTAAATCTTACCCATTAGTACTGCAGTACTTGAAAGTCTCCCCAAATGATTCCTGCTCTCATTTACATGACCTAGTTAATTTTCCCCTCAACACTTTCAAACAGAAAGACATCTCTAAATTTTAATCTCAGTCTCATTCTAGGCTGATTACCCTGGTCTTGCATTAATATCCTGAAGTAGTTTGGTTTCACCAGTAACTGCCATGCAACAAAACCTCACCTATGCTTGCTGCCTCGAGTTGGTCATTCCTGCCATTACAAATGACATCTGGATGAATTTCTCTGGCACAAAAGGATATCTCCATCCCTCTTTAACCTTGGTTGAAGATAATTAAACGGCATGATTCTCTGGAGCCCATGGTGATTTAGCACAAGAGTTTTGTATTTCCATCCGGTCCTACTGGAGAAGCCAAGTGCCTGACTAATTTTGTGCATGTGAGTACATGAGTGTCTGAGCAGTTCCATTTCCATCAGTCAGACTACTTACATGCTTAGGATTAATTACACATTTAAGGCAGATTTGCCAGTGATTACCATTAATTGCAACTGCAGTGATTTAGGTCCTTCCGTGAGAGTTAGCATAAGTGCATATGCCACCTTCTTCATTACTTTTTTCCTTTTTATTTAAGCCAAATGCCTCCTTGAATTCATAGTTTCCAAAAAACCTAACAAAAACCCTAATGTCTCAAGACACAGCTGTGCCACTGCAGTCAAATCTTACGAATTCCAGAGACGCACTTATGCACTGTTCAGATTGGCAATACTGGTGATGCTGTCCAGGCTCCGCCACCTTGTCATGAAATAAGCAGATTTTATAAATTTCTAAACTACATTAGAGATATATAGCGGCACTTAGAAGCCTTCTACACAGAGCAGCTAAAAAAGTGATACAAGCTGATTTCACAGGTGAATCATCATTTCAGCCCACACAAAGCAGGTATGGTGTACAGCAGCTGTTTTAGGGAATTAGTAGTTTGGCTGTGGAGTCATATTACTGTGGAGACAGATACAAATCAGAGATCTGCTGTGATGTAGCTGTGTGTATTCCTACATCATCTTCCACAAAAAAGAGGGGGGGAGGGTGGAATGGCAAAAAATAACTGCAGAGAGGAGATACCATTATACTTCAAAAGGGAGAGGAAACCAGTCTGGCTGTGCGGGCACATAACAACTGCTAGCGTTAGCTCCAGACTAGCAGTATTTTAGGGAAAAAGTGTTAGTACAGTTGACAGACTTTTGCTGCTACTTCTTTTTCTGATTCTCATGCATTATCATGACAATGCAACATTAATTTTACAAAAGTTTTTAAAATATTGTCAACAACAAATACAATGGAAAATAAAAAATTAAAACAATACTATATTTTTATAATGTATCTTCTATACTAAATTCAATTTAGGAATGATCTGCTATTTTCCTTTAATTTCTGCGAAGGGCTATCTTTATCCAGCAAACGTGTGCAGTGGAGGCAGACCGAGAGGGAAGGATACAGAGAAAATGCAGGGCTAATAATGATATAAAGAGATTTAGACTTTAAGGAGTCAAGTCAATTTTCATCCTGATTGATCATAATCAAATACAATAATTGCCAGTTAAAATACCACTCCAAGAGGGCTCAGTGCTGTAAGCCAGCATCAGAAAAGCTCAGCTTCAGCCATCATCCCGACTGATGTTAACAGGGCTACTTTCACAGACTAAGGCTTTGTGTGAAATGGTCCTAAATCATGAGCAAACAAATATGGAAATGAAGAATTACTTCATTAGAACAATTCTGGGTATTACAGCCTGCAATTTTTCTCATAAACCCATCACCGAGGCCACCATGCATTCTGGGACATAACAAGGAAAAATACTGATGTTTAGTTTTAGTAAGCCCTTAATAAAAGGTGCTACTATTTCCTGACTCTGAGCCTGATTTCCTGTCCCAAGACAGCCACTTTTAATGTGACAAAATGTTATTGACTGAACGTCAATTACTATTCTAGCAGTTTTTATACTGGCATTTGAAAACGATCAAATAAATAGCTCAAGGAAGGAAGGAGAAAGTTGCAGCTGCTGCTTTCAGATTCATTCCTCCTCCGTTTTTTTTTTTTGCCAGTAATAAAAAAATGTACATCTGGAAACTCAGAACATTTCAGATCTTCACTTCAGCTATACTGACATAGACTTCAGGCATGTTTTGGTGTAGCCATCAACGACATTATAGTTACTAACTGCTGCCATTAAAATTCAACTTTTGGACACTAATCTGCCACACTAAAAGCCCTGTAAAATGGTTCAACTTAGTAATGGTTCATTAGGAAAAAGAAAACCCTCTCCGGTGCATTATCCAAACTTAACAAGTAGAAATTTTTTAGAACAGCAAGGAAAATTATCTGTTCAACACACATGGTACCTGAATGGTGAAGATCTCTGTTTATATTATAACATCTATGCAATAAATACCGTCGTAAATAGTGTCTGATATTTAGTGATTAACTAAAACATCCTTATCTTCAGAATCAAAATTTCTAAAATAAACTTTAATCAACAGAGGTTTTATTTGCCTAATTTATATTCAACTTACCATATTATTGATCAGAATATTTTTAAAATTTGTATTTTTGTGTTTTGACAATGAAAAAGCATGTCTTTCTAATGATTATATGAAAACATAAAAATAATTAGATATTCATTTATAGCTATGTATGATAATTATATCTATATCTAAGTGTCTCTGTGTACAGCTAAAAGACATAAGAAAATGAGAAATGTATAGTTTTTCTATACACATAATAAAAGCAAAATAAATACCAGGGTAGTCATTTTATATTATCCTTTTGATCTATAGGCTACCAGTGGAAGACATAATCTTTTATTTATATTATGTGAGGTAAAATTTTGAAACAGGATTTTCTGTGTCTATCTTCCCGCTCACTTCATAATTAAGCCTGTAGGGCTGCATGGTTTATTTTTTAATGCTGTACTTGTCAATTTCTGTTATCACTAATTTAAAGTTCACAGCTCCATATATCATAAAAATATGAGGGCAAAACAATTTATATAAAAAAACGTTTTGAGTTGAGGGGGTGGCTAAGTTTTCCTGTGTGTTCTCTTGAAGATTTCATTTCAAGCAGTGCTGATTTACAAAGCTGGAAGGAGAGTACAAAGCTCTAGTGACATGCACTTTTCTCCATACCTCCCTATCTCCCCCCCCATCTTTCTCCATTTATATATCTTTTTATATATGAATGACATCAAATTTTTGCCTTCATTAGTATGTTAGCCTTTTTAATTTAGCTCCAAACTCACTAACACACTCAGTCCTACCAAGATCAACTATGACACTTACTATGAAGAAAAAGCATCTCTTATTTTACACAAAACATTACAAGGTCAGATCAGCGTCTTTCATCTCTTCCCACCTTCACCAGACTGAACAATAGGCAGCAATAATCCTGTGATATCCACAACTAATTTATCCAGCAAGAAGACAGGTAGCACTCTGAACCGCACTGCTGCCTGAATAGGTGCAGTAAATAAGCAGCTTAATGGTAGCCTTTCAGGCAGGAGGGCAACATATCACAGCATGGCATTTTTATAATCTTCTTGGCATGCCTACAGCCAAGAGCACATAGCTGAGCGTATGTTCCCTCTTCTGTCGGGCTTAGGATGCATGTAATCGTTAGATTGTGACACATTGTGCCTTTAAGCAAGTTTAACTGTTTTATATCCCCTCTGATCTACAGCTTTGTACATCTGTTAAGTTGCCTCTTAAACTTCAGTCAGCACATCTGTGGATCTGATCTTTCTGAAGCTCATTGCGTGGCTTAGGTTTTGCACAGTCTTTCTTTGTATCTGTCCAGTGTTTATTTGCAAGGAATACCTTTTGTATTAGTGTTCTTGCTGAACTAGACCAAAAGACCAGAGTTAAATCTATATGGGACATCTTCACCTGGCAAAGAATTGAATGGGACACTAGGAACTTATTCCAATAACTTGGATTATAAATTGGTGAAGTGAATAGTTCCCTTTTCTTTGTCTTTGAGCAGACGGAATGTCTTCTCCCCACCCAAAAGACGTTTTGCTCTAGAGGGATAACGGACCCAGTTACTGAACTTCTCCCACAAAGTCCCCTAGGAATACTGATGAAATAGCCCCAATTATGGATAGATGCACTAATTTGCAGGCGCACTGACTACCCTCTTAACCTCCCACTGATGTCAGCCAGATTTCAGATACTTATTATACGTCAACTAGTCTCTCGGCGTTTTGTCCTCTGGCACGAAGCAGCCCTGTACCAGCCAGCGCTACCCAAAACTATTGCACAGAGTCTGATTCAAGTAGTGTTGGGTAGAGGATTGAGGCAGCAAAGCAGAAACACCTTTGACTCCTAGAAATACTTGCAGAAGTCCTCCACAAAGGAGTATGTATCAGCCCTAAAGGCAGCCTGAAGATCTCTGCAGAAAGGCTGATACTAAATTTATTTTATACCACTGTTTTGTTGTGCCACACTATGCATTGAAAGCCTTCATAGAAATTGCAGACATATGGGAAGACCATCTGAATGCTCCCTAGTATAGCAGGACTGCATAATGCAGAGACTGAGTGATGACATTTGAACATCCCTGTAAGCATAAACTCTAAGTCAGAAGGGCCTCATGGCTTCTACCATGCAGCCACCAAAATGCAAAGATGCTACAGTAAATCTTAGGCTAAAATAGTTATCTCTGCACATACCTGTCAGCTTGCTTTCTGCATTTTTTTTTCCTTGGGGTGCTTTTCCAAGTGTTGGAGGAAATATTGGAAATAAATAATGTAGAAGGTTATGAATCCTTAGATTTATTCTGACCTTGTATTGAAAGCTATAAACTATTATTTTGTCAGTGAAGAGTTATAAACTGCCCCCTATAAACTGCTAATTAAATAGAAACCTATGTTCAGCCAACAATATCAGCGTATGTGTGAAAGTAGTTCTTGTCCTGCCCCAATGGTCAGTACAGCTCAGTCTACCTGGACAGTTAGTTAAAGAGGGCACAGGAAAGTTCTCACACCGGTGAAGCAGTGTCTTCCCCAGTGAAAAATTACCGTGGGCAAAATCTTGCCTACGCTGACGTCAGTGACAGAATTCTCTGTTACCTTTTTAATAAGTTAAGTAAGAGAAACTCAGGCATTAAATATCTGCTTTACTGCAGAATGGTTTCTTTTGGGATACTACCCAGATATGTGTAAAGTTTTTAGTTACTGTTCTGCCAAGATATCAGTAGAGATCACATAACTATTCACTTAGAAAAAACCCTCCAGAAAATTATATTAAGCTACAGAAACTGCTTTTTGATTATTCTCACAGTTGGGATTTCATCCACTCTTATAAAAGTATCTCCACTTCAAACCCAGAGGCCCGAGAACTGAAACAGAAGCCTTCAGGTTAGGCACGATCAAATGAGACCAAAAGCAAGTCTATGAGGAAGTGTGTATTTCTTCGGGTTGCTCTGGTGCAACAGTTCATTATCTAAAGGTGGAGTCTGCAGCTGGACAGAGCAATAAAGGAAAGGAGAGGCTGCTGCCTAGGTTTCCTCAATAGGATCCTTTCATACACTTTGGCATCCTGACAAATACAAACATTTGATTTATCAGTGTTGCAGGATTAACTAAAAGATGTCACGACTACCTTTTCCCAACATAGACATTCAGCTGCCAAGTTTGTGTCTTTAAGCAACTCTTACGTAGTTGTAATACTTTGCTGCCCAGATGAGTTTCCTCTCTTTCTTCCCCCCGTGACACCTTTCACGCTCTCCCCAAAATGATACCCTATGTTTATATACGATGAATTTTCCAGAACAGTGAGAACAGACTTCTTAGTGCAGCATCATTACCCCTTTGCTTGGCAGAGAAGTAGAAAAGAGCTTGTCTGAGCTGGCAACCATCAAGCTTTACAGTCTAACAAGTTCCAGTACTATAATGAAAATCCAAAGACCTGGAAACAATATACAGAGCTTCCCTGACTAATTTTATTATGCAGACACACTTAATAGCTCCTGTTACAATCACATTTATAGCAGGAAAACAGCATTGGATTGTGACTATCACACTAAATCGACATGGATTATCAGTCATTAAAAAGGAACAAAATTAGAAGCAAGCAGTAATATTTTACACTTATCAAATCTACAGCTGGTCAAGGTTCATTACAATACTGTGCAATAAAGTCAGGAAGCATTGGCTCATTCTACAGAACATTTAAATCTCTATTGTATTTGTGTAGGATATAATTTCTGATAGCAATAAAGCCTAATAAAAGTTACACCCCGATGAATAAAGTGTTAATAAATTGACCCAAGACATTTAAATGGCTAATTATATTTGAGATAAAGGAGGATTCGCTTGTTTCTGTAGATTGTTTGAAGCAGTACTCTAACCAGCTAACTAACCAACTACAAAATTATTTTATATAAATATATCTGTGATATAAAATATTAATATTTCTAGCTCCTTTTTCAATAGATTAATAATTAATCAGAATTTCCTCACACATTTCCTATTCATCAAAAGACTCATACCTCTCTTTAAAATGTCCAAGCTTTGCATAACTTAACTTTAACTATTCCCTAGATTTTCGAAATATTTACACCAACTACATTTAGCTTTTCCATAGGCCCTTTCAGTAATAAAAATTGCTACTTTATTATAAAATAACGGTACCCTATTATAATACTAATAATGGTATTACAAAATGTATGGAAAAAGACAGACCAAACAAGCACACTGACCAGGTCAGAGTATTCAGGCAGGATAATTACCATGAGGGGCCTCCCAAGATCTTGGGCCTGAGTCTAAAAAAGCCATCCTACTTTAAGACTGAATCAAGAGTTACAGTAGACAATACATACTTCCTTCAACTCATTCCATTCCTTATACAAAAATACCATACAAATTCAGGAGAATCTCCCTCATCTCCCACCATCATGTATGCAAAGGCTCACATACATCTGGGCCCCCCTCCCAGCCTTTGGGAGGGTTCTGCTCCTGGCTCCACAGATGACACCTGCTTGTACAGGCATCCAGAAAGGTGTGAATGAACTATATAGCATTTAGGTCTGACAGAAAGATTTATGAACAGAAGTTAATGAGCAGTAAGGGCCTGGCCGATTCTTGATCTGGTTTACTGCATGACTGCACAAACAAACATGAGGGACAAAAACAATCAGAAGCAGCAGGTTCACAGAACTACTTCTTTTGGTAGCATCGATTGCTTAAAGTATTTCCCAAACTACACCACAGAGTTTTGGAAATCTTCGGTGGTTTGCTTCTCCAAACAATAGTTAAAATTGTAACAGGCCTCTGACATGAATGGAATTGCCCAGCGATATCCTTGTTTTTCAGGGTGCTGAGTTGTAGATGCTGGAGGAATAGTGATTTGTGTATGGAAAATGACTGGGGTGGTACAAAGAGAGACAAAATGACGAAGAATCAATCTCTTCAAAAAAGAAAAAGAAAAAAGACAGGAATTACAAAAAATTGATGTGTCAGGGTTTGGGGTTTTTTATAAGTTGAAGGAAATTTTACACAGGAAAGTGAAACAAAAGCATCTTGAAATAGAAAATGTTTTTCACATTGCAAATTGAAAATTTTTAGCCATTGCTCATTAATCTACTTATTGCTAGTATGTACTTAGTCTTTTTGTTCCATTTGGGAGACAGGTGCACAAGAAGTAGAATGCTCTATGAGATGGGAATTTTCATTTTTGAGCAGCTTAGTCTCATTTTGTGTTGAGTTTAGAACTGAAATCTACAACTGCTAATCAGATCACCTGACAACGGAGAGAAGGGGACACGTCCCTCCCAACAGCTTTTTGGTTTCTTCTCTAGGATGGCTGAAGGGATTTTCTTTACCGAGTTTTTATGGATCATATTATGTGCAGACAGAATCTCTGCTCAGCTATACAGTCTTTGGATGATGAAAAAACTATTTGAATTAGGACCATATTGGAGACATTGAACTAAGCCACTGCAGTTTGCAACTTACGTCTATCTCTTATCATGCTTATCTTCCAGCATAAGCTACAAAATTATAAAATGTTCTGGTTTCTGGAACATTATCAAGCTTGAATAATTTTTTATAACTGGTCCCAGGTCAATGAAGCATTTACAAACAGGCAGATGTTCCATTACCATCCTGGGACTGCAGGATATTGCTGAAATCTTCTCAGATTCATTTGTTGCAATCTTATTTTTATAGCAAGATGTCCAGCACTGATAGATGAGAAACCCATGGTTCTGAACAGGCTGCTGTCTCTTCGACTGCCTATGCTTTCGGACCTTTTGCATGTTTGCATCAGACAGCCATACGCCTCTGCACTATAACAACTGTGTATATGTGTGTACTTGCTATGGGTGTGGTTTTAGGATACCACAAATATCACAGTAATGACTATGCTCTGCATCATTTGATCTGTTTTGTCAAAGTAGGTGTTCAACTCACAGAAGTACCTGTCTGCCAAACTCCCCTCCACTGAGCCCCACTCTCCTGGGCACCGCATCATCTATGCCAAGCAGGGTAGGCAGATGTTCCTCTTCCTTTTCTTCCTATTGCTCCAGCCCAGACTAACAATGCTTAGCCCAGAGGGATGGACAAGGGGCAACCCCAATGGGTTCCAGCTTCTCTTCCCTTCTTTCAATTCCCTAGCCCTTAAGATTGAACCAGCTTAAAGTTCAAAGGCACTCCAAGGCATCTTGAAGGACATAAGAAAAAAGTCCTAATCGCTTATTTTGAAATATTATAGTGAAGTCTTTAATACTTTGTGTGACATCATAACTACCAGACATCAAATGAAATAAAAATATTTGAGTCACATTGTAAAAAAATAACTTCATATGAATTCCTTACTGAGCTGGTAAATTCTCTAGATGTACTGCAGTGGTATGAAAGCCCATCTTTGTGATTCTGTTATATTAATGTTCTGCACACAGTATTAGACAGAATACCATCTGTCTGTATGCTACATTTTCTAATGCATGGAAAAATAAGCTTATGCCCTTCTGTGGAGGCATTCATATATTGAAGAAAAATGACAATAGGTAAACCCACTAAGACCCAAATAGGGTGCTTACCTAGGGAAAACGCTTCCTTCATTGAAAACGTGTAAAAACACCTACATTATTAACCTTGTCAAATTCTGTCAGTAGATACATAAAATCTTTTATTAGCAATCAGGATGAAAAATAGCTGATAATATGTACCATTTAAATATTCCTCATATTTTTAAAAGGTAAACACGTAAATCACTGGTGGCTAAGGTTTCATGAGCTACATTGCACTTATACAAACATGTAGAAATACAAAAACTTCACAAAAAGCATAAGGCACTCTAAGCCTAAGTCAACTTACCAGATAATGATTGGAATATCCTGAGTTCCTAGGTCATACATTTCTCGTATAACTGAAGGTCTAAGATCAGGTACAGTAAAGGGAAACATGCTGGAACTATAGTTACTGTTACTGAAATGAGACCAACTTTCTTAAATTTTCTACAGCTCAATGCAAAAAGTCTGATTCTACATTCAAGAGCAAATGCTTATCTTGCTAAGGAAATCATACTGTGTGAAACATGCAATTGATATTGCTGTTGTTAAATGGAATTTGAAGTGTCAATAGCTGCAAAACCAGTATTTACTTTTCCCCCTTTGATGTTTTTTCAAAATTCTGTACTAAAATCCCAAAAGCCTAAGGGTGTTTGTTCTTATTCAAAATAGCTTCAGTCTCATCAATGCGCTACCTTAATTCTTTGCATGCTCAATTTCCTTCTTAAAAGATATCTGCATTGTGTGTTTTTGAAATGGATTACCAAGCAGGTGTTAGATTTGAAATGCAGTACAAAGCAGAGACCAGCAAGTAAGCTCCCTGTTAACACCCTGTCTGCTGGGAACGCCTTGGCAGAGAGGAGCAGGTTCCATGCTGGAACCTCCAGGGATGTCTCAGATTACTCTTCCTCGGTGAGCACAAATAGTAGGTTTTAACATAGCGGCCATTACTTTGCTTTCCCTTGACTGTCTGCCTCTGGACCTCAGTATCCCCCGTCTGTTATGTGGGTGTATAAATCCTTAAGAAAAGAAATTTGGGGAGGTCACTAAGAGGGTTTGGGACTTTTTCGAGTTACATATAACTATCTTCTATAGATAGAGTGGAAAAATACTTCCCCTCAGGGCACGTAGACATGAAAATATCTCTGTGCCAAGTACCCTGAAATACCCAGCTCTTATGAGAAGCCTGGGGGGGTTAGACATCTGTCTTCTCTAACTTTTGGGAAGTATCTCTAACTTCTCCAGCAGTATCAAACTGTTTGACATTTAAACTGCATTACAGACGTTCAGTGTTATCTAGGTTCGTCCCACCTACACATTAACTATCTCCATTTTCTCATAGCAGCCTCTGTAAATAAACAGCATGAGATCTTAGAATTCCTTTCAAATATAGTCTGTCCCTCTGTTTTCCTCAATCAATGGTAGAGTTCCACAGGCTACTCCACTTCCCTGTTTATTCACGAAAGGGATGCTATAAAGGTTTATTTTTTTTCTGTCACATTGACCTAGCTCAAGACAGCGTAATTCTAGGACTGTAAACTGCAGTTAAAACTTACAAACTCTTGAACAAGCAACTCATTGAAAGTCACTGGGACTGGTCATAGTGTTTGCAAAAAAACATTGCACAACCTGTCCTTTCTTTAACATGCCATTAATAGCCATCAGACTACAGCATTAGCGTGAAAAAAAAAAAAAAATCATGTTCTAGAAGCACAACCCATGAACATGAAGGGAGAGTCCCATGAGAGGCAGAGGAATCATCTCTGGGAAGACAGATCAGTTCAGTCCCCGAAAGGCAAAATGCAGTAACATTTATTCAAACAAGACTTTGATCTTTTCTGCTGAAGTGTTGTGAAGTTTTCAATTTTTTTCCTGAATATCAAAATATTTTTATTACAGCCTGGTTCCTTGAACATGGAGACTACTGAGAACTCCAACTTACAAAGACCTGTGGGTACTGGAATTTCAAATCATCCATTTGCACTTAAGTCACTCTCTGGCAAAGTCCAGGAGTTCTGCATGCTCAATTTATCTTCAGCTTTATTTATTTATTTACTGTAGCTAGCTTTTCTCAGCAAGTGTCCTACATATCCATACTGAAAATATATATTAACGATGAATATTTATGGTCTGAATTAATTATCTAGGGCTTTTTTTTTAATTAACCATAGGGAGGGAAAAAATAAAAAAAGCGATAAAAGTATCTTCAAAACTATGGCAGCAGTACTACATGAAATGCAGAGAGGAACACAATTAAACATGAAGAAGCTGCTTTCAATGGGAAAGAGGAGCCAGCCTGAACTTCTTTCAAATTTAACCTCCTCACAAGCGTGTGACTCATCTTCACTGTCTTCTGATGCCACCTTGGCAGAAAATAGAAATACTTTGTCTAACTAGAAAACATGTCAATGCAATCTTCGGTCCAATTTTGCATCTGTAACTGTGCTTGTGTAGCTTTTCCTGTTTGTTGCTCGTCCATGCCTGTGGACATGCATTCATAACCATTCTTGAAGACAAAGGCTGTTGCAGGTGAATGTCAAATGGAAGAAAGGGGCTAGCTGCTAGCTTTAAAAAGTGTGCTCACACATGCAAGGGTTTTGCATAAATTGCCAAAGAAAAAGCACAGACAGCTCTCAAAACTGAAACCCAACAAAAGGAAAGAAAGTATTTCTTCATGTGGAAATGCTGTTCTGCAGTACAGCAGTCAGCAGGAAGATGGATCATTTGCAGAACAACGTACTGCAGCAAAGCGCACCACAAATTTGTACAGCATTCTTAAGCAAAAATCCTTGGTTGTGGCCAGGTTGAATTGATAACTTCACTGTTGAAAAGAATTTCTTTCCATAGTTTCTTCTGGAAAACTCCTAAACCAATAGTGATTAACTTCAGAGAGGGCAGTTTATAGTAACAAAGATCCATGTACTTTAGTGCTGCACAGCTGTGTCATCAGCATCAAGTATGTTCTTCTTAAAAGCAGATATATTACAGATAGCACACTGTATAATGCCATGATGTACCTTGCCCCATGAACAGTAGTAAAGTCACAAGAGACTTAGAACTACTTATGTGCCTTTGAACTACAGGATGTTAGGGATTGCCATTAAGAATAATTTTATGACAGCTGGCTCTGAAGACATGTATTATTTTTAACCTGCTTCAACTCTGGGGAATCATAAATTGTAGCTGAGAAATATAGAATAGAAAACAAAAAAAGCAGCAACAAACAGATTAGTGGAAAACAAAAGTAAAGGATCACGAATCAGAAAAATGCATAACGTGTAAATGGGCAAATACTGGCATCCTGGTGAGGAATAAAATGAGAGCAGATAAAAGAAAGATCATTAATCAAACATGCACCAGCTGGGCAAAAGCGTCCTTCAAATTATAATGGAGTTAGAGGAGAAAACAGGTAGGGGATAAAGTAAAGCTTTAAATTGAAGATGTTTATGCAGATGAACTATTGCAGCAGCCAGTTTCCATCAGTTCCACCCATTCCACCTCTCCCATGTTCCATCACATCTTCTTGGGATTCAAACACTAACTTGCACAGATCTGGCATGGATATAATACAGGTGCACATTGTGAGAAAATATCAAACTAGTGACAGTTTTGAGAGACGTTATTCCTGCAAGTCACTGCTGTGAAATGGGAAAAAAAAAAAAAGGAAATAGTTGCAGTGTTCGGAATAGCAGAATGTCTAGCTGAGAAGGGGTTGTTCTGCATTGGAAAGTTCTCCGGTTCTGACACAGCCTTCCAGTAAGGAAGTAAAAGTCGACATTTTCTAGGGCACGCACCATATGGATATTTGCCCTGACGTGGTCTGGCCTCTGGATATAACTAACTAAACAAAATTATCTAAAAGCATGCATGAGGAAATGGCACTCCTTACCATGCTACTTGGCAAATATTGAAACAATGAGTTGGAAACATGCACAATATTTCATCAGCAAGTCTCCAAGTAAAGGAACTGTTCAAATACTTTCTTTCCTAATTAACCTAAACCTCAGTAAAAGGAAGGCTGTTGCTCAGCGTCTCTTCGGCATCCTTACTTGAAGTTTTCCTGGGGCCTCTGAGCAGGAATCAGACTGTGCAGAGACACAGAGATAGTTTACTGAATTCTCAAGGACAGACCATTCTCCCAGATTAAATAATATTCACTCTCTGTCAAAAGCTCAGCTTCAAAACTGCCAAAGCGTGAGGAGCATGAGGTGCTGCTTAGACCTTTCTGTGCATGACAGGATAAAATGCAAGACTTCTCTGCCTAAAGGAATCCAGATAATGAAATAATCCTTAATCTTTGTCCCTTCGAGGCACTCTCAACACCTGTTATCCTTGATACTGTCACAGGCAAAAAAGTGTGTGAATTCATCTCAAGGCTTGTAATTATTTCAGCTAATTACTCATTTGGATGTGGGGTGATTACCAATGCTCCTTCAGGTGCAACACTGGCCACTTTTATTCTAGCTGATGTTTCACAAAACAAGAGAGTTGCTGTTCCCCCCTTCTCCGGTCTTACAGAAGGATGAACTCCCACGCTATTTAAAATCTGTACTGCAGTGAAATAGCCTGGCCAAGTGGTTAAACCCAAATCTTCAGCAATTCATTTTACAGTCAAACATTACTGACTTTATGCAACCTTATTACATGCAGCAATATCTCAGCGTTCAGTATCTTTCTGTATTTTTATTGCACCCCATTCCCAAATGACCCTTTTCTCATGCCAGAATCACCCTTACCTCTATAAATAGGAACCAGATGTCTAACTAATGTGTTTTAATTTGACTTTTTTCTTCCTAAATCACTGGTGGTTGCAAATCACAAATACTCAGGATGAACAGAAAGTAAATACATCCTGGAATCAGGCATTTTGGTGCAGCTCTGCTAAGGCACAAAATGCGGGAAGTTCAGTTTTATGAGCACAAAGATGCCAAGATAGTGCCTTTTCTTCGTAACTTCAAAACTCTTTCAGAGGAAAACTCCTTTCCAGGCCCTTCTTGGGACCACATGCTAAAACCAGCCCAAGTTGTTTGCTTGGTCTGATGAAGAGCTCTGACTGCTTCTCCGCTACTACAAGCTTTGTCTTCAATAAATGCTTTACCTCTATCCACCCAGGCAAATACAGAGCAAACATTTCTCAGCTTTCAGCCAGGGTGAAAGTATATAGCTATGTTTTAGTGTGGAGACTGCTCGTTTGTCCCAGCTACTAATTTCTAATTTGCAGTAGTTCGGATAAGTTGGTGGTTGTTACACCCAAACAGAGTTCAGTCCAACCACAGAAGGATTTATGAAGACTACTACTCATTTCTGAAGGGTGATGTTTGGTACTGGTCTTGAGGGAAGATTTTCTTTTTCCAAGTTCTTAAATTCTGGTGGACACAACATTGACTCCAGGCTCTGAAATGAGTGCTTGTGTAATTCACAGATCTACCCAATGAAACCATAACAAAAGAGGATCCTCTTCCCTCATCTCATTGCTGTGGAACAAGGAATTGTCTCTCTCCCCTCTCTGTGCCAGAGGAAGGCTGTGGAGTCTCCAGCTCTGGAGATACTCAAAACTTGACAAAGGTTCCTCTCAACTTGAATTATCCTGTGGTCTTTTGTGTTTATTGGAGGTATTGGTATTACTGGAGGTGCACCTGCCTTTTCTTGAGGCCTGGCTATAAATAAGCCAATCAGTTGAAGGTCACAAGCCTCTTTTTCCAGAGCATAACTGCTGGGAGCAGGAGGGAGTGGGCAGAAGTACCCAGGGCCAAGGCAGGGAAACTACTCAACAACCAGCTATTATTCAATCAGCACACAGCTAACATTCAACAAAGGAAAGGCAGCAGCAACAGTGGTTCTGCTCAGCTTGAATTTCCATTCATGTGCCTGTACAAACAGCAGCACAGGTCCTTCAGCACTGCTTTTCTCCATAGTAGGCCAAGCTTTTTAAAATTTATATCTCAAAGTGAAATAAAGGAATAGTATATTCCCCATTTGTGAGAGAAATCTCCTTAAAGATTTAAAATAATAATAAAAATATTTTTTACTTGGTAAGAACACCTTGGAAATAGGGGAAAACAGATTATTTTTATTTGTCTTTAGTTTTCTAAATGTTAAATTACATAAAAACACAGTACCATATACCAATCATTTTAATGCACAATATAGCACATTGCTTTGATTTTCCTTTTTAATACTCGCCACTCAGAGACTGCTTCAGGTTCTTAAATAATTGGGAAGACAACTGTAGCCCCTCAGAATCCAGTGGTCATTAGCAGCTAAAGATTCTAAAGAGCTGCACTGCTCCAAGCAGCAGAGTGGTTTTAGACTCTTAAAGAGGCAATTAATACTTCTGTATTGTTTTGTTCTTATCAGTTTGAGAATTGCCTGTGCTTTGGCAGAGGGCATTATTTATGGTCTAGTTTGCTATCAAGCTGGATTCTTTGCTGGCTGATTGATGTCTTCTGACGTGTTTCATACAGAAGGGCTACAATGTGGGAAAGAGAAAAGCAGCAAATAGTCTGTAGGCCCTAGTTCTGCTCCCCCTAAAATAAAAAAGTCGTTTGAGAGTCACCAATCAGTAGCACATTCCCTCATCATTAGCATCAGTACTTCATTCTCTACAGCACCTAGTTTTGCCCGGAAGGTAAGTTTACAAGGGTGGGACTCTTTATACTATATTTAGGAAATTAATATTATACATATATCACCATGTATGTCTTTTCAGGATGTGATCTAAAAAAATGACCTCTGCTTTCCCCATACTTCCAGCTCACATTCTGACAACACAACAAGAATTCCTCTTTTTTTTCTGCTTACTTTCTACAGTATAGATTCACTGCCATGCGATCATCTGGCTATTCTTCCCGTAATATAAAACACATTCATCTCACTGCTTCTGATGGTTCCGATCTTGTCCTTCATCTGTTACCTGGTCAAACCGGAGTGAATTGTGGCCACTGCCATCAATATCTGATCCTTTCCTCAGGAAATTCACTCCAACATACTAGCGCCTAGAGTATTCCTAGGGACCCTCAATCTCTTCCTTTAATTGTTATCCTTATTCTGGTCTGCTTTCTGCTCATCTGCCCCCTGAAGAAGTATCTTGGTATGTACAAAGGAAAGGCTTATTTACTCCTTGCCAGGAAACCTGCTTTCTCTTTTCTCATCTCACAACTACAAACATCACAGGCTTTCAGTTCCAGTGCCTTACACCCTGTTCCTTGCTTTCGATTTTTATTAATCAGCTGGGAGGATTTGCTGGAATCCAATCTCAGTAAGCCTGCATTTGCTTTGTATCTCACCTCAGAAATTGTCGCTTTTGTCTTCTTCAGCTATCAAAGATCGGGTTGGCGTCTTCAGGATTCTTTAACCTGGTCTTTCTTTGGTTGTTACCTTACTCTTACTTGGTCAGAGTATTAATCAGATAGTACACTTACCAAAAAGTCTTTTTTTTAACTGTGAGTAACTTGCCATGGGGGACAGCTCAAATGTAAGGGTAAACCAAAGTGGGGGCACCTGTTTATGGAAGATAAGGTAACACCTTCCTTGTGTAATATGAAGACAAGGCTAAAGTGAGTCCTGTGGGACAGCAGGAAGATGGAAGCAAGTGTACAATGCTAGTCTATAGGATGTCTCAAACAGAGAAACAGTCAGTTCTCTGCTCTATAATCAATATTAGGTCCCAACTGCTTTGTACTGAAGCACTTCAGCATTGTAGTTCAGCTGGAAATATCCCAGTTTTCGAATTAATATTCTTCACAGAGTGAACTGAGTGACTGAGTTCTTGTTACATCAGTTCTGCTCCTTATACATTACATGGAAAGGTGTCAAGCAAAGTATCAACACAGGATAAGCCAGATGTGGAAAACACATACGGGTCAACTGAAGATATTCCTGTATGTATTAAAATCTGGAAAGTGTGTATACATGAACATATTTTCTTAGTTTGCTGAATAAACATATGAAATTGTGTTTAGGGTTAATTTTCTGAGTAAAAGAAGCCAATGTTAAAGAAAAAAACCCCACACATTGAAAAACTCATTCTAGGCTACCTACACAAGATCTCAAATGAAGACTGTAATATTCAACCCACTAAATAATATTTTTGTGTTATAGGCTTAAAATTACAAAATTTCACAGAACTGCTTTACTGAGTTCTTAAATTATTAGAATAGCAGAAAACAACATAAGATCAAGCGGATACATGAAAAATATTTACAGATTCTGGTATTTGCTTTTACCATTGAAGAAATTATATGACATGTATAAAAGTCCTAATAATAAAGTTATAAACCCACAGTCTCTTGAAATTACATATAACATGGAGGTGAATGACACCACTCTTATCAGATGCTACCTACAATCAGTTGATTTAGATACACAGAAAATACTGCAGCAATATTGCCTGAATATCTAAAGACAACTTAAAAAAGTAGATACTCTCCATTCCTTGAGCCTACTGACAACATATTCCTTTTCTACCTACAGTGCTGCTCCTCAGAAGCACTCTGCATCCCTTACCATCAATCCAATACACCCCTCAGGGTATTATCTTTAGCACTTAAGTGAAATTTTACTTTTTCTTTCCAGAACTCTCTTATTGGCTCAGCTTTTGATTGCAAAGTCTTACTCCATTTTAACTGCAGTTTAACAAAAGTGGATGGATGAGAAAAAACGGTGGGTTTAAGTACAGGAACAATTCTCAGCTTCCTGGTTAAGACTTAAAATTGTTGATTCCAGTCCAATTGGTTTGAGCCTACAACCCAAACTAAAATCCCAAGCAAGGCACAAGAGGATCTACAGTCCAAATGGCCCCATTCTGCCAGATGAGGAAAGCCAAAAATCATCAGGTGAAAAAAGCATTTAAGAAAAATAACCTAGGGGGAAAAAAAAAAAAAAATAGAAAAAATACCTACAAATTACCTAGAAAAGAGCTGAAGTGCTCTCTGATATCTGGGGGTGAGGAAGAGCAGCAGCCTTACTAAACAGCATTTGTGGGAAGGAGTCTATGTATTTTGCTGCAGACAGTCTCCATAGAGCATCTGCCCCCCTCCCGTCCCCTCCCAGTGTTGCTATACTACTGGCAGTTTCACTGGAAAGACAAGAACTAAAAAGAACAGGGAATCAGCTCGCCTCCAGAGACAACCCTAAGAGGCTGTACTGTGACACACAGCTACACCGAGCATGTTTGCTTATCCTCAAGGAATAGAAGAGATAAATACCGCCCAACAGCTTCCATGAAAGCTTTCTTCTGTCCCTTGCAAGAAGTCCTTTCACCTCTGAAGGACACGCCGCTCCAAGAAGGGCTGAAGCAGCAGGTAGTATGGCAAGGCATGAACTATACTACATCCTATTCCATAATTAAACAGTGACTTTTAGCCCTCAAAATTAAAAGTCTTTAAGTGACTTATGAAACTAATAAAGTTTTCTCCCCACAAAACAAAACTAGGAGTACAAAATAAGTGAAAGCCAAGGTTTCAGCTTCCTTTTAAAATGCACCACTAATCTAAAGGCCAGGTGCATCTAACCATGCTCATTCTCCTAACATGGCAAAAGGCATTCTTGGAATTAGGTGAATTTTCAAATGAGTAAAAATTAGGGGGTTGACCCATTTTTTGGCTATGAAAAGGTTCTCAAAATCTTGAAAACACAAGACTCAAAAAAAGATAACGACACTCATCTCAAACAGGCCTTTGCTTTGGAAGTTGATCCCAGTAACCCACAATTAAAGGCAACTGTAAACCACTGACAACCACAGAGCATTGGAACATGAGGACTGTAAACAAACACCATAATCTCTTTGCTTATCCAGCAAAGTCATAAGCGTACACTCATGATACCACAGAAACGGTTTAAACAACAGATATTCTACTTTTCTGCTTACAGTAGTTTTTACAGAGACACAGAGATATGTTGTCGTGGTGTTAATATTTCAAAACTGTTTGCACTAACAAGCATAGTAAGATGATTTAAGCAGATTTTTTTACAGATTTAATGGGACTTTTTTTTTTTTTTTTTTTTCTCAAACTGACATTTTCGTAATTCAACTTTCAGCTTGCTGAACTCGAGTACCTTTTTTCTTTTTATACATCAATACAGTCTTTTCTGTTCCTGGATATACCTATTCTTTCCCCTCACCATCTTTCACTTAAATCCCTTTTTCTTTTTCTGACCAGCATGTAAAAAATCTTGAGCTGCTGATTAACAATGAGACAATCTATATTACTTGCCACCTTTTATGGAATTACTTGAACATGTAAGACAAATCTAAGATTACATAGCAGTGACAGTAAAAGGGACAGTGCCTGACTGGACTGTATTAATTAGACTAGACAAATCATATTATCTAATTTACTAATATTTTGAAACCAAAGTTTGCTGTTAGTGACTGCCAAACTCAAAATCCAGAAGCAAATCGCCCATTTGAAAGCATCTAAATCTTCTACCTTTGTAAACCAGATTACCGAAAACCTCACGCTCTGCAACTTGTTAACATGATACATTGGTATTACAGATTGAAAATACTTTGACAGCTTTAATGTGTCCTTTTCCAGTATAATGGGTTGGTGCATAAAAATGAATGTTTTTCTCCAACGTGATCCCTCAGCTCCTTACTGAAGATTTCAACTCATTTTATGACACATGATGAAGCATCTTCCTTGTTATAATGTGACAATGGCACTACTGAGCACAACAATTTGAGTCTGAATGTGCCACTGCAAGACAGAAAAAAAAATCTGAAGAGGCAATTCCACCTAGAACTATACAGCAAATGCATAAGAAAGAGGAAGAAGAATGATTAAAGATGCATTAGCACAGTCTGAAAAACAATGCTCTTGACAAAAGAACCCTTGGTACCTCTGGTAAAAGGGGAACAGCACAGAGATTAGCTGAATTAGAGACAGACCAAGAATTGGAGCGATTCTGATTCTCTTTGAAATACTTGAAATGTGAATGTCTCTGTTCAGACAAAGTAAATTTTAAAACAATCTCACTATAAAATAAATCACTTCTTAAAAGGTTTTTAAATCTAGCAAAAAACCTTTTCCTAATTAACCAGCTCAAGTATTAAATGTGGCACGTGGAATAACCAAAAATGTATTAGGTATGACCCGGACACTTTTATTTCAAGTATATTAACATGCAACACATTGAACATCACACACACACACTGCTTTCCCCCCCCCCCTACAGTGCAATTGCTCTGAAAGTTTGTAGTGCAGTTTTGTAACCTGTGTTGAAATTATTTGTTGCCTCATACCACCTCACAACGCATCACTTCTCCTGCAGCTTGTATGTTTGGTCTCAGCTGCTGATCAGAAAAAATCTCAACCACAAAAATCAGCAGCTAGTGAGATTTTGATGCACCTCTAATAATTAGTGTGTCTTCAGAGAGAAGCAGCTCTTTGGATCTTTTGTTTTGGTATGGACCAATCTTGGCTTACAAAGTACCTTTAGAGAGACTGCCCTGAGGAAAATAAAGTAGAGCCAGATCTGTATTTGACACGTTAAACCCCATATTATTTTTTCCACAGTTCTCATGTCCGCTAGTTCCCAAAAATAAACACCACATTGAATCTCCTCTGCTAAACAGACTAAGCCATTTTTTATATTGCAAAACTGCAGGAGAACCAGTACGTGGCCCCATAAAAGGACCAATCCTGTAACCTTTATTCATACATTTGACAGGAGCTAACCATCACAATCATCTGTACACTGGTTCCTAACGTATTTGGTAGCGTTTGGCAGCCTTTATTTCAGTCTCCAGACTTTCAGAAAGGAGTACATTACTGACTACTGGACCAAGTAAAATATTCTTCACAGGCTCAAAATGAAATTAAATTTTTTTAAAGATTCAAATTGTGAGACACCCGTTTTAATAACATATTCTAGGGAGTTTCTATAAAGATCAAAAATACAAGATTTTGATAAAAGCACACATTTTAAATCACTTGCTTTTGCACACTGTATGGACCCTTTAGAATGGTATAAAGCACTCGTACACAACAAGGGACTAATTCTATTTTAAACAGAACCAAGTATTCTTTCAGCTTTTGTAAGCCTGGCAATCTTATTGCCACTCCAAATCTGTACTGTACTTTGCACATAGCCACCCTGAGTACCCCCCATCAGTACAGGGAAGCAGAACCATGCAGATTCCCAGCCCGATTCATTAGTAAGTTTTGCATCGTTTACTTGAGTTTTCTACAGAATTAGCTTGCAAAAAGCGTGGGAGATTTCAGGAGTGATGAAACACCACAGCTATCCTGGTTCTGCTGCAGTCTAAGAACGCCTAGCACCCTGGCGCGTCTCACAGGGATGCATAGCCCAAAGAAGGCAATCTGAACTGATCAAGATATTCCTGAGGGAACTCTTCATTAAATCCTAGCCATTTATAACGCTAACTCATTACAAGAAATAATTACCATAGCAACCACTGCACACCATGCATTTGCTAGCATGAACAACAGTGTGTCTTCTTGGAGGAGGAAGTGGGAGGGAAACAAGTCAAAACAAAAACTTCTAGAGAGATTTAGCACAGTAAGTCAAAATTAGATTTTTTTCCTGTATTTTCTTTTATTTTCATCAAAAGGTTTCCAATATTAAGTATACTATTTCAAACAAGCAGCAAACAATTCAGAATGCGTAAGATGAAGTGTGTTAACATTTCACAAGGTTGTGTACCAAAGCCCTTTAGTGCTTTTACTTAAAATAGCACTTCACATACTCCAATCCATCAGATTTCACTTAGGATGCAAAGGCAAGCACTAGGCTGCTAGCTGAAGACTTGAGGAACCTGGCTTTGATTTTTTTTCTTTTCTTCTCTGTGTCAGAATTCCTATGTAATTCCCATTTTAGCCTACATGCTCAAATGACATTTAGATGCCTGAGTCCCCGTACCTTAGAGGACCCAATCCCGGAAAAAAAAAAATGCAATTTCTCATGCGTAAATTGGAAACAGCACTGCCCTAACTGCTTTATTGCAAACACACTATAGACTGTGACATGCTTAGATGCTCACAGCAGTGGAATCACACAACAGCATGATAAAGGCTGATGCAGAACCAGGGCCAAAACAGGTGTACAGAAGACAGATTGGGGGAGTTCAGATCTAGACAAGACATCTTCACCAATGTGAAAAACAGAAGTAGAGATAAACCAGTAATAAGTAATAGCTCGGTTGCCTTAAGCTACCTTAGCCATCATCAGCAAAGATCCCTTTATGTTCCTGTGGAACTCACTGTGAGCTTTTATTTATTATCTCCCAGGGCCCAAATCTGTTTCCACTGGCCAGGGTTTCAAAGGCTGCAGGACCAATCGTGAAAGGCCAAACTCTAATACCTTGTGAGATATTTAAAGTGTCCAAACAAACCTAGACAATTCTAGAAAGCCAGTTAAACTTCCGTCTGTTGTTTTTAATGCCTAGTTATCTCAGAATTGGTAACAAGAGCCAGGACTTGTGAGGATGGTGCTTATCATCTGCACAGAGAAGCGGAACTGCTCAACTGAAGGTTGCACAGCCAGTTCTGGCACATTCTTATACTTGACATTTGTGAGGCTTGCCTAGGAAAAAAACGTTAGCAAAAGAACTTCGGAGGTTCTGGCCTCTGAAAGGCCTGGAAGAGTGTATTTCATTAGGAAGTTTTATAATATCAATTACAGATTTCAAAGAGCAAAAGGTTCTGCCCCCTTCTGAGCTCCTCCCACTTGTCAAGCTTTCCTTTCCTTTCTTCAGAGAAAATCACTATTATTTTACTTTACAGGTTTAAAAAAAAGCAAGAAAGCGAAACCCTTGGGGCTGGGAGACTTGCACTTTAAAGTACTCTATAATGAACTATTTCATGGTAGTTAATCACTTTAATCGTGCTTCTTTTCCTCAATAAAAGTTTCCCTGTCTGTACTCTCCCAAGTGCTCTCCAATCCTTCTCTCTGCCTGGAGGGTAGTTCCAGCACTGGAACATTGGCCTGGGCAAAACGCAAAAATCCCTTAGTCTTCTGGCTGATTTTCTTCCAAATGCATTTCAGGATGACCACCATATTTTAACTCCAGCACTATGCAGAACATGCTTTTGCTAACAATTGCAACAGGATCTTATTGTATCGCTTTTCAGTCATTAGCCTTCCATTTTGTATCTGGGTTTTTCAGTTAGATTTCACCAATGTAATATTTTTTTTAAAACTTTGAATGAAATCCTGGACTGCTTTCATTGGCTGTAACCCTCTATTTTGGGTAAAAAGACAGAAATATGGATTTGAGATCCACTCCAATGGTTTGGGCAAAGGGTAGAAAGAAAGGAGAAAACGTCTTATGAGTTTTGATCCTTCTATCTGACTGAAAACCAAGATGAGATTCCCAGTTAGGTGCTAGGTGGATCTAGCCATATTTGATCATCAGTTCTTTACTCTAATGGGAAGGAAGGATTCCTGACAGTAGTGGAGGCTCATTGCCCTGGTTCGGCATCTTCCTGACCTTCCCTTCTGTAGTGCTTGGTTTGTACACAATTATAAAGCATGAGCTTTCAAGCATTTCTTGATACTAACAGCTGATTAACACTGTGTCTATTTGTAAGTCAGTGATAATTTGAAGGGTTGTTATTTTAAAAATGTGTTTCTTTTAAAATCTGCCTATCTTCAGTCCTATTTTGAAAGCAACTTCTAGTTTATCCCCCCATTGGAATAAGTGCATTAGTTCATACCATTGAAAAGAAGCCATTTCTCAAATGCTGTAAAATAACGGTTCGCATAGAAATAAACACTGAAACTTACAGCAATGTCTTATGCCTGCACAACCCCTTCCTCCCCCCACCTTTGCTTCTTGCCAACTACTAACAATAAATGTAAAAGTAATCCTAGTTTTTATTTGAAGCTATCTCAGCTTTAAAAGAACCTTCCAAAAATGATTGATGCTATGATTTAAACCCACAGGTAACCCCTGAAATCTGCTTTGAATAGCAACAAATGCCTAACAATATCTTGAGCGCTTGTAGCAAAGAAATCTAATCTCTGAACTCCTAAAGGTCAAGATTTACTGCCTGGTAACATGGCTCAACTGTAAATGCTCTGTAATGCTACACTAGGTGATTGCTTTGCTCTCTAGACAGTGTCAATTTTGTCCAAGTAGCAGCAGATGTGTCTAGCATTAAGTCAGAATGGTGTCAAGGGCCCTTCTTGAACAGTACCACTTCTCAGAGAAACTGGTCCTAAAGCCCTAGTCTATTAAGACCATACCCAAAAGACAGACATTTAAAACTTAAAGGAGGCTGGAGAATCAAGGTGCATTAGAGCTCTAATGTTTCACAGTCAGAAAGCCCAGGAGAAGAAATTCTCTTGTGATACAAATGCACATCCTCTAATCGCACAAGCCTTCCTAGCTTCTCCATAACCAGTGCAGCTAAGGTAACTTACACCAGAACAGTACTGAGCTCTGAATATACTTCTCTCCAAATGTCTTCCTCCTGAATTTCCTCAATAAGGTGCTGCCATGGTCTCCTCCCACACAGGGTACCCCTGCATTCCGTGGCTCCTTTACCTGAGCCGTTTATGCCCCATACCCATGCCAGCTATGAAATCCCACCCTAAAACTACTTTTTGAAACCATTCATCATTGCTCTGACCTCTCCAAGCTACTGAGACACAACAGCCAAAACTTCATTAAATTAAACACTACCTATTTTATTATGATACAGTCTATGTCCAAGAATAAGAAGATAGGGAAAGCACATCCTGTTTGCAAATACATAGCTGTAGTCAGTCTGCAGGGGATCTAGTGCCCTTTAGTTCTACTTCTGTAAAAGAAGCAACACAAAATGGTTCCAAAAACAAGAGTGGAAGTTCCTCACACACTTTCCCATTTCCTACTGCCAACACTCGTAGTTGCATAACAAAGCAGGCTGAACCCTGTTCCCAGCAGAGCTTTTACACATCTGATGGTAGCCCTTCCTACGCTGGTGCAGAGCAGGCCCAGAAGGCCTCAGGAAACACCAAACAGGCCTACAGTATTTTTCATGTCTGCAGTGTCTAAAGGATATTCATGGAGAAGCTTAGGACAGCTTGAAGGCTAGCACTGGCTAGCTAAAACCAAGGACAGCATTTCCCAGGAGTCTGAATTTCAACGAAGACTGAAGTATCCTAGTTAGATGTCAGTCCCTGGGCCTGTAGGCATTTTCTACTTATTTTCCCCCAAATGCTTATTAATTGTATCAGAAGGATTCAACCAAGAGTTTCCATTTTACAGGTCCATTGTTTTTGTGACAGTAGGTGTGAAGTAGAATGCTAATAATAAGTACTTTAAGTCTTTCCTTCTTTCCACTGCTTTCCAAAATCAATTCTGTAAGGATTTATCTAGCACCCACCTTATTCTGCTGTACTAGAGCCAGGCTTTTATCGATCACAAGCATTGCTAAAACCACTCCAATTTCTCAATACCAGGAGACAGAGGTCCCTCCATCTCCTCCCTGAACACGTTCTTCTAGGGATCATCAAGCACCAAGTCTCCAAGAAGAAAAAGAATAACAAAAAAATGCAGTCAATTTTGAGGAGGCGGCAAAATAGAAAAGCTAGGTTGAAGTCAATTCCTTCATAAACTTTTCATGGAAGGCAGTAAGCAGCCTTTTGAAAACACCCTGACAGAATCAGACTCTGTTTATGGGCAAAAGTCACACTGGGGTAACTAAAAAAATCAATGTAAAATCCTAGTGCAAACAACAGAGTTTAAAATTAATTACATTGGCTGAGTTTCTGGCTTTAAATCATACGAGTAATTTCACCAGTGCTACTAGAGTAGGCGTTCCTGACAGACCTCACTGTGAGCTTACTCACCTATATCATTTGAAGTAATCCTTTCAAAGTCTTATTTATGGATGCGTGAAAAGCACGATGCCATACAGCCTCATGCTGGGCATGCCGTCATTAAGCTCTGAATGGCAGCAAATGTAATTTAACTTCTCTGAACGGCATCATTTGGAATAGGCCCAGGAAAACCTAGTATGAAACTAATTTCTAGCAGCATCAGATATGTAAGTATTTACAGAGCTCTTTGTAAACACACTGCAATTAAAAGCATTTAATAGAGAGCAAACCCACTTTACCATATGGCAAATCATCTTCGGTTAAGGCAAGAGAGCCTTAGTGTCTGACAAAGAGGGCAAGGGAGACAGACTGTAAATTCCAAAGACCTGACAGAGAAGGGGCCCCCAAAATAGCTTATGTAGGTTGGAATTGCGGCAACAATGACAGAAGAAGTAGCCCCAGGCCTCAAATCTTTGCCATGGGATGCAAAGACACCTGTAAAAATCCCTGTGTAGGACCAACATATCTTACATGAAAAATAATTGCTTCCAGCAGCAGGAAGTATGAGGTGCAGCATTATCCTGGAACATCACAGCCTGTTAGCACTGTCAAGAACTGCATCAGGAGATTAATCTCCATCTATGCAAGGCTTTCCCTTGAGTTAAATTTTCACGTGCAAAGGCAGTATGGAGGGGAAAGGCTAACAGTGGAATGGAAAATATAGCTGATCCCTGCAGCAAAACTCTTGGAATCCTCCTTCAGGATCCATTTGATACAAGGTGAAGAAAAGAGGACTCAGCAGATTTAACTGTACTCTTGAAATTGCTTGAAAATACATATTTTTCCAAAGAAAGCATATATTTGATTTTTTTTAAAAGATAGACATGTGATATGGTGGCTTAAAGAAAAGAAATATTCCTCTTCCTTTGTTACCAAGTTTTTTGCTGGAGTCCTGCTTGCGGAGCCCCCTGGGTGACCCTAACTTTTCAAATTAGGCCTCATAGAAGTTAAATACAGAAGAGGTTTTCACGAAGAAAGTGAGATACTTATCATTCCCCCAAAATTGCTAATGAATGGAAACATCTAGAAAAACAATAATCCTACGTCCTTCATTCCTACAAGGCAACTTATGAACCAGGGTAACTGCACCTCCAGCTGCCCAGTGCTGGAATAGCTCTCCTTCTGTGCAATGGAAAGCAAACGTCTGCTCCACAGGAAGGTATCGGCAAGAGTAACACGTGACACAGCCAAGCTCTGGAACTCCCTGCGACAAAAAAGTCAGGTGATGACCTCAGTAAGATTCAAGTATGGACTTACAGTGCAGACAGGGAAAGTACTGTAAAATATGACAGAGAGAACAACCATAAGAACCACTCTCCAGAGCACAGGCAGGTCATAAGCCAACGAAGGAAGAAGCTGCCCCACTTCATGCAAGTGCCGGCCTGCTACTATGGAATTTTTGCTTCAGCAGTGAAGCACACCTGAACACGCTCTGAGCGAGGCTTGGCATAGCAAAGAAAATATCTCCAGAAGCCTAGTTTAGAATCTGCAGTGATCTTGGTGACCAGAGGTGTCTGTACAGAGTCAATTTTTTACCTAGCTTTTACAGGATGTCAGAGTTGTCAAATGGCTCAGAAACACCTGAGTGGTCTTCAGTGAGTTAAATGCTTTCATAACAGGTCAAAGTTGAGTGACATTTTTAAGCTTCAATTTGTCCTAAGTGAACCAATACGCAAAACTAATGAGATCATAAATTTCTCCTCCAGTTAATGTGCTAGGTGGAGGATGGAGAACAGGGAGAGTCAGGAAGATGAGAGACTGCCCAAACTCATGAACTTGATTAAACTAATTTAATCTGCAACAAAGAATAAGACTCATAAAAGCAGAGACATTATTCACTGGGATATGATATTCACACACAGGATGGCTTCAGCTGCTCTGCCTGCCCAGGATTCAGACTGACCTAGCCCTAGTTACAGGAAGAAACAAAACACAAGGTTGTTTAACAAGAAAGCCACATGGGTTTACAATTATTTTTATCTTTTTTTCTTTTTTTTAAGGTTCAGTACAATAACATGCTCCTGTTAGAACCCAAGAACTGTAATTTTCTCAATATATCATCTTTTTAAAACCATAGGGATGGTCTAGCAATAGCTGTAACTGCATGAAGTCTGACAAGTTACACATGTATACATCAACTGAACTGCTACTCCTACAACTACAGCAAATATAGAAAGCATCATCCTGCATTAAAGCAACATAATCTCATACCTTATCTCTATTAGCAGATACCACGCATCAACAGATACACAGGAGGACTGAAGAAATGGCAGATATGGAAAAAAAAAAAAAACAAACATTCAGAGCACAATGCTTCAGCTTACTGCATTAGTTATAGTCATCACATATACTAAAGCATGAGACTGTCTCTCTGCCAAAATTCTTGGGGCTTTTATTTTTTTAATCCTCACAACTCTTATTTGAGATTAATCTGATTGGCATTTTCCAACCAGAAAGTATTGTTTTGGTTATATATATATAAATACACTCCCCCCCCAACTACCAAAATTAAACCTATCCATGTTAAATTGCTTATTTTGAAAATGTTTTTAAAAAAAGCCTGTACCTTCTCTTAGTAAAAAACTAGCTACTTGTAAACTAACTACTTATTTCAAAACTCAAGTTCATTATATTAGCAAACAGTTGTGAAAATCAAAATTATATATAATTAGATTTTTTTTGTAAACTAGATTCCTACTTCTTTTTGCTTGAATTTGAGAGTTGATAATAAACACGTCAAATGTATATGGACTCAAAACTGGATAGCAGGAATATTGTTTAGTCTAAGCTTATGAGCATTGCTACAGTAAGCCTAAATCTTGTCACGTTTGTGACAAGGTTGTACGTGCCTCCAGCATCCACCAAACTTCTGCCTTTTCTTCAGGGTAGAAGGACCGAGCACTGCCACAAGACTCAAAGCCTGATAGCATAGGGAATAGACTGGCTTTGCGCAAGGTATATTGCAGCTGCTGTGAAACAGGCATACGCAGACTTTTAATGATCTATCTGCCTTGTACTTGAGCTTGAGAACTCAACAGCCCCTAGAAACGTGGAGTGTCCAGGTTGGGCTTACTTTTCCTGTTTAGGGGTTTCTCCAGTCTGACCAGTCATGGCACAGAATCTTAAGCATGGCATAATTCTGGTGTTGTTCATATGGTACCTGGGGAGGATGATCAGTTTGTGGGTTCATCAGGACTTCAGACATATGTCTGGTATATACAAGATCAACGAATGCCATGTTTGTTTGAAAGTTAATCCAGTTTCCTCAAATACTCCGGTATGGGCTCATGCCTGTTTAATGTGGAAACAGGCATGTTTACTCACCGCAACATCTTTTTGCACTTTTTCCTTAGGGACAGCCAAGGTAACAAGTCACAAGGAAGCCAGAATTTCCAACCAGCCTGAATTGAATCCTTAGATCTGTAAGTCTGATCACAAGAATTGCTTTTCTGAATCCCCTTCAGCAGGTTTATAAAACCTCCTACGTTTCTTATATATCCTTACTAATTTCTTATTTACTTGTCACAGTTCAGGACTGAAAGACCATTACACAGCGCTCCACCTACTTCTTTCCCTGTTAGTTAATACTGGTTTGAGTTTCCTTCCACAGCATGGTTTGTGTGCCTCAAGTTCATAATAAAGACAGAGAAAGGAAAGTCCACTACCTGGCACACAACCTCAGAGCACAGGAAACCAGATCAGTGCCAGATTCTTTCACGAATTCTGGTAAATTGGATATGGCAAGATTCTCAAAATCTGAGCTCCAGCCTCTGTGTCTCAGCTCCTCCTTTTTCTTTTAAAAAACACAGCATTTCCTGGTTTTGTAGTGGGGTGGTTTTCTGAGGATAACATTGAATAGTGCAAGGGTCTGCAAGCTTTAGCAATGCAGGCAAAGTACTTAAGAGGCAAAGTTAAGGCAGTAGGACCTTCCAGGGGGTAAAATTAGAATATATATATATATATATACTGCTAGTTGATGAATTGTATTTGTTAGCCTTCACTTCCCCTGTAACCCAATACATGTGATTTCACATTCTTGATGTTGACCCAAATCTTACCTTAAGCATACCTTTTCCCTGATAATGCCTAAATTCTTACATTTCCCACCTGCAAATCATTTATTTGCTTTGTGCTGTGCACCACTGGCTATTAAGGATTGAAAGGAGACCCACCTATTTCTCTTAGATCCCTGGATTTGAATCACAAAATGTTATAACTCCCAGCATGCGATCACAACTGAAATGAGATAGTCCTTAATTAAACAGAGGTTGAAGCTTATAGTTTAATTAAACAGATGTAAGTGCCTAATCATTCAACTATTCCAAGCATACGCTGCATATCGTTTAATCTCACCACCCACACAATGAAGGCACAGCTCTAAGTCTTCGCTGCAATCAAACTATTTCAAATAAGCCAACCTATGCTTTTAACAGAAGAATTTTTCTGATGACTGGATAAGTAGGTAAAAGAAGAGTGAATGTGAATTTATTAAGAGAGCTGTTTCCAGTAAAGTATGAGTGAAATGAGAATCTCCGCAAGGAGGAGGAAATGGCCTTGCAGCACACCCACACCTCTTGCTTTTTCTGACATGCAGAGGCCACCCTAGGAAAGGCTTTCTAACACCACTTACGTCTTTCTAACAACACTCCTGTAATGTGTAGGATACTGTGCTGATCCTTGTTTGGGCAAAGCGGGTAAATTTTACTTAGAACACTTTAAGAAAGCCTGAGCTGTATGTTCATACCTACAGTCAACAATTCAGAGATCTACGAGATGAACTTACCTGCAGTGCTAGACAGACTCTTAGATGTTCAAAGTGAGATATCTGACATCAGGAGACAAATACTTTCCTATGTATCCTTTTTGTGTAGCCGTCATAAGATAGCTACTTTCTGGAGCAAAAGAGCTTATCTGAAAGGGTTTTGCTGCATGAAGGGAAAATAAAGACTGACAGGTTATGCATTCAGCTTTTTACCCATACCTGACAGATCCAATTGTTTACAAGGAGGGCAGGGGGAAAGAGACAGACACATTTCTCCAGATTCCTGAAGCCACCTGGCAAAAAAAGGATGAAACCCAGAATGGACTGAAAAACATGGACAGAGAGTCTGAATTAGAATATTTAGCAGTGAAAGGCACTTGAGACATGGGCAAAGAAGCTGTAGGCGCACTTCCGTGTTTGACAAGATAGTCACCACAAAAGGACCCTGCTGACTTTCTGCTTCCAACCACTTGTTTCCATCCCTTGTGCCAGTGGCCACTGTCCTCTTAGACTGCACTACAGCATACACTGAAGGTGGCAGTGTGACAGAGAGAATAGTCCCTTGTCTCTCTCATCCAGCGATTTCAAAGTTAAACCTGTGTTGCCAGCTGATATCCCAACACAAGAGCATTTGTTAGCTGGATCGGGAGAAGGTTTGGCTGAAAACAACTCCCTCACCCAAAAATAAAGTTCCCTGGCCTTGCCTGCGGAAATGCCTATACCAGTAAAGGACAGGGAACGTGTGAAGATGAGGAAGGTGTTGGGCATTGGTTTGGTTTCTTGTTTTTGTAAGATACATCCATGCAGACTTAAGAATGAACATCAAATTACAGACTCAGCTTTGTCCATTCTACTGCTTGTAAGCTGCAGCTACACAATAAAAAAAAAAAGTTTTATTTTTATTATTATTGTAAACGACAGTTAATTTTAAGTGAGTTAAAAGAAAAGTGAACAGTCAAGTTGATTTCTGCAATGTAGTTCAGAGGACAGAGGAGATAGTAGCCTCACCATAGCAGGAACAAGAGGCAAGAGTAGGGGAGCAAGAACTTCTCAGATTAGCTTCACCAGAGACTTCATAATGCAGAATTGCCTGTGCCTACCACAGACTAACGCCCTGACCTGAAGACTCAGGTACCTGCGGCCAGAGAAAGTTTGTTAAGCCTTTAAAATTAGATAAACATATGGACCGTTTGCTGTTTTCTTACAGGGGAGGCTGGATCATACCTTTTCAAGGGAATAGGAGTCACTCACTTAGCAAGTATCAAGCTAGTAGCCTAACGTACAGCCTGGTGGTGCTTAGACAATCCGGTAGTGAGCAAAGCACACAATCCTACACAGAAGAGCATCTGCAAGGATTAATCACACCAGGAAGGAGTGGGTCCTTTGTGCTCTTATTGCCCAGTTAAGCAGACCAGGCTTTAGCCCTTACAAATGTCTGCTAATTGTCTGAACTTTTACGGATACCCAGCTATGAAGCTGATTACTGAAAAACCCCGAGACATACCTGCAGCAATTAGTCTTCTGAAACTACACATCAGGTGGGAAATAAAAACATGGGAACTGTTACAAGGGAAGAAGCAATAAATTTGGAAATGAGTTGTTCTAGCTCAGCTTTTCTGATCCTCATGACAGCAAGGTTACGCTTGCCGGCATGAGTCTCTTCACAACAGTCCACATTATTTTTAACAGGTTTCAAAGCAAATACCACAATGCAATCATGTTGTTTCTTCCGCATATGTATAGCCTTCATAAGGGGGGAAAAAAGTGCCAGTTAGTAATTATTCCACAATGGGAAATTTACAGTGTTTTTGTTGGGGTTTTTGCAAACCCTAAAGTAAAAAGAAAAACAGACGTTTAAACTTCATATCAGCCACTGCTAACAAATTAGCTTGTGCTGCCAGTAATGTTATAAACTGACAGGATTCCTGTTGTTAGACTCGATGATCAGCAGCATCACAAAGGAACACGGAACAACCAGTGAACTTTCCACAAAGACAGTTTGCTTCCCATAGATCTCCATACATAACCTTTACTGGTCTCAGTAGGATCATTACATCCATTAGACTGTGGACTCAGCACTGCTTTAGCTCTTAAGTTAATACAACTGAGACTTTTTTTTCCACTTTCCTATTGGGAAGTAGCATGTGCAATTTTAGTGATTTCTTAGATCATTCCATAAGTAAATCAAATATTCTTTCAAGCCTAGTTATCAAAATTGTGTCCTTTGATACTACATCCTCCATCAAACTGCAGTAATCCAGATCAACACATTTTAAACCTCCACTATCTCTCCTAATATCATTCTAGCAGATAGAGTAATTAAATTTGTACTTTTTTTTTAAGTCCTACTCAATAAATCTGAATAAATTAACAACACATTACTAAGGCTGCTACATTAAATTTGCATAGTGCATTTAATGAATATGCAACTGCAAGTGAAAAGGTCTGCTACTGTGAACCTTCCACATTAGCATAACTACTTCCAGCATGTTTCTTAAATAATGCACTCATTTGCACATCACTGACTTGGCTAATTCTGACTTCAGTCAGGGTAGCCTTGTAATTAAGACTCTTGCTTTAATTTTTAATGAAGTTTATGTTACATCAATCCTGACAGTAATGAGGGGACATGGAAACAAAAAGGCTGCTAATAATTAAATTCACAAACCAGTTTGAGGGATAATAATTCCTGAGGAGAAATTACATGACTAATTATTAATTAAATATTCATACTATTGCAGGGCCATCTCCCTTAACTGCTCCTTCTTGTTGGTAATAATGCTGAGATGTGGATGCCTTCCTGCAACCATTCTGATTTTAAGATCTTTGGTTAATTTTAGTGCACCATTAATCAATATGACACGAAAAATAAAATTGCTTTAATTGGTATCATTTTATTGTTTCTAAATATTACTACAGTTGGTTTAGTTGTGTAGAATTAATCTAGTTAGTCGGTGCCCATTTTATGGGAACATAAATCCGGTTTATATCCATAAACTTCTAATGGCAGGACAACTTGACCTTTTTTTGTAACATTACTGTTTACAGATAATTACACCAACTCTTTAAAAGGTTGTTTAATAGCTTTGCATTCATCATAGTAAAATGAAAAACATGCAATATTATTTAACTCCAGACTATTCTAAGAAGGTCTCCAAGACCCTAATTTACCCCTGCTGAAAAGTAAGCAATATTAATTTGTGTGTTTTTAAGAAATCTATGAGAGCTTTTCCTCAAATGCATACAAACAGATTGAAAGTGTTTGGATATGGATCTCTACTCATCTTTTACACAACTGAGATTACATACGTAACAAAAATAACAGCAGTGCAATGACATCTTTCACAGAAAGAAAGCTGTCAGTGTGTGGCTTTCTGTATGACACAGGTCTTTCAAATGATAGTTTTCCAATCTCTCGTACACAAATACCATAAATTCACAGAGGAATTAGCCTGATTAATCCTAATTTACGTCGACATTTATATCAGCCAGGATTCTGCCTGCTGAAAGTCTCATAAGAAACCTTTAGGATTAAATTGTTTATTAAAAGAAGTCCAGTTTGTAGGAAAGTTTAGCAAGAGGAAAGAAATTATTTAAATGAAGCTTATTAGTCACCAAACTCAGTTGCACTATGAATTTGTTTTAAAATTTATGTTAGTGCTTTAAAGAGAGAACATTTTGCATAGCATAAAATTGATTCTCAAATTATTAAAAAGACATAATGCATGTCCTTTTATCCTGAAGGGGCATTTGGAAATTCTGAACCAGGGCAAACATTTCATTTTTCTAATAATTCAAACCAGTTGATTCATCAAAGTGAAACAAGTCCATCACCATACACGGGGCAATGATTCCCTTTAGCTAGCACTTGTCACATTACTACAATCTGACAGGTTTGTAGGGCATTATTACTAGGTCTGATTTGTACCACTCTATCCCTTTTACTAAATCTTAAAAATCTTTTTAACTTTTCTTTTTTCTCTACTCTCTTAAACTAACACCTGAAGGCAATTTAAATATACCACTCCATAATGAAATACCACTTTCATTCTCTCTAGAATTAAGATGTCGTTATCAGCCATCTGTTCCTGGTCCTGCTCTCTATTTCTTCCATCAAAGAAATAATTCCAGGCATGAAACACCCCATTGGAGCAACAATCACCTGAAACCGCCGGAGTGCTGCAATACAAGGGTGGGCCTGGCTCGCGGGGGGAACAGCACTTGAAGAAACTTTTTCAGAGAACTCGGCGTCACTATATGCAGCAGGTGAGGAGGCATCCTTCTTTCTCTTTCTTCCCTCCTCCCCGTTTCTAAAAGCAGTATCTCTCCATTGCTTTACTTGTGCTCCCTGAATTACAATACCTGGTATACAAGACAGAAGGCATCTGGTGTTCTCAGGTTAAGGATCAAAGTCTCAGGTTAAGGGCCAAAGATACAGGGCCCATACTGAAGCATCTCGATGAAGTTCAGTGGATGCTGAACTAGGACTTGAGGCTCGCAGTCAGAAAAGCACAACTCCAGCTGTGCTACTCTGAACATCACCAGCAGTTTACACGCACACAAGCTGTAGCAACAGCACGCAGGCTTTGATTCTTAACCACATTTCCACAAGCTATGCAGAGCTTGTTCTGATCAGGATTTCAAAAGGGGGGAGGGAGGGATGAAGAAGAAGGAGGTGGGGAGAGACGGGGAAATACAGGATGTGATTGCAGGGCCCACAGGTGACTACCCAAGTGGGAGTCTTCCCTCAGAAGTTAGCCACCAGGCAGCATATGACCAGAGGTGTTAGGCCTCCGAGGTTTTGACCAGGAATTTTTCAGGCAGGTGCATGACTGCATATATTGTGTGAGCGTACACAGCAGAACTGGATGCACCTGACTTGCAAACGCAACAGACCTACTTGTCTACATAGATGAACTTTACCTAGGCAGTGAGGTGTGTTATGTCCCCCACTGCAGTAGGTATAATAAAGGGCATGAGTGAAGCAATGCTTCTTTGGTGGACTTGATGCAGTGGACGTACCAGACCTATGCATACCTGCTAGATGTCCAGTCCAGGACATGGCAGAACCCAGTCTGAATTATACTGTTATCCTAGCTGGACATAAAGACGTCTAGAAATCCTAAATTAAAATGTCTAAATTCCTTAAATTCTACCAGCGTAAGATTTCCAGGAAAGAAAAAAGGGTTTGTCTGGGAAAACCTGCCCGAGAGTAGCTCTATTAAATAATACCCACTAGATTAAACTAAAAACAAGCTTACTGGAAGGCTAAGTTAACTTCTTGTTTTCTCTCAGATGTGTTGGCATTTTATGCATATTTTCACTTCCCTTGCTCTGCAAGTTACACTGCCACACCGTACCGTTAGTTTCCATTCGCTGCCTCCCTATTACAGCAAATGTTGCTAGTTGTTTATTTTCAGTTGGGAAATTTCCTGACAGACCTTTTGGCTACCCATTTAATGATTTCCAGTCTCCATTTTTTCCACGACAATGGCTAGCATCACTGCTAAATTTTACTTGTCTTCAAATGAAACATCATTTAAAAAAAAAATGTTAATGGAACATTAGAAACTACCCCATCAAAGTCTAAAGTTACGATGAAGGAGAAGGGGTGATTACATACAGCTATTGTATTAAAAAGGATGGGCCTGGGAATTATAGAATCATAGAATGGTTTAGAGTTGGAAAGGACCTTGAAGATCATCGAGTTCCAACCAGTTATAGACCAGCGTGCCTCGCTTTACCGCTTTAAAAGTATGGCAGCAGATAAGCACCAGAAGATAACAGAGTAATAGCAATACCAATTTGACATTATTTGCTTTTCACAAATCTAGCATCCTTCTGCAACAGGATAATCAGTCTTGCAGGTAGAGGAAAGGCAGTGGATGTCTTAAGTCTTGACTCTGGTAAGGTATATCATCTCTTAGAGCATTCTCATCAGTGAAATAGAGAAAACATCCATTAGAATGGGAATTCAAAGATGCATAGAAAACCACCCTAGAGGGCAATTACTAGTGTTCCAGTGTCAACCTGGAAAGTTGTCAGATTGGGTTCTGCGTGGTTAATTATTATTAATACTATATTAGTATTAATCAATACTTTCACTACTGACCTGAAGGACAGAAGACATTATGCCTATAAATCTGTTGCAAGGTGGGAAGGATTATGAATATTCTCAAGGATAAGAATAGAATTCAAAGTGATCTTGCCAGATAAGGAAGATGTAGACTGAACAGAAATAAGCCCAGAGGAAGACAATCAGAGAGAAGATAACATTAGAGCAAGCAAGTCCCATTAGGGAAAACCAAAGAAACTGGGGTTGTGTGGTCCCATAGAGGACATTTCTGATAGGAGAGAAATAAAGGCTGCTACTAAGGAAATTATTTTTCCCCGCATCCATGATGATGGTAAAAAGAAAAAGTAGTAATGTACTTCAGCAGGAAAGTTAAATATTAGCATTAGCCCTGGAATATGTTGCAGCATCTTAATTACCTAGGTTTAAGAACAGCATAGACAAAAATCAGTCCGGAATGACTTCTGTATTGTTGATCCAGACTCAGGAGACAAGACAGACTACATGACAGACTCTCAGGGTTACTCCAGTCCTGATTCTAGAATGAATTCAATTTTATGCAAAACCTGTGGTTGCGTATGTACCTGTATATTACCTGCACAAAAGAATCAGAGTGACTAAATAACTAATAGTGGAAACTTGAGGTCAGTTTGGGGGATTCAGAGGAATTACAATATTTGAATGAGATGTTCAGCTCTTTAAGAAGATAAAGTTATAGGTGCTGAGTAGAAGAATGTAGGTCATCCCCATTAGACATGGAAATGAAAAGGATGTGAAGTGAATTGGAATTGAAGGAAGGGACTGAGGGGTGCTAGGAAGCAAAAGCTTCCTTGTGAACAGGACACAAAGAGGGCTAAGGACTGCTTGGTTTCTCTATTCCTTCTCCTTTCTTTTTGTGCTATTTCCCTCAGGAAGCGCACCTCTTACTGAGTTGAAGAGAATGTAAAACTTCGAGAAGCTCCCATCTTGCACTCCTGAAGCTCAGGTGCAGGCTCCCGTGGCTCAGTCCTCCCTGTGACAGAAAGCATCACTGCACAGGCACAGAGATACATCTTCAAATCGAGTCTCGAACTAGGCACTGTAGCTCAGGTTTCCAAGCCTTGGAGTCTGGCCTCTTTGCTGTGTTTGCCAACAGAAATAGTAACCGAGATGGTATTGTTGAGACTACCAGCACTTCTCCCCACTCCACCCCCCCACCCCCCCCCCCCACCGAGTCATAAGAAAACAACATTTCTGCAGCATTTAACTGGAAAATATTTGAGCCACATCTGAAAAGCCCTGAGCCAATTAATCTAAGCCACATTTCCTAGCAATGCTTCTTTTAATTACTGTAGTTTACTGTGGTAAAAGCACTGAGAGGTAAACTAAACTTGATTGCATGGCACTAGTATGCAAAGTATGTAAAAACATATAGCTGGGTCCAGGTGAGGGTTTGAATCTACAGTTTGAGTTTGAAATTGCAATTTTTCAAACTCTTGTAAATGGGGAAAAAATGCCATTTCTACTTTGGGACTATTGTACAAATTTCAAAATATGTTTATTCCCAACAGGAACAAAATAAATGTGTTTTCAAATATTCTTGTGGGTTTTTTTTTCTTTTTAACCAGGTTTGGCTCAAAGTGTTTTGCTTAATTAATGTAAAAAGGAATGCTTCAACTGACGTTTCATTCTCCAGCTTATATTTTGCTTATATGAAGGGAAATATTTTTAAATAAGAAAACTAAAATATTTCATTTTGACAAGGTTCGGGGTTTTGTTTGTTTTTTAATTAGAGCTCTTTTCTCCCAAGCATAACTTCATTAAAAAGAACACAATTTTGAGAAAACATTTCCACAAAAATATCTTCCAATACATTGAACTTTTACCAGAAATTTTTTACTGCCCTGCACTAAGATTAGTAATACTTTATTTTGCACAAAAAGTACTGGAACTGAAATCTATTCTTAATTTCATAATGAATTCATTCTTAGATGTGGAGCCACAATGAGTTCTCTCAGTGTGAGAAGATACTGGCCTGATCCTATGTGAAAGCAACAGCAAGAATCAAGAGAGCAGATATGATCATTCTCTAAAAACTCTTTGGCAAGTGAATAACTATTTTATTGTATTTCTTTTAAACAGCAATTAAATAAGAATGACAGGCTGACAATATTTTAGTAGCAGGATGTTATTTTTAAATTGGAAGATGGTCTCTAACCAGCTGTTTTTATGCAAAAATCTGCATAGCTTTCATAAACGGCAGAAAGTATAGATGCCTGCTAGCACTGAGGTGCACAACTAGTGTTAACAGTATTGAACTGCAGACTGAGAGAGCAGAATAATCATGTTAATGTCAATCCGATGAAAGAAATGGCACATGGTACAGAAAATCAGCATCCAAACAAAGCCACTCAGCTACAATCACTTCAGCAATCAGTCCCTTGAAACACCACCCTGCCACAAAATAATTCCGTGTAAAATAACTTTATAATATGTTCATTTTTCAGCAGCTGCCATGTCAGTTAAGCTATCATATTAGCATTCAATCCTGCAAACTGTCAATAGTTCCTAGAATAATAGCATCAGGCACTTTGCTAACCATCAGCAGCTACAGCATTCTGGCCAATCTGGAAGGAAGGACTGCAAGCCAGTGAGCCCAAGAGTGCCTGGAACAAGAAATCAATTTTGATCCGAGGGACCCCTAATACACTTCCCTTCTAAAGCATCTCAATTTTGATACTGCTATAAAAAGCATAAGAGGATGCAAGGGAACAACCATACTTGAAAACTTGCGCAAAGCTTTTTAGGAACGTAGACTCAAATTCAACATATGCACCAAATAGTCTGAAAAAGTGAGATGGCTTTTAGCACGTAGAATTCAAAATAATTTCATAGCTAATAGATTAGCATGACCTATCAATTCCTAATTCCATGTATACTGCAATGTCTAAATATTGCTTCATTATCCTGAACACCACACCTGCAAAACCTACAGAATTCATCAGATGGAGCATGCTGCCCAATTTGTTCAGTTTTTTAATACTTGCAAATAATTATGGAGATGCTTGGACTACCCTATCAATTCACATTGATTATTCAATGTCTTACCTGTATGAAGAATATGTAAGCCATCTACTAAAATGACAATTTTTAGCCAAAAATCCCTGTGCTGATTTTCCTCTACTGCTCAGCAAAAGTTGGGTGCACTCAGTATAGGCACATAGGCTCAATATAGATTTCAAGTTAACCCTCTGTTCCACTTTTAAGCAGGAATCAAGTGAGATAATAGTTCTGAAGCTATGCTGGGGCTTCACTTAGCAGTACTGCGTGAGCCTTATCAAAAATAATTTCCTCCATAACAGTTCCTCAGCCATAAAGAATAGGCAACGCAAAGGGACTCTAACAATGCAGGACAGCACTGACCATATCCCCAAAACCCAGCCAATGCTGCTTTTGCCTGGGATAGAGTTAATTTTCTTCATAGCAGCCCGTCCGGTGCTGGTTTTGATTTGTGACCAGAACGCATTGATAATACACCTACGTTTTAGCGCTTACACAGCATCAAGGCTTTCTCCGTTTCCCACCCTGCCCCCTAAGTGAGCAGGCTGGGGGTGGGCCAGAGGCTGGGAAGGGACGCAGCCGGGACAGCTGACCAAAGGGATATTCCCTACCGCATAACATCACGCTCAGCAACAAAAGCTAGGGGAAAGGAGGAGGCGGGGGGGACCTTCAGAGTGATGGCGTCTGTCTTCCCAGGTAGCAGTTACGTGTGAGGCGCCCTGCTTTCCTGGAAACAGCTAAACGCCTGCCTGCCGAGGGGAAGTAGTGAATTGATTCTTTTTTTCGCTTTGCTTGCATGCACAGCTTTTTGCTTTACCTATTAAGCTCTCTTTACTGTCAACCCACAAGTTTCTTGCTTCTGCCCTTCCGATTCTCTCCCCCACCCTGCTGGGGAGCAGCCAGTGAGCGGCTGCGGGGTGCCTGGCTGCCTACTGGGGCTAAACCACACCACCAGTCAGTACAAAACATCAGGTGCATATTTATACTTTTGGTCGTGCACAAGCCTACGTTTAGCCTGTCCAGTTTTGCTAGCTGTGCAGTGTAGAGCTGGTTGATGAAGCTTTTGAGTCTACATTTACAAGAACCCCCATGCAAAACTGCCAAGACGTTTAACCCCAAATACACCAATCTCAGATGCCACTGCCCATTCCCCCCACGTACTAACAGAGGCATCCCAGTCTCACAGCGGTTCACTTTCTCAACCTACAAAACGGTGTGGATGGCACAGTATGTCCCAAACTCCTCTTCTGCCAGGATTTAGGTCCTTTGTAAGAATAAATTAATACTCTCTGACAGTCTCTTCTCCACTCTGGTAATGTTGAATTTCAGGAGCTTTCTGCAATCTTATGGAGAACAAGTAGTAACTTCCTAGCATTTTATAACCACCATTTCCAATAGTTCCCTGTCCAGTGATGCCAAAGTCCTAGCTGGTTGTTCAAATTATCTTATATAGAGAATTTCCCCATATACGGAAACTTTGATTATCCAAGTTTAAGTGGGGAGTTATTGCAAATGTCCTACTTACAGACTTGCTAACACCCGACCCCGTTTGCTTCTGTAAAACCCAGAAATTTCATTACTTTTTTTTTTTCCTCAGAACAAAAACTGAAGAAATATCTTCCCAAACGATGATAAGATTGAGCAGACACATGCCCATGCCAATGGTTAGGCACCAATATCTAATACTCAGTCTTATCTAGACTGAGCCATTCAAAAGCAGGTCAGAGGTACTTTTGAGGAACTAGAAAGAACAAAAGGAAATCAGATTTATTGTAAAGTCATCTGGAATTCTCAGTGGAGTCACAAAGGGTTAAAAATGGCACTTTAACTCTCTTTAAGACTGAATTTAAAGATAATTCATCAAATTATTAAGTGCAACATGCATCTGCCTAAACTATAGAAGTAGCTCAAATGCCCAAATATCTCAACAGAACCTGGAAGATGCCTTAGGGAACCATCTGCCATTTCATACAAGGAGATTCACTCTGAAGACAGGAACAAGACACCAAATCCTGTACACAATTTGTTGCCTATTGAACTAAAGTCTTATGAAGGCAAAGTGATCCCCAACTCTGACTCCATGACCAGTTTATCTTACTTGCTCTGAAACTACAGCAAGCACGGTACAAGCAAAACAAGCTGTTCTGGCTACATTCTGGGACGCAGATGGGAAAATCAAGTTTAGGTGCTGTACTACTCCGTAGGAAATACTTGGTTTTCTTGATATTAAGTCTGGGCCAAAGCCATGCCTCTCTGTAGCAAAACTCTACTTTTAAGAGGATAGTCACATGGGAAATAAAAAACAATGACAGAAGGACACATCACTGCGTACATCACTGCACGGCTTCATGAGAGGAAAGGCTCAAAGAGCTGCTCAAGTTCAGCACGGTACTTGCTCCAAGGCCTACGAAATGGCAGCTTTCTCTCTGCTGGCCAGCCTCACACCGGCAGGTGTGAGCAATCCTCAATATACGCGGGAACCGGACTGTTGGCAAAACATTGCATTTGCCCCATTTTCCCTTCGGCTTTAATCATAGCTCATAATCTGTACAAACAACCATGAGGAGTATTATTGATGAGAAAAGGCCAAACAAATGTGTAAGATTTTTTTTTTTTTAATTGTAAATATCAGACAGAACTAGATATAACAAGGGTTGTTTTGGGGGGTTGGTTTGTTGTTGTTGTTGTTTTTTCCCTGAAAATTAAGATTTTATTGAAAAGGAATGAGAAAATTGCTGGCTTCTGGCTAAAAAAATGTTTAACCAAAAGTTTACTAAAGGTTGAGTTTCAAGCTTAAAAAAAATTGCTTCTTTTTTAAAGCAAAAAAGAAGCAACATAAGAGATACACACCATATAGTTGAACACCTATGTTTCCATAGATGAAAACTGTAATGAATCACTCAGATCTATTTGTGAACAAACAAAAGATCCCAGGGTCAAGTGCAATGAGACCTCTAAATCCACACAAGGAACTCCTGGTTTCCAAGGGGATCTACACTAGTACTGAAACTTGTTTGTAGCCTGCAAGATGCAGATAATAACAAATATGTTATTTCATAAATACAGTTTCATTTTTACTTTTTCCATCACTAAAACAGAATTTTTGTCATATTTTGTATGAACTTAATCTTGAGTTTTGTTTTTTATAATTACACTACCAAAGCAATAATGGGAATTTCTGTTACCCTTCAACATCACGAGCTAGTCAAATGAGAACTTTGCATTGCATAATACATGATGCCCTGCTTTACATGTGATATGCTTTACAAAAATCTTAGTCTAATTGTGAAAGACTACTGTTACAAAACATTCTCATCACTGGCGTGTTTAATTGAGCTCCTGAGAGGCAGTATCAGTAAGACTTAGGGATAAATAACCAGTAGTCCCATTGGTCTCACCAAGAATCCATTGATGTTTCATAAATCCTAGTCAGTACAAATCTAATTGAGTTACCATGCTGAATTAGCTTACATCTAAATGGCATTCATGTCTACAAATGGAATAATTAGAGTCTAGAAAATGGGATATATCAAGTGCTATCCCAAGTGACAACAGCAAGACATTTGTATTCATTCAATCAATTGCTTTAAAAAAGCAGATGTAATACTCGATTTGGGGTTGATGACAAGACAGTGCTATTGAGTCTAGCAATAATATTAGACAGAGAATGTTAACTATTTCTTCATATCTATCTATTTATATTTATTCTAAGAGATTCTTCACTTTGATTCTTCCAGATTTTGCTTTAGGATACAAAGTCATTACATGACTACAAACTCCCTATTTTATATCTAGCATAATGAAATCAGCTACACTCATTAGCGCTCTTCTTTCCACTACTAGAATTCTACGACGAATAGCAAATAAATCAATAAATAGCAGGGTTTGCAACAGAACATTCAAAGCTACTAATATTTTTAGCCTCCGTACTGAAGAGTCTTTTTAGACAGAATAAAGCAAATAGAACTGTTCATTTTTTCACCGTGCTTAACCACTTTCTCATATGCACTAAATTAAATAGGGTACCATTACACTCTTGCCAGAATCCAGCATCACCCTGCCAGTGACATCCTGCACCACAGACTGACATTTATTGGATGCCACTAGTTGGCTGGTTCAGGTTTAGTTAAATACCATCTGTTTTTTTCAGTACAAATATAAAACATGTCTGTCTCGAACTGTATATAAAACTACTATTAAATTAGAATGAATCTTTGCAATGCTGGATAACAGATTCCTTTAATTCAGAAAGTAGTCTAATTTGCATGCATATTTTATTTATTACACCAATTAAGTTTTGCAAATAGTTTGCAATGAGGTCCCTATGACCTAATAATTCACAATTACTCCTGGGATATCCTGCCCACTTTAGCACGTTTTGAATAATATTGCTATCTCCTTGAGAAAAAGAATGCATTTTTTACATGATGGATTTATTAAGAGTGTGCACACCTCTTTCTTAACCCGTTTTACTCTAGGCAGGGTTACTGGAACTACTTCATAGGCCTTTGTCCTGTCAGTTAATGAATGCTTTCCTTCAGCTTCCTGTCTTTTCACATACTTGTCTCCTAAGCTCTTGTGGAAATCCCACGTACATACAATCTAGATGAGCACTCTGGGTGGTAACACAATATAAATGAATAATAACCATTTGAAACTGCCAGGATGATATTCTGTTTCTGCTATGGCATTAAATAATGGAACATAGTTGAAAATGGACATTGTGGAGCACTTATCGCAGTCAAATCTACTCAAGTCTTGTAAACTTGCTTCAGATTTACAGCAAAATTTAACTTCCAAAAAACTGCATCAGAAAAAAATTAATTTGAGAGTCACTTAGATCTATTCAAATTATGACAGATTGTATTGAGTTATTTTATAATAACAAACCACCATATAGTTGCTCTGCTTTAATCAGCTTTACAAGGAATTCTACTAGAGCTTAGAGTATGAGAAAATGCTTTATTTTGGTACAGTGTTCAAGCAAGACTGGCGTTTCCTTGTACATGATATGCATAGTTTCTCCCTTAAAGCATTCAGCTAGTAATCTGCATTTCTAAATTTATTTTTCATTCCATTACAAACAAACTAACAAAAGTCCCTCTTTATAAGAAAGAAAATTCCTGGCTTGCAAAGACGTTTGGGAAGATGAGATATTTGCTAACAAAAAAAAAAAAATAAAAAAAAAATCAGACAACATATATTTTACATGTGACTTTCATATACAGACTTGAATATTCGCCTATATTTTTGGAGAAGGTGATTCCTATGGGAATACAAATCCACTCAAGAAATGAGTACCCCGCAAAAGAACGTAATTTTCTTTTTAAATTATCTATACATACTGGTATGAAGCATCTTGGTATTCCTACATCTTTCCTCAGAAAACATACTTGGACAGATAAAAACCCTAAAAATTATCTATCATAGTGAAAAATCCACCTTCCTGTGTCCTTTTAGTGCTTTTGCTACCAGGTGTGTTTTCCAACACTGAGCACAGGGGGAGCACTAGATGCCCCAGCTTCCCTCTGTCCCCCACCAGAAAGGCTGGTGCTGCCCGCACAGCCCCCCACCTGCCCCCGATGCCGTCACTGCCGGAGAGGCCCTTTCCTGAGAAAGCCTTCGTGGCTATTCCCTTTTCTTTGGTTTGATGTGCTCCGCTATTTCACTTGACTGAAGTACAGCACTGAGTAAGCACTCTTCCTTCTCAGTGCTAACAACTGCTACATATTTGTGAACATAGCTTCAGTCCTCACAGGACACCCTCCTTTTGTCCAATTTCACACACCTCATCCCTTTCATTGTAGGTCATAGTTCTCTCCCTGCGGCCGTCTTTGAGTTTTGTCTCCTTTTGTTGCTTTCTCATTTTACAGTCTTTTGATAAGGAAGTGCCGAGCACTATACTCCCCATAGAGCCAGCTGCTGCCTACATACAGAGGGACTACCCCGGTGCAGCGTGCACACAGATGGCAACATCTGCCCACTTCAACACACCAAATTCAACCCAAAAAGCAACTGAAATCCTGCCTACTGCTGACTTCGATCATGTTCATGCCGAGCCGGTGCAATGGCCTACCAAGTTTCCTGTCCCATCACCCACCCATGGCTAACCATCACCTTTTCCTCAGTTGTTCCCATAAGTAAATCCCATTATCCCATTTCAGATTGTTTTCCCCAGCTGATTTGATCGGATCCTATTTTGCCCAGCAAAAGGGATTCATTGGCACTTCCCTCCTGTTCTAACACCCTTAGATTCTTTTCCCGTATGACTGAAGTTCCTCGTGATAAAATGCACCTAGTAACATAAAAAAATAGAATTAAAACGAGCAATTCACAAATAGGCAACTACAGAGAAAATGGATTATGCTTTAAATTAATTTAAGGAAAAAAAAAAAAAAAGCTGTTTCTTTATTACCAGCCAACTGTTTCAGAAGGGAATGCTGCAAGAGGCCGACATCACGCCTTTGCTTATAGTAGTACATATGCTTTGTTGACAGCAAAATGAAGTAGCGAGTTCTGCATTTTGGTCTATTGAAATTTGATTTTAAGCAAGTGGGAGCTGTACTCATGTGTGTGAGAAAATAACCCAAACCAGCAAAAACGTGTGGAATAAAAGCCTGTTATGCAATGTAAATCTCAAGTGGCTGCATTCATCGGGGCAATGAGGAGTGAAACCGAAGCCCTTGCTGAATGAGGTGTGTAACAAAAGATCTTACAAAACGAGCTTAAAACAAAGCATGTTTATAACATTCATAAGTATAACATGAAATAGTCACAAACTGCATCATTTCCGGCTCTTGGAGGTTTTTCTATTTTAATTCTGTGCAATTTCATTAACCCTCTCGCAAGGAGATGTGCTTGAAGGAACTCTATAATATAGGTCATTTTTAGTAGACATTTATATTCCGTTGTTAATTGGCGATGCAAGGAGGAATGAAATAGCCTAGGAAGTATACTACAGGGAATAGCTTGCATTGGCAAACAAAATAAGCGAGTAATCTAGCAGATCCGTTTCCTTTTCTAAAATCCTTCCATGGCGTTTCATTTCCAAGTACGAGCGTGAAATGCAACAAATTAGAATTAGAACAAATCATTTTGTGCTATGCCAACAGTTAAGTGATGTGCAGGGCAAACGAACCAAACTCCCATTTCTTCTGTGCACCAAGCGACAATCAGAGATGGCAAACACGGATTAAGACATCACCCCAGAAAATGCTGTAGCGACCACATGAAAGGAGAACACTTTGTTTCATTATGATGGAGACAGATTGAGTTGGACTACATTTCCCATCATGCAATGTGTAGGAACCCAATTGACAGCTTTAGTAACTACATTTTCACAAGACAGAATTGTGACTCAGCTACAAGAAAAAATGCTGTGTGAAATTGCTTGGTGTTATTTAAAAGGACACAGACTAAATGATTGTTTATCAGTATACAAAAAACTGAGTGAGATTTTCCCACAGGAGTAGCAGCCTGAATAGTATTAACAGTGCTTTAAACTGTAATGAATTCCCAGTCTAATTCACTATGAGGTTTCAATTTATACCACATTTAGAGTACTCCAGGTTCAAGTAATCACTGCAGTAATTAGCTTACTTCCAGTCCTCCAAAATAAACCCACTAATTTTTGCAATCAGCCTTCATTTGGTTAATCACCAGTTTAATTGATTTAATTAGTTTGATCTGCAAAATTAGTCAAGTGTAAATACTGTTTTGTAAACAGAGTTTAGCTCCAAGCTGTAATATAGGGAATTCTAATTCAAAGCTGGAGTTAATAATAAAAACCAACACACACGATTTTGTTGCAGTATCCAGCGGTATTAAGTCTGCAAGACACACATTTACACTTTTAATAGATAAAGCTATTTTATATTAGTGACAAAACTAAGAATATTGCCTCTTAAAGTTTTATTCTTGACTAATGATTTTTACACTGTGACAACTGACAGTGTTTTTGTTTTCTCTAGGTTAAGAGCAGAATTTTTCCTTTTTTATTTTGCTTTTGGTTTCAAAAGGTGCTAAAACACATTTGTTAATGAGCTAGACCAAAGGGACAAAAATATATAAGGACAACTCTGGTTACTCCTAAACAAACATTATTTTAGAACATTTTAGAAGGCACAGCCTGCAGGCCAGGCTGCAAACCTGGGCAGTAACATACAAGGCAAAGGGGACATCTAAACAGTAATAATGCCCCAAATTAGAAGTTGAACAAAATTTGAAATAGCACTAGAATCAGAGCTTTGCTATTCTAGCACAGCTCCATTAGTAATTGAAATTAATCATTATAAAAGTACATTTGATCCTCTAAAAATGCTACGTATTTCATGACAAATACCAAAATTCATCATGTACACATTAAACTCTAAATTATCCCAGAAGATGCGGAGCATGTGCTCAGAACAACTCACGTATCTTCATGGTAGGCAGGCCAGCAGATAGGTAGAAGGCCAGAAGAACTGGCAAACAGAAACCAGCCTTCCATTGAGTAGTTCAGAGAAAGGAAGTGACTGGGATTTACCATATAAATGAGAAAGACAGTAACAGATTTACAAAAAAAAAAAAAAAAAAAAAAAAGAAGAGAGAGGGAGAGAGAGAAATGGCCAAGACTACATGAAAAATTTCTTCCCAAGGAATGCAAGCTAGTAAAAGCACAAGTCTAAGATGCAGATGTTCTTAGCTCTGCTGGGCTGCCTTTGTCATCATGGCCAAGTCATTCAGATTTTCTGAATCTGACTTCAAACTGTAAATGTAAATAGTGTTTGTTCCTAACCCATACAGAGATTGTATCGATCCATTACAGAGCAGGGGCAAACCCCCCACTTCTATTGAAAAGTAAGATTCTATTGACAAAACATCAAAAATTTATCTCAGATTATTTTTCTCCCTAAAAAAATTATCTGGATTTCAAATTGTTTTAAATGAATTTTTTATTCTATTTTAGTTTAGTTAAAGATTTTTTTGTAGCAAGTTTTACCCTGTCTCCCACCTCAATCTTGTCCCTGACTATAAAAGTAACTCCTTTTCCTCCCGTTTTCCCTCACCCTATTTTTCCAAGCTGAATTTCTCAAAATTATTTCAAATTGAAGTAATTTAACCACCATACTCAAACACTGCAAGATTTCCTTCATTGTCTGAAAAATGATTTCCTGACAGCAGCACATTTTCCTAACTGCAGGGATATTACAATTTTAGAGAAGAAAAAGGAAAGAGGGAAGAATGAAAAAAACCTATAAATTCAACTATTTTTTTTTCAGTTCTCATCACTATAAGAAATTGAAAACATCTGAAAAAAAAATGTTTAAGAAAAAAATTAAAAAGTGAAATCAAGTTTCTATTCATTCTGGTTTGAATTTCTCTCTCACAAAATGTTTCCAACTTCCTATCAAATATTTTGTGCAAAGTATTTCACAGGGAAAGTTTTTTGTTTCTTTAATTATCCACCTGGAAAAAAAAAAAAAACAAAAAAACAACAACAAAAAAAAACAACAACAAAAAAAAAAAAACAAACAAAAAAACAAACACACCCAAACCAACAGCAACTCATCTGAGCCTTTCAAGCTTTAGAAAAACATTCCTCCGCCTCCGGACAAGACCAGAAGCCAGCCAAGAGAGCTGCAGGGCAGAAACTTGCACCCAGCCACGTGCCTAAGCTCAGTGCCGCTCTTTATTCCACCCATCGCATCACTGCTCAGCCCACGTTCCATCACGGAAAGACAGTGAAAACTTGCAAGGTCTAAACTAAGAAGGAACTGCAACATCTGCACCAGTTCTTTCCTATCATTTTAAAGCCTTATTTTTCATATCTTATGATGTATTAATATGTGCATTTGCAAAAACAACTGTGAATTCTGTTTTGTGCATGTGGTGTGGTTTCCACTAAGGAGGATTTGGGGGATTCAGATTAAACCGAGTCCCAGATGGTTTTGTCCTTGTGATTTGCATTGATCTGTTCTTTGTCAGTTCTAATTATCAATCAAAATGACTGAATTAAGTCAACCACTCTGCAGAAGACCTATTTATGCACATGATCAAACGCACAGCTATGGTATAAAGCCTGAAGAGTTTCCCCAATGCTCCATGTAACTTCAGTGATGGGTCTCTTTATAGAAGACGCAACCCTACCCCTGCCCCATCTCCTGAGCTAGCACAGTCTGTTTAAGTCTCCCGGTCTCTCTGCAGGACTTTTGTGTGAATAAATAACATTTGCTGGATGAAAATAAAACCTCTAATCACCAAGCCCTTGAAGAACAGCACCCTGTGGAATAGATTACAATATTTTAGCATGTTCGTTTCATTTGGTGTTTCCACTAGTGCTCTTTTAACAATGAAACAAACTGCACATTGGGTACTCATTACACCACACTGGAGAGAGTACGATATCTTGTAAATACGCATTAAACTGTGGCTAGGTTTTCCTTCACTACAGGCTGTGTCTGAGCCGAGGCACAAACATGTATACTTGAGAGCAATAGTTGGAGTATAGTCCTGGCACGCTGCCATCGTCAGTGAAATATGTCCTTTTTACAGATGTTTCTTATACTACTGAGAACAAATTGCTCGTCCATACCCACAAAGACATACACAGATAGACATAAGGTACTATGAAGAAAAAAAAAAAAATGTTTACATAGCCAGGGAAAAATGGGCTTGAACAAATTCAGTTTGGAGAGTACTAAGTGTGTGCATCTTAATGCAACTGACAGCTTTCATTTTCTTAAACACTAGTCAGAGATAAAAAAAAACAAACATGTTGCATTTCATAGGTGGGCTTAGAAATGCAGATCATTAAGTTTTACCAAATGCAAAGCATAACTGAAGCTTATTAGCTCTGTTGGTATATAAAAGCAACGTATTAACTAGTTTTACAAATAAACTGCAATTTGTACTTTTGTGTTCTGTTGCTTTGAAATAGATCTGTTGTATGGCTGTGAACACTGGGAAAATTCCAGAGTTCCCAAAGCGAATTCACGCAGAAGCTACAGTGTGTTTCATTCTCCTGACAAGTGAAAGGTGTTGCCAGACTGTTCAGATACAGAAAGATCTGTTTGATGAAGAAGCTGGACAAGAGCCTCAGACTGCACAGGTGACAGCATCAGAGAACCCTGCAGGTAGGACAGCTTATTAGCAGGCACCTTTAAGACTTTTAAAAGGGTTTTAGCTTTTATGTGCATATAATAAAAATATTTCTGTAAGTTTAGAGGCTAGGAATCTCTATGTAGTTTCAGAGTCCCAGCTCCACGATCACTTGCATGTCGTGGGGATCTCCATCACCGCATTTCTGTCAAAGGTAGCAGACCATATGAGAAGACGTTTAGACCAGATTCACGCTCTTAACCAACCTGCAATTATTTTTTATTTTATTTTTATTGCAAGCCTTGTTAGATTTGCTCTCACAAAGAAAGAAAGAAATCAAGAGACTGAAATGCATTCTGTATTCTTACCTATATGTACTATTCAAATTCATGTTTTGTAAGAGACTGATGGATAACTCATTTTCTAATTTCTAAGATTTCTTAGGCAATCAAGAGTAACTCTGAAACAACAATGAATGGATAATGATCACCCTTGCTATATTTGATTTAATGCATTTGGCTAGGGTTAACCTATTTGTGTTTGTTTCCTTTGACAATACATTAGTCAAGTTTCATTAAAATGAAAAAGGGTTGTACATATTCCTGCAAAGCATGCTAGGCTTTCTTCAGTGGCTTTTAGACCGGATCATTTCCTGTTCTGAAGGAGCAAACAAGCCTCAACAGAAGCTTCAAAGCTTATTTGACTTTTAACAATCACATTATCTTACATTGTACGGCTCTAATTGTGAATGCTCCAAGAACTGCTTGAAATTGGTCCATAAATAGAACACTTAAACAGGAAGAATAGAGCCAAACTTAGTAAGTAATTATTGCTAGAGTCACAGCAAAGATTTCCCCCCTCCCCCTTAGATATTGGTTACCCTTTTCCTCCCTTTCCGTATAGTCTGTGGCTTGTGATCAGAGCAAACTAGAACAAATTACAGAAAATATACAGCATTACAGGCCACGTAGTAAAGGAATAAAAGACAGTTACTTCATACACATTCTGAGAGGTCTCAGAATTTCTGGCAGTGCCAGCAGAATTTAAGGGACTTCAGGCACAACACGGTCACATACAATTGCTTAATAACCACTAAAAAAATTAATACAACCACAGACACAGGCCCACTCTCAGATGTACACCCTAGTTTCAATAACCTTAATTCCAAAATCAAGTTACTCACCCTCTACCTCTGATCAAGGCCTCAGAGTTCTCACAAGAGAAGTCTCTCCTTGGAAATGAGGACTGTATCGATACAAACGTTTCCTTCTAGATGCTAGCTGCCTCCCTCATAAGCCGAGCATATTTTACTCCGAGACCACACACATTCTGTATGTCAGAGAGATGCTTTCTCCAGAAAGGCTACCAAACTCTCCTTACCACAGCGCGTTGACTTCAGAGTGCCTACAGACCCACACCTGCCACACAAACCCATGCAGTCTCCCACCAGTTGCATCCTACAGAGGTGATTACACGTTAATACAATCTCCCCCCTTTCCCCTTACCACCATCACTAAACAGAACACCATTCCAAGTCACTACACTGCTTAAGTGGGTGGCTCTAGGGTTGAGAAAGGTTTTTAAAAAAAAATTAATTAAAAAATGGGTGGGAAGAATAGTGAAGAGAGAAAAACTTACTTATAAGTCTCCTAGGATGTTTTTGAATGACTGCTCATTAAGACCACCTTACTCTTCTGAATGCCTTTGCAGTCGCGCCTCCACAGCAGCTTTCACAAATGCCGACAATTAACTGCAAATGCAATCAGCAGCCCTCTGCAAGGGCATCACCTTGAGTACCCCGAGCACCAGGTGCCAGTCCTTACTTTTGAGATAGCAAGGACACAGCAAGAACCTGCACAGAACTTCTCCTTGGCATTTAAATAGGTTTTTAAACAAGTGAACATCACCTCGGTTTTTATGATTTATAGCATCCCTATACTCACACCTTATTGTCCCGATTTATTCTTTCTATAACATATGTGATTTCTGTGGCTATAAGATTGTTAATTTGCCATGCAGCACATGGCTAAATTGGGTAACATAACAGCCAAAATGAACAAAGAAATGTTTCTGAAGCTACTGTACAAGACTTCGCATTAAAGAATTTAGCAAGAACACACTGTTTTTAATGATTAATCTATTCCTGGATCTCTCCCCTCAGGATTTTTTAATAACTAGGTAACAGCACATGATCATCATCATCTTCAAATGGAAATCATAATGCTGAGGCCAATAAGCCACAAGGAGCAAATGCTGATATTTTTAAGATTATTAATGGAATCGAGACCTGAAAATTGCAAGTCAGACAGACACTTGTAGGAATAACGTAATCCCAATTAACAGCAACAGGTTTATGTAACTGTATCTGAAGACAGCAAATGTCACTCAGGAAGGAAAACATTGTTGGAATAAATTTGTAAAAAGTAATGAAAATAAATTAAGATATAAAAGCTACTTGGAGATTAACACTTTGCCTATTCCTCCACCTTCAGACTGCACCATACAATGCAAGTCAGCTGAGCTGAGGTGGAGTTAATAAGACCTCTTCATGCAGTTCTGTGCTTTCATATGATGTTTATTTATTTGGCTATATTCCACCAACCTTAAGAAATCATGTTTTCATAAACCCCGGGAATTTGTTTCCCTTTTTCTGAGTTCCCTTATTCCTCTTCTAAGAATACTAAAATCTAACCATTTAATGTGATCAACTGATTAAAAGGAAGCTAAAACACATATACCATTACTCAAGATCTGTAACCAGAATTAAGGGATTAATCCACAGAAAAACGATAACAAACTTCATTACAGTCTATACATTGGGACTTAACAGCGTTTTTAAAACAACACTGCAGATATTTAAGCAATTGGGATACTTTTACAACTGTCAGCTTCACTCTAGTTTCACTGCACAACAGTGGCACATGCATTGGGTTCCAGAGCTTTATGATGGGCTATTCGTCACGTTTTCTTTAAACCACTCTACAGAACTTAGAAGGCCAAGTCCCGTTTTCAAAAGCCACTTAAGTTCCTCAAAGCCTAAGCTGCACGACTTTGAATGAGGCTGCAGGTGCCAACTTGATGGACATGCAGACAGATAGAACAGTCCATGGTTGTAAATAAGCACCAAAGTGGTATTTAAGGAAAGCAACTGAGACCCTAATTCCTAGTGAAATCAAAGGCACTGTGCTCCTAAGTGCACTGAAAAACCTTTCTTGAAGCATATCAACATTTTAAGGCATAGCCAGACCTCTAAAAATCTGGATTGAAAACACAGATTTGGAAAACATTATCTTGTTTTCAGAAGGGACAGTCTCATCTTTCACATACTATAAATAGCATGTCTATGCATTTGTGTGCATACACACGTCTATACACATGCAGTACATTGGTCGCACGTGAAAGACATTTCACAGATCTTTGCCCTCCCCATCAATCCCTCATCTTCCTGCAGAGTCCCAGGATAACTTGGCAGATGCTCTCACTCACCTGCTCTGACAGCTGCAGCTTGAGACCACCTGTGAGCCCCACTGCGGAGTGCGTGGTGAGCCTAGATGTGAAAAATACCATTAAACTGATTACAAATCACTGATGGTCACCCTGTCCTGTTTGTACACACCACAGTACACCCCTCATCATCCCTGGGCTGGGCAGCTCCCCGGTTATTGCTGCTGCTGCATAACCTTCAGGAGCCTTCCTGGTCACAGAAGTTTTCATAGACTCTGGAAATAGTTTTGCCCATTCTAGGCTCTAGCTCCTCAATCTCCCTAGTGAAGCAGCTATGTCAAATAAACATGTTTTACAAACACTGGTGTGCATTTAATGCTGAGGTACCACAACCACTTGAAACACTAAACTCCAGTCAACCCTTATAATGCCTTTTCTTTTTTTTTTTTTTTTTTTTGCCTGGCAACATTACACAATCTTGTATAGCTACTGTGAATATTCAAATACTGTAATTGGAAATGATTTACTTTGTTTTGAATTAACTAAAATTCCATTGTTAAGCACAAATACTGCTTCACTAAATCATCAAGCTTTTAATAGGTCCACATGAGCAGGTTACCGAGCGTGTTAGGATTTATAATGCTCCTGGGGAGCTGACCACTGTATTATGCTTCCTGCTGCTAGGTAATATGCATGACACATTTCTGGACACTAATTCATTTATTTAATAGTAACAGTATGCAAAAACAGAGTTCAAAATGAGGCTGACAAAGAAGGTATAAAAGTTTTATTAATCCATAGCTAATCAAAGGCCAGAGGAAGGCATATAATGGTGGCATTTACAGACCATATCGAATGTGAATAAATTAAATTTTTGTTTCCTAAAATCTTACTAATAGGATGTATTCAGCTTGAAACATTTATACTTTTAATTACAGTGGCAGCCAATTTAGAGCAGGTATCTGGTTGTACTGTACTTAAAACTTTGCATCAAGGATCTCTACAAATCCTCTCATCGGCTATTTTCTGAATCTGATTTGTTACTCTGTGCACTGTGTCCATGCTCAGAAATAATAACATTATTTACTTTCCCATTTAATTATACAGTGACAGATTACTTGTAAGGGGAAAGGGCACTGAGGGAAAGTATTTTCCTCCTGTGAGAGAAATTCCCCTGAAAGGCTTAGCATCATGGACATACAATATAACTTTATGGCTCTATCCTTCAAATGTTTGTATACAGGAATAAACTGATAGAACTACTATATGGAAGCAGTCATTTCACCAGGCAAAAGTTTTCATAGGATCACACCCTCATGTCTAACAAGTTATCAAACAATCAAATTACGTTGCAAATTGTTTGAAAAAAATCTGATAGTCAGTTACTAATAAACATAAGTAATAGCTGACTCAAAAATGCAAAGAAAAGAAAGAAAAGGAGTAGGAAAAGTGGCAGCCATACTAATTTGATCTGTGTTTTAAAACACCCTTAAAATTTTAGATTTTACTTCGATCGTGATCTTCCAGAAAGCAAGCAAGAGAGACAATAGTCTGATTTAGAAACAATGAAAGAAAAAAAATAAAAGTCACAATATTTCTATAAAATCTTTTAGATATCAGGACAAATTTAAATAACATTGTCATTTCTTCCTGGTTCTCCCTGCCAACCATCTGGAGTTGGGAGAAGACACCATTTTGCTGAAAATACAAAATTACCCTCTTTAGTTTACTTGGGAAACAAATGCACATGTGAATTTCGTAGTTCCATGCCACTGATGAACTCTTATCCAGCAAAGAACTCAAACGTTTCCAAAACAAGATAGCACTTCTATGGAGATCAAGGTGGCTACTTGCTGCTCAAGTGAAGGCAGATGCTTCAGTGCTCTGCTGAATCACAGGCTTTGAGTTTTTGCCACATGCAGCCTTCTTGCGGAGCTGGAAACAACTCACAGTCTATTGACTGCCAGCTCTATATTTTTAACTATGGCTCTCCTGTAAGGAAGACCCAAAGCTTTCCCAGAGAAGTAAAACTCTACAGAATTATGACATTTATTCTTCACTATGAGTAGCATGGTACATGTGGCTACTGCAACAGAACAGACACAACATTCAGAGCAGGATGCATCCACTGGAGCTTAGCACAGCATTGAAATTCCTGTTGGTTTTGCACAGCTTCCTGCTCAGGAGGAAGAGCACAGATACGCAGAATGTGTCCTACATACCAGCCACAAAGGGCACACCTAAGGGATGGATTATCCACCCAGTCCATCTCATTAGGGCCAGACTCACAAAGGTCTCTAAATGCCTGAATCAGTTATTCTCCTTAAATACATTTGTCAATCGGTGTCTTGTTTTTTTCCTTCCTGGTCAAGTCATCAACTCATTTCATGCCATGCTTCCAACCACCTCTTTCTTCTTTTGCTCTACTTTACAACTTCTGTTTGTTGCCTGTTTTGACTCTTCAAAAGGCCTCTCCCATTATGATTTTGTAGGGCACCTCATACAGAAAGCCCTAATATTACTTTGCAATTTCACCACATTTCAGTAATGCAAATAAAATGATATAATGGCTGCGGACAGCCACCTCCAACCACACACAAAGTTGAAGCTGAGAAGACACAAAACTCAGAGGCCTAAACTTCCAATCAGCTTTTCTCAGCTCAGGAGGAGTGGGAGAACAAGTAGATTCACAGACACGACCACAGTCCAACTCAGTTTAAGACTACATAAAATTACCTCAAGACTGTCATTTATACTAGCTAGATTAGCTCTTTATCAGTACCTGCATCAGCTGAAAAAGGACTAGCATGTTAGACATACAAATTCTACCTCTCTAAGAGGATGGACACATTCACATTAATTCCTCCCAGCTTCTGTCCATGTCTTCCCTTGGGAGGAAGGAGGGGGAGCTGCTGCATAGGAACATGCCACACACATCCAACTGAAAGGACACAAACCTGGAAAATCTAAGTGAAGCCTGAAGTGGACTCTAGGCTTGTCTGTTTCCCTTCTTAAGCCTCTGCTTTGTAGACCACAAGTAGTAGATGCTATACCTCAGATGTAATCTTCTATTGGCTGTTTTTATAGTGCCTGTCTGGAAGTACGACAGGAATGACTGACATGCCTGTGAGATGGGTGACAGTCAAGCACCATAATTTAAAAAGCAGCAGCCTGGAAACCGACACAATTAATGATTCTAAACATTGTACTCGGGAAAAAATAAATAATTTACTAAAACAATGGAAGGATTTGTCAGCCTCTTGAATTTGCTTTTAAAAACACTAAAAACATTGTCAAGAATATTAAAGACAGTATTCCACAATATCAAGATAGTAACGCAGCAATAAGACACATTTAATGCTTATACAAGGTTCCATATTTTACTAACTACGGGTAACTTTAAGATACGGAAGTATATTTAGTACAAACTATTTGAGCTTTGCTCTCGCTGTTTATACTGCTGCAGAAAACTCAAGCAAAAATCGTCTTATATGAGCATAAAAATTGCACGCAATGGAAATTAGACAAGTCAGCCTGGGTCCTGCAAGCTCTGCGTGACCAGGGATGCTGGCTAAGCAGGGACGTGACATACTCAAAGAAAAGGTTGGTTTGCTAAACACACACACGTTACTTTTTTTTTTTCATATACATGTGTATATGAAGTCATGCACGTACAGAGAAACAGAGACAGTACACTCATCTTGCACATGCCTACTGTAGGTAACGGGCTGCATTTCCTTCTGTCTCTGCCATTTGTGACCAAGACAGTTAAATGCTGGGGATAAGCTCTTATGAAGCTTTGAAGAAACCTGAAGGAATGCAAGATGAGTCTTCAGGACTCAGTTCTTGAGCAAAGGCTTCAGCTCTATATCAATGTAATGCAATTTAAAGACCTAGGGTAATCGTGCACGATTGCATTCTTAGCTTGTGGTGACAGTGAGGTAAGATCTGTCACGGGAGTATAAATTGTTTAAGCAAACAAGTTTTACCTTGCATTAGTAACAGACAAAAAGAGTAGAAAAACTTGTTACCTTGGCTCAATGGCTGAAGAGTTACTTAGGAAGCTGCAGTAACTCAGCTGTGGGTCTTAGTCCCAAAGCTGGGATGTCCATTTGTGGAGGAGGGGGAGGAAGCAGTTTGAAGGACTCTCACAACTTGCTGGTTTGCGGCAGTGGATGAGAGCTCTAAACGCTACCATGCTTCATCTCCTGTAATTTCAAGAGACAGTAACAGTGAGACTAAGTGTCTGATGGGTCTCCTCTCCTGAAGCAAAATCTAAACTGAAGTCAGCTTTGAAGAAATTAATGTTAAATATTGCACTTATCATCTGAAGACAGGTAAGAACCACTCAGAATTGCAGGAACATACTGTAAGACAAAGCATACCCTAAATTTATTTGCATGAGTCCTACTGATACACTGGGATACCTTATTTAGTGACCATTCCATAGGGACAGGCATTCATCTTGCTGCACAAAATAAAATTAAACTTTTCAGTCTGTTTCAGAGGGACAACAGTTCTTTGAAATGGGACACAAGGTTCTCATTTGCACACCAAGGCTGAACAAAGGTCTGCTTTTAGCTTTCATATAAGAAAGGCTAATTTCAATTGTCAATTAAATGATTTAATTTAAACTTTAGTGTCCAATATGGATCACTTCGTAAAAATCTTTACCCTTCTCTTAACTGAGGTATGGTTGGTGCTAGCTGAAGTTCTGCCTTTATTTCATATTTGCTTTTGTTCTTTAAAACAAATGAATCACCAAACGTGCCACCAAATAAGCACGAGTCCACTAACAAAGGCTGAAGGCCAGAAAAGGTTATTTTGATGTTAATATCCATTAATGGAGTTAAAGTAAACCAGCAATCTTCCTGTTCACATTATAAATACAACTGACTTGCATTCAGAGCAGCCTGGCTGCCTAGGAGGAACAGCAATCGCTGCAGGCTGTACCGGGAAAACCTAGGCAGTATTCACAATGGATTTGTTCAACAGTCATGTGCAACAGCAGTGAATTTTTGAGAGATCAAGTTATCACAGCCTTAAATCCCCAATCATGTTAACATACACTTCATAAACCAACTGGACAAGCAGACAACATGGAAAGCCTAAAGGTTAAGTACACATTATTGACCTGAAGGAAGCCGTGTTCTACAGATCATTAAATGTGTTGTGCTCTTCTGTTTCAGCTGGTCACACTGAAAAGTGCCCTGGGAACATTATTTAAAGCTTAGATGTTATACCTACATTTGTGTGACATAAAATCAATACCTTTCCCCTAGCCTTACTTGCTTAGATTATTCTCAGCTATTAGCTGCTTTTTAAACCACAATGAGTTCAATCATTTGCATGCACGTGTATGTGTCCATTCATACATTTTAATGACATATAGACACAGATAGGGAACTCGTCTTCCCTACATTGGGGTACAGCCTACACATAAAACCGTAGACGTGTTGGAACAAGAGAGTTTTTTGTTTGTGTGTTGTTTTGCAGAAGCAACTAATGTTTTTTAGCTGGTGAGGATCTCGCTTATTGAGGACCTCCATGTAGGTGCAGCACACGTCCTAACAAGCGCACTGTCCGTGCTTACGGCAGGCGGGAAGCAAGCCTCAGAAACAGAAGATTAGAGAGTTCTGCTTGGGCTGGACCTCACGGACCCCTTATTATGAGTCACCCCTGCCTAACTCCTACTGAGGCCCCAGTCTACAGACATCTCGCAGGAGAAGGCTAACAGCTGCTCTTCCTGAACCTAACTCTTTCTACACATCTCAGATCTCCTGTCCTTTGAGCCTCAACCCAATGCCATACCATAACACATGCTGAATCCTCAGTCTAAGAGCTGCTTGGGGAGGACGCCAGCTACAGCCATCACACCGCTTTTGCAACTCCAATTTGAGCTCTACTCTGACTTCTACCATCACTCCAACTTCTCTTTCTTGGAATTCTAATCCTAGACTGAGACTTACGCCATGGGACACTCCTGGTACCCAGGCTAAGGAGCGCTTCAGAGAAAAATACTAATAGCAGCCCTCACTCTTCTTTGATAATACCTTCTGAGCCTTACTTAATGCCCAGGGCATTTCATTCTCAGAGCTTCAACCCCAATCTTGTCCTTAACGCTTCACTGAACACTAGGCCAGGAATGTCGCCACATGCTGAGGTTACCTAGTGCTGAGGGGAATATGCCACCAGCAGTTCTCAGATTACTTTGGCAGGTCCTCCTCAGTGTGATTCTTACCCGTTCCTCAGTTTACTCTTTCTTGGAAGCCTGACCCCAATCCTAGCTCTAACCCCTAGACTAATATTTATGTGATGGTACACGCTGAGCTCCCAGATTACGGACTACTCAAGGTGAGAGTGGTTCTCACTTCACTTCAGCATTCACTAACAAGCTCCCTTGTTGCTGTCATCTGTCCCAGTTGTCTATTTCCTGGAACGGTTTCCTGCTACTTTTTGGGACCACAACTCTCCTATTCAAAAGCAGACCAGAAGAGAACAGCCCGTCTCAAGCAACTGTTGGTCTCAGCAAAACACAAGAAGTGATAAACAGATACCAAATGGGTGCCAAACAGATACCAATCACTGCTGACTATGGTACACCCCTGGGATACTCACTTCCTGTTGGTTTCTCTTTTATCGGTTTGGGTAAAGCAGCAGTGAGCCATATTTGTGGCCCATAAAGTGCAAAAACTGCTCTGTGAACAATGCCTGAGAAGACTTTTGGCCATTTTTAGCAGTAGCATTGTCTTTTCTTGCGAGAATGATTTTCTCACAAAAAGCTTTTGCTTAAACCTCCACTTCTTAAGAACAAACATTTTCTTACAGAAGTCTAAAAGCTTTGTCATGTTTCATTTACATAACAAATTTAGAAATAGCCAACTAGAGAAAATGAATGTACAGATACCTCAGAAGCATGAATATTTAAAAAGCATAAAATCCCAGATACTATAAGATGCACAGGCAGAAAGGCTCGATTTACTTACTGAAATCTGAAAACATCAGATACCGTATCTAATCCAATGATTACACTTGTATAGCAACCATTTATACTATGGGAAACAGTAACCAAACACAGAATTATGGCTACGCATTTCTGGGACAAGTCCAGGTAAAGAAGGCGGGGGAGAAACGATGATGCTGGCTTTACTAACCAGTTAGTAACACTGTGGCGTTGACCAACCAGTGGCCTGGGAAGCATAAGGACATCAGAGTAAGCTTAACGCAGGCTCAGCAAATTACTACATTTGAACGTCCAATTACCAAACGCAAAGTATTTCAAATCTAGTTCTGCTTTTGTGGGATTAACTGTACTTTCTTTAAGATGTGTCATTTTGATGTCTTCAGAGTCTCTAAATAACAGTGAAAATCTCCCTGAGGATTTTTAAAATAAGTTGAAGCCACTTATTCCTCAAATCCCTTCAGTTTCTAGCTATCAGATAGAAAATTGACAGCACTGATTTGATGTCAAAAACAGGGAGACATTGAGATTAGCACTGAAACTACCTTGAGTCAGTACATTGCTCTGCAGATTAACATATGAAATCAAAACCCCACCATGCAATTAACTGCATGAATGGAGCTGGCTGAATTCGTACTTTCCAATACATACACAGCTGCTTTTGGAAAAGAGCACTTGGTCTCCTGGTGAAGGCAGGGCAGAGAGGGATGGAAGTCGAAGCAAAGCAAACCTGAACAATATTCAGTGCATGGGAGACATACCCACATTTCTGACTCTGCTGAAAACCACTGCACTGGGAATCATTTTTCAGTTGCAGGACAGCCCTAATTACCTGAAAGGTAATGGTTTATTTAAGAATTTCTCTGAAGACCAGCAAAGTTATGTCATGTTTTTAGTCCTGATTCTTGTTGTCGTTGTCAACTCTTATTTCTTTATAGACGTTTTTCTGTGCATGGTAAGCAGACCTCAATCAGTGATAGTATTAAACACATGAACATATTTCAGAGTACAGACCTTGTCTTAGATCTTGAGGGAGGATCAAGACAATTAATAAACTTCAGAGCATCTACCAGTTCCAGTGACCCACGTTTGAGCTGAAGCGAAGATACTGTTGTAACACTTGGGAAAAAATGTTAAAGGACAGTTTTCTCTGTAACAGTTTGCCTACAGACTGCATATTTGAGGCCTCTTAAGGAGTCTAAGTATACCACAGCAAATTTCATGTCAATCCATTGCCATTAATGCAGCATCAATTTTTCATAAATATATGAAGGCTTAAAATCTCTTCATGAAGGTTCAATAAGAAAAAAAAAACAACCCAAAGCAACAAATCCTCTAACCCACAAGCAATGTGCATCATTTCTTCTTCATAACCTTTTTGCCTGCTGCATCTTCACACTTCTCATTTTTGCCTTCCATTCACTCCCTCCTCATTTTCTTTCTTTTTTAAACTCCTATGTACTGTATTTATTCCTTGTTATTTTTCATGGTCATCCTTACTATCCTTCTTTGGAAATTTACACACACTGCCCATCCACTCTTTTACCCTTCACGTTAAAATATCTCTTTTCCACATTCTTTCTTTGCTTCTCACAGAAATCAGGTGGGTTTTCTTCCTTTGTTCAGTTTGTATTCCAAAGTCCCTTTTGCAGTTCTCTCCTCAACCTTTCTCCCATCTGACACTGAACAGCATCTTGGTATTTCATGGAGCTACAGTACAGCTATCTCATGGTCCAACAACAGGCTAGTTTCTGAAAATATGGTCTAGTGTCAGTCATCCACCATTAACTGGGTGTCCCCCATGCCTCCAACCACTGTTATAAGCCAAAGAAGAGATTCTGCTACGCAATTTTGAGAAAGCCACATCCAACAAAGCACTGCACGTGCTGTGGTCACAGTCACAGCACAGACCACAGCACCACTGTCATACCAACTCAATATTACCCTACCCTTTTACAGATTATATCTGAAATGCCACTGCTGGAAAAACTGAAATATTTTTCTCCTATCCATGGAAAATGTCTAAAACTATTAGAAAGCTTATGGCAAAAATTGCCTTTTAACCAATTCAACAAATAATCAACAAGTCCAGAAACTATCAATGCATAACACAGAAAGAAAGTTGTTTCCCTCTATTAACACTGAGCTCAGGAGTAGCAGAATCTAGTAATTGTCTGTAGGGACTGTTTCTCTTCCTACTGTTTTTAAGATTTACAAAAAAAAAAAAAAAAAAAAACCTAAAAGCCCATAGAATAGTAATTTAAGAAGGATTATAAATGACACTCGATGGTCCATAACCATTTACACAAAGATAGTCTATCAGTATTGACAGCAAGATGATAAATCATTTGATATGTCTACTGAAAAAAGATTGCACTTCAAATGAATTAGAAGTATATTACTTTACAAAAATGTGTATTCCATTGCATGGCTCCAGCTGCAGTGGACTTCTCCTAGGTGTCCAGTATAATTTTAAATTTCAAAGAGAAAATTGTTTCTTATGGCTACTGACAGATTCTTGTTTTTAGTTAGATACAGTACTACCAAATACATTGTACCAGGTCATGTTTTGGTCCACAGAACTGTGTAATTGCATACATTTGCAACAAATAAACCAGTCAGTCTATGTCTGTTATTGTCTAATGAAATCAGTGTCTATACTTGATCTCCTATGTTTCAGAATAAGCACTGGAAACCTATTACCAAACACAACAGTTCCTAATGATAAATATTAGACTTTAAATGCACTTAAATACATGAAACAGGTCAAATACAGAGATATTTGTAAGATATCGGTGAGGGTTATGACTCTATTGAGGTGTCAAGTCTTCAGTGATGTGCCTCCCTGAAGATCCCCCTCTTTTTATTGAGTGACTGCTTACTTTGCAGAATTAGTGCCTTCCTATTGGCTCTGTGGTTGCATTTCTAAGGCATGGGAGACCACATCCTGAATCCTAAGACTTCCATATGATGATGGGTATCACTGGTAACAGAAACTGCAATCATGAAAATGCCATTTCACTGAATATTCATTTCTCATAGTAGTCATTAACTTTCAAAAGTGCACTGTGTCACACAGCCAAGAAAACACAGTCCTCCCTAAGGACTTTTGCATCTAAACAGAGACATGACAAAATGAAAAAAGAAAAAAAAAAAAAAGACAAAACAGACGAAGGAAGCAGAGTGCCAAATGCAAGTTAGAAATACAAGATTTTTGAGTTGTCTTAAAGGCATTATATTGGTCTTGTTTCCGTACCCATTTCTGCTGTTGTTTCTGTCTTAATAAGCATGGTGGGGAGCTGTGACATTTAGTCAGTCACTCAGTGGACATCTAGGTAATTCTACCTCATATACAATATTATATTTAAGTATTTAGATAGATGTACACACCTATATATACACACACGTAAGTGCATATATTGATATTACCAGAGGATCTGGTAAATGATTTTTTTATCTAGGTTGCTTAATACTTTGAATTTTAGAGAAATTTGTGACCTCGCCTTGAAAAGTTCTCACACCTCTATTGTGTGCAGAAGGCCTTTGATATTCAGCCCTCCAGGTGGTGAAGCGCCTTTTCTTCGTCTCATGAAATTCCATTCAGATTTGACAGTGTTATAAAGTGTAGAATCACAGTTTCCCCTTTCTCACTGCTTCTGCAAAAAGAGTTTGGCAGCTTGCCCAAACTCCCGGAGCTCCCAGTTCTTATCATCACCAAAGGAACTACAGCAGTTGATGCTGCACTGAATATACCTCTGAGCCACAGAGCAGAAAGAAACCATCACTCCCTATTCCCTCAGCACAGCACTGACTTCTAGTATCTACTGCTCCCCTACTCGACGCAGCATACAAGGGCAGTAGGATCTTCAACTTGTTTGGGAAAAGGAAGGTAAGCAAAGAAACACCTGGTCCCACCACCTCGCTTCCCTAAGGATCCATCACTCCTCGTCCACTGCCATGCACTCCTCCTTCCCATCTTTGCGTTCTCTTTTCTCCCTTCTCTTCTCTGAGCTCAGGTGCACACAGGAGGAATAGTTTGCTGCATCTCAGTTACGGTTTGTTAGTGGGGGCCCCAAAGGCAGGTGAAGTTCTGTTCAGTCCCATGCTCACTGCATACTCTCTGGAAAATAACCAGGTTGTTTCCACATTTATTATGCAGGAATTCCAACTAGGCTGCCAGGTCCAAAAAGCAAAGACAAACAAAAAGGCCATCTTGGGAAAGCCTGCACACAGAAAGTGATGGTATAGCCAGGAAAATCCAGAGGCACGCCACTGCTAGCAAAAGGGCTGGTAGTCTTTGGAGAACACCTCTGCACACCATCTGCAATTCAGATCAGGAGTCCTCAATCTCCACGTTCCTTTGCTGCAAGCAATTGTGAAACCCGGAGACAGTAATAATAATAAAGTTTCTCCTTCTATTCTGCTAGCTGGTTCGCATGCAAGATGTAATAAGTGATTTAGCAAAAGAATTTTGCTTCAGCTAAAACAGATGTGTGCTTGTTATGGCTTCAGCTAAGATGGGTGTGTACTTGCTATGCATTTGGAAAAGGGATAGTGTTAGATAGGATATCAGACGAAAGCAACAGCTGGAAGTACCAAACTGTTGCAGAACAAAGGGTGGTGTAGTTAGCTAAGATAACCACGGAAGCGTAAAGAATGAAGAAGCCACAAGAAGGACATGGTTATAAAGACTTCAAGCCTCCCTCCAATGACTACCAGGAAGACCCCCGAGGAAACATAGTGCCTGGGCCGCTAGAGGGGAGGGGGCGAGCTTGGGGTTGGGTTGCATTCCAAGAACTTATTGATTATGTAAATTGGGGGGTGGGTTGCATTCCAAGAACTCATTGATTATGTAATTGAGGGTAGGCTATGTTCCGAAAACTCATTGATTATGCAAATTATGTTCCAAGAAGAAACATGAATGAGTATAAGGAATACAAAATAAAAACAAGCGTTTGTAACAGAAAAATGAGCCACAGGAGGGGAAATCTCCTGTGTAACTCCCAGCGCTGTAATAAATATTCTTTGCTCCACCGTATTTGCCCCGGACTAAAATTCAATACAATGAGTGTGTTTCTCACACAAGATAAAACACAACCATTGTTTTGCTAGCCTAAAAACTCAAGGTGTGCAGATCTATACAATAAATTTAAAAGAATTGCTACTACCCAAATGAGTATCGATTTAGTTTCACATGATTTCACTTTTTATTGTGGCTTATTTATTTGCGTTTTAATTGGGAAATCTTTTAAAGCAGCTTAATTACAAAGTTAAGCACCAAAAAAGCTGCCTAGACAACCTTAATTCAGCCCCTTGTGACTACACACTACAATGTAAAGAAACAAGAGACAACTGCAGAAATCACTACAACTGCATTTCAGTTCCGAAACTTTGATTTCAGTAGATGTAACATTAGTGACAACAAAGCAAAGCAAAAATCAAATGAGTTGCCTTTTCTCAATCTAACTCCAAACATACCGTCTGCGCCCACGAGCGTCTGATCTACTTTGTCAGGGCAGCTTAAATTAGACCTGCAACTTCAGGAGCATCCCTGCTGGCCTACCTGGGGCCGAGTCAGAGGTGAGGAAGTGCACATCCTCAGAACTGTGTGCGGAGGGTCAGACTGCTGTAGTATTCATCGCCTGTAGGTGAGAAGCCTTTTTCTTTCTCTTTCCTTCTATTACAAGCAAGATGAACATCACTCCAGTATAAGGTTATTGCACATACTTTTGTGGACTGATTTCTGCAGTGTAACAAGCTTTAGCTACCAAGGATGAAAAACAAAGTATATCTTAATTTCTTAACTGGTTTTTGGTCTCATTTCAGCCACTTCCTATACATATACTTAAATTTCTCTTGTTACTTCACTCCGTGGACTTAACTTCAGGCACCTTCCTAAGACCCTTTTAGCAAAAAGATTTTACGTGTTTTTTGAATGGGGGCCACGGAGAAGAATAATTGCACCTCTTGAATAAAAGCTACGGCTTAATGATACGAAACATTTCTGGGGAAATATCCACCATATCCCAGATGGTGCATTGTTAACACCACAAAAGAACAGGAGACCAATATCAATCCATACCTCAACTTGAAAAGGGCTTTGGATCAGTCTGATGTTCATAACATTCTATAGAAATACTACCTACTTTATCTTTATAACCCCATGGAGTGGCAAGAGGTTACGCAGGAGACTGAAACAATTGCACACCTTCTATGGAGTAAATGCGGACAAATATCAACTGATTGTGTGCCTTGTACATTCTTACATAAATATGATCAATGACATTATTTTTGCTTTTATACCATAAAAAGCATAGGGACACAGGCTCAATGAAAGACGTGTTCATATTCATGAGGATTCTAGCTCCCTTCTCACCATATGTTTCCACCACCCACCTTACTTTGTTCATCAAAGCCTATCACCTACTCCCCTTGCACTACCTCAAACCCACACACAAATCCACTCAACTGCACCTCCCCAGGCACCATCCTCATATCTTGGACCATAATAATTTTTGCCAGGGTCTCTCACAGAAACCTGCTAAAACACTCTTTGTTTCTCTTCTCAGTTCCTCTGTCCCTTTTCTTAATGGCTTCTCATGGATATTCCTGACCTTTCAAAGAATCTGCCCTTTTGCTCTTCTTATGGATACAACCGTCTGGCTCTAATCTCTCTCTCAGCAGAACCTTGGGCAAAGGCCTACAGCAAAGCCTACCAAGGACATCTCATGGAGTTCAGAGATAGTGGTAAGTAGGTCTGATACTCCTTCACACAAACATGCAAACACTCAACCTTAGTTTTGAAACAACTGTCAACAAAAGCGCACCAGGAAATGTCTGAAGAACATTCCCCAAAGCAATAGCACTAAATAGAAAAGATCCGGGCAAGGCCTTCCTGAGGCATCCTTCCCTTTCTGGGCAAATTCCATGGAAGTCTAAGCTCAGCAAGGTCACCGAAACCACTTGCCTGGCTAGTGTAAGAGGGTCAGTGAAGCAATGACTGTTCCACAATGCTAGATTGAAATATGTGCCTGCAAGACTATACCTGGATGAGTCAGAGACCTGCAATGCGTGAATCTCCACAAAGATTCATCCTTAAGCATAACCTCTAAATTCTAATTTTAAACCAGCTTCTTCTCCACCTGTTTTCTGTTTGCACTGAAATTCCTCCCCCTCAACTGCGAGCAGTGAATCTTCCTTCAGAACAGGGCGATATTTATTGACTGTATTCTTTGTTCACATCTGTCAGACATGGGAAGTCACCACTGCTTTACAAGACTATCAGTTTTAAGTAACGCCATTCATCACAAAACGGAATAGTGTGAGCAACATTTCCTCAACTGCAATGAATTATACAAGGGTCAGCAAGCTGGAGTCGCGGTTGGCAACACAAACATTGGCCTCAGGTAGCAAACCCATCTTTCCAGCTGTTCTCATCCATATGGGTTCAATGAACTGCAGAGAGTACAGGCCTTTGCTTATTGAGAGTATCTGCTGGAACTATTTCATCTAACCAGCATCATAAAACAACTACGAAGTAAGGTGAATGCTATTCATCTAAAGCTCATCTGGTAGCCAACTGCTGACAGAGGGGAAAATAGAGATGGCAAAGCAGACAGATGCGATCAGGAAATGCAGGTGTTCCTGAATTTCAAAACTCTAATATTAAAACCCCAAGAAGTTGAAACAGTACACCTGTGGTTCACAAGCATCTGGTCACCCCAACAGCGCTACGCTTTCTGACAAGCAATTTGCAGGATTCCTCAATACGTTTCCTCACGAGCATAATGCCCTTTTAATGCACATGCTGTCAAGTAGATTTGTTTGGCAGAAACTCAATTAGCCCTATTTTTGCTCTGAAACAGAAGATTTTGTTTACGCACATGGTTTTGCAAGTAAGTCTATTCTGTGATTAAACACAGCCATTTTACCAAAAGCCTTGTCACCTGTACACAGCACACACAAGCACGAGGTTCTAGTTCTCTCTGCCTTCCGATTCATCTTGGCATCCTCTAAGATTTTACTTCTAGTAATGGGCCCTGCGGCAAATTAGTTTTTCTAGAAGACATTGTTAACATCATATTGCTTTCCTCAGCTTTGTTTTCCTCCTCACTTCCATTAGTGTAATCAGACTCTTAGCAGGTTTCTCCTGAAAATAGTGATTGTGCAAACAATTGACCAAGAATGTCAAGTCCTTATTGAATTAATAGCTGCTAATTGCAAAAATGTTAAAGATCTGGCTCAAAATGAAAAAGCAACAGATTTCAGAGACAAGACCTTCAACAGAAATTGCTTCTATACATGAGAAGCGCAAAGGAGCTTCAATTTTCTTATCTCAACAGCATTCAGCCTGACAAAATTAATTCCAAGTTAAGCACTCCCAAGAAAAGCAGCAGCTTGTAATAGAAATATCAGAGCCTTAAATGGCAGTTACTAACAGCAATCATTTTCAAGTAACACCATTGACCCAGTTTGCTTAGCCCACTAGCTGTAACATTTTAAACTGTTCACTCAAAAAAAAGAGGATCTTTCAGAGACACGCTCCTTCCAGTTCAGAGTGGGGCTAATGGAGCCAGAAACTATCACATCTAATGGCATTTCCTTTAGAAACAGAAGTTGTCTTGTTATTACGTACAATAAGCAACCCCCCCCCAATACAGAGCTACTGTACTGATGGACTGTAGCAGTGAATGATTAAATTAAAGGGTAGCTTCATGACTATAGGTATATAATATTTCATTCTTTAAGATGTTTCCTAGGATGAATTAAATTATGTAAATATATGTTAACAATAATTCATAATATTTTAATAAGATCTTTTTATTTCTCTTGGCTTCTTAGAAGTGCAGTCCCAGGTGTCCTTAGGGTGGTGGGTGTTTTGTTTTTACACTTTAAGGACACACAAGGTTATACACTTGATAAGCAAGGAAGCACAACTATTGATATATAGAGCAGATAATGATGCTGGGCATCCTTTGTCTGGTATCATTCCCAGTTTTTGCTGGGAGCATTGTTCATCAACAAAGTGACTTGGTATCAAGAAGGGGATTCACATTTTTCAAGTTTTCTGCCAGCTAGCTATTCTGAGAAAGAAAAAAAGTATTTTGATTTCTTTTTTTTCCCTCTAGTGGAAGATTAAACAGTGAAGGCGTTTTTACTGTTGTCAAATTTTGCATTAGTAAATGGAATCAAACACTCTACCCAAGACTCATGCCTCAAGTGAACTTACTCACTGAAAACTACATCCCCAGAGACATTTTTCTTCACGTGGTCCTCCTGCTTGTTCAGGCTGTGAAAGTTTGTCAAGTTTAAGGTGACCCTATTTTCAAAATAAAAAAAACCAAGATATTTTTGTAACAAAGTTCTGTAGCAGTATTTCATATCAGCTACACAAGAGAGACATTTTCCAATGCTGGCAGTTTCATCAGTGGCAGGATTCTGGCACAAGTGGGAGGCAATCATGCTTCCTGGAACGCAAAAAGTTTTCCCACAGCTAAACAGTTCAAATAAGTTCATATGTAATGCAACACTTCAGCTTTTAAGCTGAGCCAAAGAGCAGCCTAGCTGGAGCATTTGGGCTTTTATTCCCCAGTGCTGAACATGCATGTCGCATCTCTACTCGCTTTCAGAAATCATAGAACAAGTTCCCACCTCGAGATCAGACTTTGGATTTCTTTTCATTTTGGTATTTTTTCCTACACACTGGCTCACTCTCTGTGACAATGCACAGAGTAGATTGCTCACTCTGCTCCTATGCAGGTGTCTATAATGGTAGTGAGAGGGACAGAATAGCAGACATTAGGACAGAAAAGAGAAATATCCATGGTTACAAAGGTTAAGACAATAAACACTATATACAGGGTCAGACTACACATCACTTTCAGTTCCCTGTTTCCACAGCCTATAACCAGAAGCAGATAATTAAGGTTCAATCTTTGACAGGTTCTGACCAATCATCTGAATTTAGAGAGATGGACCCAAGCATCAGAAGTAGTCTATCTTTCCAGTTTTCCTCTGATCTGTTCTTTGTTTCATCAGAACTCTACAGGAAATATTTGGAAATAATGTTTCTATTTGGATCCATCTCTGCTCTTTTGGGAGGGCAAATACTTGATTTAATTTTTTTTTTTTCCTTCTCTAAGATCCACCCCAAACAAAAAAATATTGACACTTAAGAATACTGGTAAAGCTGTCAGCTTGGGAGAGGTGCTGATATTACTGAACGCTCACATTTTGTTCTTTGTTCTTTTTCTATTAAGCAAATGTCTCAAAACAGTAACATCTGTAATAAACATTAAAAAAAAAGCAAGACTTTAAATATATATATGCTTTTTTTTTAATTTCAGCTTATAAAAATATGCTTATTACAGCTGCTACATACATAAAGTTTGCTTACAAAATCCCCATAAACTAATGTTCAATGCACTGTATTCAACAGCATGTATGTGCCTATTGAATCCGCACAGCAGGATCAGGGCCCAAAACACCACTAGATTGGCAGCACGTTCATTGAAAAAAAACAAAAACAAAAAACAAAACACCCAAAGCACAAAACATGCACGCATTTCCTCAAGCCACGTTCTGTGCCACAAACTTCAAGGGCCATTCTACCCTCGCTTTCTGTGAGGAGCTCTCATTGAAGTCAGTGAGAGTGCAGCACGTAGCGCTGCTGTCAGACCTGTCCCTGAGCGTAAATGTCGCCTTGAAATATGCCCTGAAGTTGAACTCTAAGCTCCATGAGACAAATAGACAGGGAATTAATCCCAGAGCCAAACATCCCTTTCCTCGCTGCAACTGGCTTGTCCCCAGCCTCCTTTCAATAAAAGGGGTGACAGTCAGCAGCGCTGCCTGCTATCATGGCATTTGAAAGCATCAAGCACAACCAAATCATTTTCCTACCAACACAAAACCTTGGTACAAAGTCCAATCATAACTTACGCAGGGTGGTGTGGTTTAACCCCAGCCGGCAACTAGAACCACGCAGCTGCTCGCTCACACCACCCCCCACACCCCAAGAAGGGTGGGGAGAAGTGGGGGAAGAGAGGAAGGGAAAAAAAAAAAAACACAAATGCGTGGGTTGAGATAGAGACAGTTTAATAGAAACAATAACAGAAAAGAAAAAAAATAACAATAATGACAACGGTCACTCTCACCGCACCGTGAATTGACACCTTCTGGAGCAGCAATCGCAGATTCCCGCCCCCCAGGTAACCCCCATTCATGTACTGAGCACGGTGTCTATGGTATGGAACATTTCATTGGCCATTCCATCGTTCTGTCTGTGCTTCTATGGGAAGTTGAAAAAAGTCCTTGAATAGTCTAAACATCACTTAGCAACAACTAAAACCAATAGGTATCATTGACATCCCTTTCACAGCAATCACTAGAAAGAAAATTAACTCTTTCCCAGCTGAAACCAGGACACAGGCAGAGTCACTGAATCCTGTAGGGTACCAAACATCCACCAAGTCTGACTAAAACAGCAAATACTGATGGCCCTAAAACCTTTATTAGGGCTGAAAGTTTCATTGCTTAAAGCATGCAGGATCAGTTTGCATTAGCAAACACTTGTTATCTCGTTTTCAAACTCTTCGGACCACTTGACACTGGACTGATTTAGAGGAACTGACTCTCAACATGAAGACGTTCCAAAGCTTCTGTAATGGGAGCAACATTATCTTCCAACAGCGTTGATGCTTGGGTGAGAATAAGCTTTGCTGCTGTGCTGAGTACAGAAATATAGAAAGACCACATCATGTACAGAGGGATTCTTGTGGGTCTAAAAACTTGTCTAATTTTTCCATTGATACCAAATAGTCTAAGTTACAATCCCCACCTACAAACCTTGTCCTGCCACAGTCCTCAGATCATCACAGTTACAGCCAAACTTCTGTTTCTGATTTTATTTTTATGATTTGTCCCTTACTGCAGAAAAAGACAACTCCTAAAAAAAAAATGTGAAAACGCACATAGGCCATTTGGGAACATAACTCCATTTAGGACAGCATTTACCAAGTATTTTCATCTCTAGGATTAAATTTAAGCACATGTTTGCAAATCATTTAACAGATGAACTGAATGAGCCCAACTCAAGTTCCTTTTGTGACTTGGGGCTCGGATAAGCAGTCACGCTTTATGAAAATCTGTTTACTTATTTCCATCCCTCTCTTTCAATGTCCAATTTGGATTATTTCTCTTGTAAAGAGTAACCATCTGCATGTGGCAGTCTGACAAATGCCAAGATGAAGACAATTCGCATCATAGGTTTGTAAAATAACTGAATCTGTTCAAGTGGTAAAATGGTCTGGGGAGCTTCCCCAGAATGTGTCAGACTAACTTTACCTTGTGTTCTTAGAGCTCAGTGAGGACTTTTTGATGAACATCGATGCACAGGCTCCATCATAACATAGATATTTTGTCTGTATTCAAGAGCGTTACTTTACCATCAAATTAAATTGTCTCCATACTCCACCTCATTAACAAAGGATCCTTTGAGCACCAGAGGGCTTGAAGATAGGCTTAAATAGCTTTATGCTACTTTCAGTCCCTTGGCATTTTAGGGCTACATTAACTTCTGTCAGAACGTGGTGGTGGTCCCAACTCCAGCCCCCTCGCTGGATGAACCATGCACATGCTGAACAAAGGCCTTGCAGATCTCTAGATAACAGGAAGCAGGACAGAAGGTAGATGGTTGAGGTGAAGGGCTGGAAGAGGAGGATATGCAGCTTTTCCTGTGCCATGAAAGCCCGGTCACACATGCCAGTCTAGAAAACACCAGCAGAAAGACTGCAGACCCTTCTGCCTACTCAGCTAATCAACTCTGCTGTTCAGGGCCCTTGGGATTGCGCTAGTGATGCAAAAGGGGCTGAAGAACCAAGGATTCCGGCTGGCTGAACAACCCCAGTGGTCACAAAGCTTCGTATAGGACAATCCCCAAATGACTCTTTCCACACCCACAAGCGTGGGTGCAAAAATCTGCACTCCAAACTTGACAATGGAGAAAATACACTCAATTAGCATAATTCCCTAATATCAAACGAGACATGATTAATACTATTCATTTTAGTGTTGCTAAATGTTAATACATCCCAAGGTCCCCCCTTCTTTCCCTGTTTACTCTCTCCTCCTCTCTTTTGCTAGAGGTTCTTATGGTAAAGCACTTTTCACTCTAACAAGGTCTCTCTTTGGAATAGCATCTTTAAATTATTTAAATACTCATCTGGTAAACAATGCAGTATTTTTAGCAATAAGGTAAAAATCATGTTGCTTTCTGAACTGATCCCAAAGGAAGTGTTGAATTATATGAACTGGTTTATTTCTTAATTGATAACAAGACATGCTCAAGGAACTCCGTGCATCATGACATTATGATTAAAAACAAACGGTAAAATATCTAATTCTGTGGAAAAAGATATGCCTGCAAAAGCCCCCTGCAGTAACTGTTACGTGTACACAAAGGTGCTTTTTCCACAGACTGTGATGAAAAACACAAAAAGCTCTTGCCAAAAATAAGACTACCTTAAGCATCTGCATAATCTTCCTTTACATTCCATGGAAAAAAGGAGAAAACAAAAAAAAAGCCTAACCCCTTACAAAAGCAACCGAGAACCATTCCCATTTTTACCAGCATTGCCAAGGCAAAAACTGGGAACGTACAGCAGACAGGTATCCCATCTCAGTAGCAGGATGCAACTCTTAGAGGTTGCTGGGATGCCACAGCGTAGCATCCTATGAAACAGAGACAGCGAAGGAGTGTCCCCACCACAAATTAAGACTGTGACTATAAGGAAAAGGGGAAGAAAAACTAATCTGCCTATCATACATCCTTGCCAAAGGACTTTGCTTGTAAATTATTAACATCACATGTTACAGTGACCCTACTGCAATCGAGTGATCCCTGAGGTGGATGGTGTGGTTCACATCCAGCAAGACAGTGAGTCAGCGTCAAAGCTGAGCGGCACTGAGGCTTTCTGCCTTGCTCTGTTCCTACTGCATCGAACACTGTCTGCCTGCTTCTGCACATCTGCCCATACACACAACTCTCATTCCCTGCCCCTGTCCCACTGAAGCCTGTGGGAACTTTTGAGTCATGAAGAGTAGTTTTATCCTCTTTCCACAACAGTATCTGCTAACTGGAAAGAGGATGTTACAGAAGTTGCACAAATTTGACACGGGAGGGCAGGTACACCTGAAGAGATGGAAGGGCCATTTACCAGTTTCACTACTACAACCATAAAAATCACAAAGACTTTATTTCTGTAGGAAAAGAAACCAGTCACTGCTCTCGGAGTCAGTAGCCTCTGTGTAGGCATAAGTTCACTTCTGACATAGTTGATTTAAAACCTTTTGCTGTGATGGCAGTGTTGGTAAAAGCTTTAGCCATACTTTTTATGATGCCATTAAGTTTTAGTCATTTGTGGGTTTTGCAGTATATGAATACTATAGATGCCACCTTAATTAAAAGGTCTTGTCATCTTGCGCAATTAAAAAGAGAAAATGTACTCTCCTCTGAACAGCCAGGAACAAATTGAGCAAGCTGCATTATACACGCTAAGTACACAGCAATTTTGTGCCCTGTTCTGTATTGCATACATTCTCAAGCTTCCAATACTTTCTAATAATCCTGTTACATGTTTTATGTATAATTGACTTGTAGAGTGCTAATGCCATGGCATCTCTGACCATTAATGACAACTAAGTTAAACAAAGTTCTACTTTGCAAATACATACAAACTTTACATACACAGAGTGCAGGATGAAAACTGCTGTATCTCTCAGGATTTTCATGTACAAACACCTCTTAAAAGAGGTGCTCTGTTTTGCAGAAGAAAATATCTAATGGATAATAAGACGGTCTCTCCACAAAGAGTACATAGTAAGATAAACACCACTTAAACAGATTTCAATACCTGTGCACCTATTTAATTGGATGGCATATGCATATAAAGTAGATTATGCACAGAGCATTCACAGTCAACGCATGAAAGCATACTTCCACAGCTACCTACAACGAATCCCAGCAGATGGTTACCAGCATGTGTCTGCACTTGTCAGCTGCAAACACATTCACCTTCATGAGTCTGGCTCATTCTTTCAATTTTGACTCCAGCTCAAGGTCCTTCAAGATAATGAAGCAGCAAATGATTGGTTGCCTCGAGGTTTGTGCCCAGAGAAGGATCCAGAAGGACTGCCTTCAGGATCCACTACTAACATTTGACCATCAGAAAAGGATATCCTACATCCATCTGCTGCTTATGCCCTTAATGCCCTGGGGCATTACATTGACAGGGCTGCAAGAAAACCAGGCACATCTCCCTGGGGTAGCTAGACTGAAGCATCCAGTTCACGCCACCTTACCAGTCCAACACAGCTGCCAGGCCACAGCAGCTGAAAAGCTCTGTAAAAAGTAAAAGGGCGTGAGATTGTACGTCGTCTTTTCCAATGAGGCCTGGACTTTTGCTTGGACCTTTTGGCATCACTACAATATATCACAGTCATTTAGATTTCTCAGACTTGCTATAGGCTACAGAGTCAATGATATTTATGGCAATTTTTGATAGGCATTTCTGTAGGTCCAAGCAGCTCTGCTCTTGTGCCTGGGTCATAAAGAAACTGAACATATCCTCACTCAGAAGTCACATACAATTCACACGCGAATGAGGTAGATCGTTACCATTTGTAAAATATGCCAACAACTGATATCAACCAAAGCAGAGTCTCCTGCCTTGGGGCCTGTTTTTTAAGTTATATGCCTCCATTAGAGTACTTATCCTTTAAAGGTGCTAGGTAAGTTAGGCTCATAGGTATGGCGAAAAGGATTTTACCTCAGAAGACTCTTCCATCTGACAGTCCTTGACCAGACATTTGAGTGAAAATGCAAAGTTGACATATGTATGTAAAACACTTTTTCCTTCTGTCTTGCAAATAAGTAGGGCCTTGTGTTTGGAGAGCTGACACCTACCACCATCCAAACGAGTAACACAGTGGACTTAAGGGTAGTAAAAGACAGCAATAACTTTGGGGCTGGAAAGCTTACCAGCGGCAGAACAGAAAATGGTCTCATCTCTCCGCAAGGGAAACTCTCCCCCCTGGCTCCCCCTTGGTGCTTTGACTCACCCAGGAGTTCCCCACACAGCTGCTCTAGCTTCTGGGAAGATCTTCTCAACCTGCATTGAGGATCCTGGCTTGATGCCTTGTCCCTGAAGTGCCCAGTGGTCCCCTACAGAAGGAAACTCCAAAGCCGGTCCTTGAAAGGAGCTTTTCCTCTTACATCCATGCCAGCAGCCACCTCTGGGGCTTAGAGCACCGCAAGCGCCTGTTTTCTGGCTGCTATGAGCCTGCAGCATCTCCTTTGAAGTGCTGCAGCCTTTGGGGAGCATCCTGGGGCACTTCTGAGCTGCACAGGCAAGCAACAACTGCTGCAGCTTAGACAAGCATATGCTCCAGAGGAAGAGACGCATTCTAGATGAGGGATGAGCAAAGTCATGATCACAGATAAAGTGAAGGGCAAAGGTTTTGAAAGAAACTGGAGAAATACTAAGGATACAGAAGGCTTCAAAGCATAAAAGAGCAAGCATATTGGCTGTGATAGTGTAAACTATCTAAGTGTAAGTTAGTTAATAATCCTACTGACAAGCTATTGACCAATTAGAATAAATATCCTTAGGCATGGCTCCGAGACCCACGGTCCTACTTGGACAGGAGCCCAGCAGCCAGTGAGCAGCAGGACCAATGCTAGACACATCAGGTCCATTGTCCATGGGTGATGGAGTCACATCACACTCACACACTGTACTAGCAGCACCCTCAGTGCTAATGATATCCCTGGATAGGAGGCTGGTGGCATAACTGGTCTTCAGAGCGCAAAATAATAACTGAACATTACTTGTGTGTTGAAGAGACAGATGAATGTATATCACCATGCAACCTCTTATGAATTCATGTCTGTCTTCCCCTCTCTCAAAGCAGACATGGCTGTAATAGATGAGTAGCACCCAACTACTCCTCAAGGACCCTTTTTAACATGGCCACCAGGAACCACACCTTTAAACTGTGGGCCTGAGACTGAAGGATATTCTCATACAGGCATCCTTGGAAGCTGGCACAGCCTGCTGTCACCAGACCCTTTCCAGTCAAAGTCAATGACAGTAGGATAGAGCTAGTACAAAAAAAAAAAAAAAAAAAAAGGAAATTTTGCATGCTGCAGTAAACTGATTCGACAAAAAATACACAATAGTCATCAATAAGAGATCCTCTCCTTCAGTACTGATAGAGCAAACATGCGTCTCCTTTACAGGCTGTGAGCAGCTGCAATCCACTTACAGTCATCTGAATGCCCACTGGCAACAGGTATACGCATGGATATGCTATTCTTCATCTACTAGCCACCCAAGGACAGGACCAAGGCAGGAAGTATGAATACAGATGAACAGGCTCATAACTCTGCATAAAAGTGTGCTACGCACTGGGGAGGCTAAGCCGGCTGCTACAACAGCCTCTTAGTAGGGCTCCCGTCCATTAAAGGAAGAATAATTCACAGGAAGTGGCTCCAGAGCAGATCAAAGCACAGAGGAGAGAGGGGAAATGATAATTTTGAGAAAGATATGCACAAACAACACATTTGGGTAATTCTGGAGAGGTAAGCGCTATTTCCCCTCCACCCTTCAGTTGAGCTGCAGCCATCTGTCTAGTCTGAACAGCATAAGTATCACTTAGATACTTACTATGCCACCTTCTGTACAACTCTGGGTAAAAATACACTGCTACATGAGATACAAATAGAAACCTATCTTGACTTACAAAAAAAACCCTGCAGAATACACCTGGGGTTTACTGACTGTCAGCACTAATCTGTGCTGCTCACTAGTGTTATAAAGCATGAAATATTCTATAACAACCTTAAGTTACAATGAGGGAAGAAAGATTACTGTATCACTTAATACTTTAGTGCTGCTAAAGTATCCTAGGCCATTTTTGTCCCCTTCTTTTACCTGGACATGTTGACTGTGTCAGTATTCAGATGCACAACTTTTTCTTTTAAATTAATCTGTGATCCACAACGTTTTGCGATCCACCCATGTAAACCAAAATGAAAGAAAGAAAAAAAAAAAAATAAAGAAAAAGAAACCAGCAGAGAAAAAAAGCAAGCGCAAAACCATGTGGCTTGAAACCTAGAGGCTGGTGCCACATGCTGCACCATGTGTTCTAATTATCGAGCTCAGTTACTGACCCCTGCATACAAGCCCTTCCTCGAAAATGATGGCAGGTTCAGTGCCCGCCTTTCTGGAGTACACTGCCTGGTTTTGAACTTGAGCTGCTGAGAGAGTTTATGAACAGAGCTGCTGTTTTATTTACTCTCAATTAATCATGCTCAACTGTAAACAAAGTGTCTGTTTTAGTTCTGCTGACAATTATCCACTTGTCAACATCTCCCTCAAGTACCTTCAGCATCTGGCAACAGCACAAAACTGCTACATCAAAATGAACATTTTGTCTCAATAAAAAGATAGACGTATGGCAGGTTTTCATCTGTTTTCTAGCCCATCAGCAGGTGGGTTATATTGTTACTAATGAACCAGACCACTTCCCATGGAGTACCTATTTACAAAGGGGGAGGGAAGCAAAATTTTATTTACATTAGTAAGGCAGACTCATGGAAAAAACTAGTGGAGCCCCCCAAAGAGCCCCCAAACCTCCCCACGGAGGCAGAAGTGAGCCCTCCCTGCAGCCTGCCTGGTGCCTTCCACCGGCCTCCTGTTCAGATGGGGCAAGCCAGCCCCAGCTTCACCAGTCACCTTGCCAAAAGCTGCAGAGCAGGACTTGTTTCTTTACTTTGCGGCGTTCAGCAAACCCCAGTGTAAATGCAAACCACTTACTGGTCCCTCCCCAACCACTTTCAGCATGAAAGTCTTTCCACTCCTTGCTCCACGGCCTGGGCTTTCTTTGGTCCCTGGAGCTCCCTTACCAGTTTGAATTTTGCCATTTTAAGCTTTTAAGATGTAATTATTCCTATTAGCTCAAAACCCTTCCTGCATTCTAACACAACCACTCTCATGCTTAAATTATTAGCTACAAGGCAAACTGCAGATAGCACCTGGCACCTTTTTGGGTACTGTCAGGCAAAACCGGACACTCCTTGCCTCCTGAGGGGACAAAGGCAGCATGGCCAGGCAGCTCCTCAGCTTGCAGGCGGCCTCCCTAACAGGCGAGGAGGCTCCGGGGCTCTGGGTCTACAGAGAACGTCGCGTCATACCTCAGAGGTGCAGAAACAGTGTGCTGTGGCTCTGGTTACCTCAAGTTTTTAATATTACTTGAAAGTTAATCCTGCTCTCGCAAAAATAACAGGAAAATCTGATTAACTTCACAGAAAGCAACCAAACCCTGCACCTTTTCTCCACAGAACCGAGTTTTCTTCCCAGAATAAAATTGGGGGGGGGGAGGACCGGGGGCTCAATCGTAACAGAGTCCCAAACGGAGCGGGCAAGGTCAAAGCAGAGAGAGCACATCCCCGCCCCGGGCCATACCGTGCACTGGGCGACAACGGGCTCCGACGCTCTCGGCTCCGGGCAGCGGCGGCTCCGGGCTCGGCTCGGCGGGGCTGGGGCGGCGGCGGTCCCCGCCCGGGGCGGGGGCGGGGGCGGGCGGCGGGACGCCGCGCCCTGACACGAGCTAATCAATCTGCAGCTGTGTAATTGATTCTAATGAACTCGGCTCTCTGTCTCCGCGCGCTAATGACCGCCCGAAGTGAGCGGCGGGCTCCGGCCGCCGCTCGCAGCGCCCACCCCGGCCGGAGCGGCAGCCTCCCCTTTAACCTTCTCCTCTCTGCGCAATTAATTGAGATATCTTTTATACTTGATGTGTTGTAAAATTAATGCCTAATTTATGTAATTAGTCAATTAACTATAATTCTAGCATATGGTGCCAAATGCCCAGAAGGTGTTCTTGTTTCCCAGGTACTTATTTTGATGTCATGAAATGCAGCTAATTAATTTTACATGCATATTAATTTCGGATCTATTTAGCGGCTCCCTTTGTGAAGGCAGATTTAATATTTGTCTTTCTAACCTTTTTGGGGCAAATTCCGCGCTCGGTGTTGAAACGGAGGTGACTTTTTAAACACATTTCCATCGGTCTCCCTTTCCTCTGCGGAGCCTCTGCTGACACCGGGTCGATCCCTCCTGCGTGAAGATGCACAAGGGCTGATTATCTATAGCTTCCCGCACATCTATAACTGTCGCAAGATACGGCTATTGAATTTAAATCCGATTAATATTTAATATTAAACATTTCTGAGGGAATTTTTGTTTGTTTTTGGCAAAGCACAATATCCCACGGACATTTTTTTTTAAATAGCTGCTCTTAATACAATGCTCCTTGGAAAAATTATGAGAATTCAAGTATCGCCTAATTAGAAAATGAGCGTAATCCCGTTCGCTGCCTTCTGATCCTCGCAGCTCTCCTCCTGCTTGCGCGGAGAAACTGCGAGCTCCCCGCCAGCGCGCCCTGCGCTCCGCCGCTCCCGGCACCGGGGAAGCGCTCCCCGCGCCCCCGCAGCGAAACGGCTCGGGTCACCCCTCCGCCTCTTTCGGAAAGAGATCGCATCTGGTTTTGTCCAGAGTACTAGGACAGAGGGGATTACTCCTCTTCTTTCTGCAATTTGTGCAGAGATTAAGGGGTTAATCGCATCGTGGGCTTTCCCGCTCCCCAGATGTTGAGAAAAGATTTAAGCAGGAAAAAAAAGATGAAACCCGTAGTCTGTGCTTCAACCTCCCAGCGATACCCTTTTCCCCCTTTGCTGCAGCCGCACTAATTGCCGCATTAGAGTTATCTCTGGGGTGAGGGGAGACAAAAATGCACCTGGCTGAGGGGTGCGGGACGGCGGGCGGGCGCGCTCCCGCCAACCCCGGGGAACCGCTTCCCGCGGAGCGGCAGGGCAGGGCAGGAGCCGGGTTTTAAGACGTTTACGCAAGTGCTGTGGCGTCATAAAACTTTTATCCCCCTTTCTGGATAAATTAATGAGCAATTTAATTAATAAAATCAGAGAGTAGCGTAAGTGCTATGATAATGAAGTTAAATGAGCGCGCAGTAAAATATTCACTAATCCAGCACATTGGCAAATGCCCCCTTAATTCTGCTTAGCACTAAAAGGGTTTTGAGCACCATAATGAGATTCCTCTGTCTGCTAATTAATTGACACTCTCCTGAATATTCATATGTGCTAGCACCAATACGTTCCTAATTGCACCGTGGAATGGATCTCAGAGGAAAGTAAATCGCCATAGACTTAATTAAAATAATGTATGCCAGATCCAGCTCGCTGAAGATGAGACATTTGCCATCAAGCGGTGTAAGAAAGTGGCACCTGGTTTGTAGCGAAAAATGAGGAGAAAATCTTTATCCCTCCCAAGGTGAAGCCAGCAGGGGCTGCGGAGCGCCAGGCTTTTCAGCCTGCAGATCTGGGAGCGAAAGAGAGCTTCGCCTTCACCTGCCGATGTCAGTGCGCGCCCCGCGGGGGCGGCGCGGGAGCCCGTTCGCAGGCGGCGGCGCTGCCCACGGAATAACGGAGCTCGGCAGTGCGAAGCGCGGGGAGCGGGCTGCACAGGGCGAGGCGGAAGAAATCTGGGCAGGGATGCCCTCTACAGAGGCGTTCGGGGAAAACCGTTTGCCTCCGACGAGGGAGGGGAGGAGGGGGAGGCAGGGAAGGAGCAGCCACGTTTGTAAACTTTTCCTTGAGGGGAATCCGGTGCCTTTGAAGCTCAGTCTCTGAATGGATTGTTCTTTGCACCTCCAGACTAATACTGTGAACTAATATTGTACATTTAAATTGTTCTGCTGTTAAAAGCGTGGCAAGTTGCACGGAGAAACGAGTCCTGCCGCTGCCGGGCCGCGGCCTTCGCTTCCCGCGCCGGGGGAGGGGGCGGCAGCAGCGGGCGGGCTGCGCCCGGGCCCGCGCATCCCCCCGCCCGCTCAACGGCGCACGTCGAGCGCTTTGCTCCGTCTCTTCCTTCCCTACCAGCTCAGGAAATGAAAAGGAAAATTGGTTGCTTGGAAAAGACAGCTTTTTAAAAAAATCACCACAGGTTAGAAACTAAAAAGAGTTTATTTGAAGACATACAAATGCATATTTATTATACACATGTAGGCATTAACAATGTAAATTACACCGCCAGCACTTGCTGGTTGTTTATTCATTAGATCTTTAGAAAATCTACATTGCCTGCAGATAGCGGGATGATAATGTGAAATACACAAGCAGTTTACCCAGGCAGCTCCGCGCAGCTCCGCGCAGCTCCGCGCGGGGCCACCAACAGGTCCGCGGGGCCGGGCGGCTGCGCGCCGGCGGCGGCGAGCGGCGGGCCGGGCTCAGGGCCGGCCCCGGCTCCCCTCCGCTGCCGGGGGGGCTTCTCCAAAGTGGCACTGCCCCTCGACGACAAAACGGCCGTGCCGACTGAAACTGCCGTCGCCCAAACCACAGGGCGTGAGTTTTACAGGTCGTGGCCCAAGGGAGAGCGAACTTCGACGGAAACACTTCGGAGCAGAGGAAATACAAGGGGCTTCTCAGAGCTCAGAAAACTCTGCCATTCGCAATGTCTTTTATTCCTATGTAAAATCTTTCCTCGCCAAAGGAAAAAAAAAAAATCTCTATCAAATTCTTCCCTCTTTGGCTGATTAAATGCTGTATGACTACAGTATCACTCGATAATAAAGACAGAGGAAAAAATATAAGGAAAGAAATCGCCGCGGGGAGAATTTTTCTAAAGTTAGATCCAAAGAACCTCTTCCAGGAATGAAATATTAAAGAAGGTTAATATGTTTTTTTGCTGCAGAGCTGAGGGTTGATGGGAAGACGGGAGCTTTGCTGGCGTCGTGAGGGTGGCAGCCGGGGAGCTGAGGCGGGCGGAGGACGTCAACAAATGTAAGGATGCGCTGGGAGCCGCCAGCCTCGGAAAAGACAGCCCTGTCCCACTCCTGCCCTGCCCTTCCCCCCCTCGCCTGGCCGTGCGGCGCGGCGCGGCGCTGCGCGGTGTGGTGCGGTGCGCTCCGCCGCGCCCTGCCCCGCGGTGAGCGCGGCCCCGCACCGAGCCGCCCCGGGGAGGGGGCGGGCAGCCCTGGCGCTTTTCTGGAGACAGAGCGCGGCCGGGGAAGGCGCTGCCCCGGGATGGGGGCGAAGGGATGATCCCCCTCCCCGTGAGACGGGCCCGGGCTTCGCATGTGTGCGGGCGGTGCCGTCCCGCCCGGCAGCGGCGCGGGGCCCGGGGAGCCCCCGGCTCAGGAATTGTCCCGCCTGTTCCTGGGCAGCGCGGTGGGTGGCGGCCGGGCGGGGGGGCGGGCGGCAGGAAGGGAAAGCGCGGAGCCCCGGCGCCCACACACTCACAACACACCGCCCCGGCACGGCGGTGACTTACGGGTCTGTTTGCAAACATGCCCCCTGCCAACAGGGAGAAAAACACAAGCATTCAAAGTTCTGACCCTAATTAAATCCCGGCTCGTTAAAGACTTCACACAATGGAGGAAAATGTTTCTCTTAAAGTTTGCCCGAGCCCGAATTCCGCAAGCGGTTATTACCTTTGCTTTTAAAGAGGGGAAATAACCGTAACGTGCGCGCCATTATTCTTGTGGATATGCAATTTAAAAATCATCGTCAATTGTCATAAAAACCATTTCACGATGTTTGGCTAAGTAGTAACTTAGTCATTTAAAGGTGGTTTTGCCCGGCGCCGCAGACATGCAATTCAGGGAAGATTTACATTGCTTATGGATTTTGCACCGCAATTCTGACCGCAGCGGGAAGGGGACTCAGCTTTCCCCCCCCCCCCCCCCTCTGGTTTTGTACGGAACACCAAGACGAGGGCAGCCTGTGGGAGAAAGCGTGAGCGAGATGAGCATGGCTTGGAAAAAAGCTGATGATTAAAAACAAAGTTTATGAAACGGACTGATTTGGAAAGAAGCGTCCTTTAAAAAAAAAAAAAAAGGAAAGAAAGAAAGAAAGAAAGAAAGAAAGAAAGAAAAAGAAAGGAAAATCAAGTTTGCTCCACCCAGCTATTAACCAAAACACAATACCTTTTTCTGGGTGGTACTGCACAGAAGTTGATTCAGTTTTGACAATGTTGTTTAGCTATCATTTGCTATTTTGAATGAATGGGAGCAATCCCCCTTTTTACAACAGTTGTTTCCTATTATGGAGAGGTGCAGCAGTTGAGGGCAGACATGTGAAAGTGGCTGTTTGATTCCCTTTTTCATCCCCCTGACCCTGCCTTTGTCCCTCCTCACCCTGGGAATGTCACGCCTCACTACTTCACTTTGAGATGCTCTAGAAAGTGGCTTTGTTATTCCCTTTTAGACATACACGAAATTGTTCTCATTCCCCCTGCTGTAAAAGATACTTCAAATTGGGACTCGGTTCACAAGTGCAATGCAATTTGGCTTAGCTCAACCTTTGTTCTGCTTGTACAAATGACCAAACAGTGCACACATTATACAGTTGATCTACTGCTCCCTTTACACCAGAGTTAGGAGCTGGGAGAAAAGCAAGTTAATCCCTTCAATACTAAGGTGGCATTTTCAATATTTCCTACAATGCGAAAAAGAGAAGAGAGGGCAGCTTGAAATGCGACATTTATTTAAAAGGGAAGATTAAAAAGAAAAAGTTTGCGAGGCCTCCCCTGATACTTCTCCAAATAAATAAATAAACAAACAAACAAATCCCAAACATGTAGATAAAAACTCGGGAAGGGAAGGGAAGGGAAGGGAAGGGAAGGGAAGGGAAGGGAAGGGAAGGGAAGGGAAGGGAAGGGAAGGGAAGGGAAGGGAAGGGAAGGGAAGGGAAGGGAAGGGAAGTTTACCACAAAGACAGGCTCTCAGGGCAATAACGTCGAGACTCCAGCTAGAATCCGCGCTAACAGCACAGTACTTAACAAAACGCTCGAGCAGAGGCGCTGAAGCGGTGGCTAAGTCCGCGGCCCCGGGCGCACACCTGCGCACCCCGCGGAGCGGGCGGACAGCCGAGGCGGGGGGGGGGGGGGGGGGGGCGCAGGCAAGGAGGGGCGCGCAAAGCGGGGACGGCGACGGGCACGGCTGCGTGGCCAGCCCTGGCTCACGCACCGGTGTGTCGGACCCGCGCAACCCTGGCACCCCTCGGAGCCGTCCCAGGGAGGTCCTGGCGGGTTTGAGGCGGGGGGAGCTGCGGTGCTGCCCTTACCCGCGTGTGGATTTCCCGCCGGCGGCAGGTGGAGCGCAGAGGGAAAAGAGCTCTCCCGGGAAACCGGATCCGGTCAGGAACCAGGTGCTCTGGGACAGCCCCAGGAGCGCTGAGCCCGAGGCCCGAGAGCGACCAGCCCTGCCCCACGCCCCCGCCGCGCTCGGACCTGCTCGGGCCCGCTCGCCCCGGCAAAGGCAGCGGGTCCGGAGCGTGGCCCCGCGGCAGAGGCCTTTGAGTTTCCACGCTTTCGGCGTCGGGCTCGTACGTGCCCCTGGGCTCCGCCTGCCCACGGCACGGCGCCACGGACGACACAACCACTCGCGTCCTCGCATGCAGACGGGCCGCGGGCCGGGGGCGAGGCGAGCACGGGGGAGCACGGGCGCCCCAGCCCGTCCCCATCGGGGCCGCCCGACAGGGCCGCAGCGACCCCCGGGAAAAGGGAGGACGGGCAGTGCCAGGGCTGCCTCCTCCCTGAATCCGACGAGGATAAGGGTCCACCGTCCCTCCAGCCATGAGGAAGGGAGGCTGTCCCGGGACACAGGGACCCGCCACCCTCCGATCCACCCCCGCCGGCGGCGCAGCGGGGCCAGGTGCCCGGTCGGGCTGTTGGTGCTTGAAATCCCCGACGGGGCGGGCAAGAACGGCGCATACGGGGAGTCGGCATTAAGTAGGGCGACAGCGACGAGGAGCCGGCGGGCGGCGGCAGGGAAGGGGCGGCGGAGCGCGCTGCCCAACGCCGGGAGCGCCGGGCCCCGCGGGGCGCAGCCGGGGCCGAGCCCGCCCCCCCGGGCACAAAGGGCACCGCAAACCCCGAGCAGTGCGGTTGCTATCAGGAGTACGGGTTTGGGGAGCAGTTCTCAGCCCGGCCTTGACAGGCAGGGGGAGTTTGTTTAGTCCTCGTTGCGAAAGGAGCAAAATCCTTTTGAAAGGGCGCTAAGTAGTTTCACGCCAAAGTGGCAGATTTGGTGAAGAATGTGGGGTGGGACAAAGCCCCGCCGTTCCCAGAGCGGCCGGAGCGCTTCGGGAAACCGCACCGGGAATTCAAGCCCATAGAAAAGAGGGAGAGCCCAAATCTCTCCGCTTCCTTCTCCCTCCCGGCCCCCGAGAAGCAAAGAGACGCAGAACCATTACAAAAAAAAAAAAAAAAAAAAAAAAAAAAAGAGAGCGAGGCTTAGCCGAAATGCAGCCGCAACCAGCAGCCTGGAGTTGACTTTCCAAAACGGGGGAAGCTTGCTCAGAGCCTGGCATTGTGTTTCGCAGCCTAGGAAACCCTAAGAAGCTGGTACTTTCCCCCTCCCTTCTCTTTTCTCCCAACTGGTTTGTAAATATTAACAAGGTTGTGAGCTATTCTCCCACACAGAGTGCATTTTTTTCTTTCTTTTTTTTTTTTTTATCCTTGGAAAACTTCTTGGCTTCCCTCCACAGCCCCTCTCCCACTCCTCCCCTCTGGAAAGCTACACACCTGCTTGCAGCCACAAAGATTCAAAATCAATATTGTATTTGTCACTTTTCTGTCTCCTTTTCCTCTCTCAACAGCCCCGCTTGCCACTGAAGCGAATTGTGGATTTATGGAGGAAAATTAGCATAAATTATTACCAAATCTGTAAACGTGTGTGGTCTTGCTTGTGGGAAAGGGGGCTATTGCAAACCTTCCATGCAGAAAGGTGGTCCATGATGGGCTCCATGCAAGGGCTGAAAGGCTATTGGAAGAAATAGATTTCCATTGGGTTTGCACATTGATATAATTGACTTATGTGTATTTTATACAGTTTTCCCAACACTTCCCCTGAGTTCCTTATTTGAATTAGGCTTCAGAAACACGTCTATTTGTTTTGGTTTTCCTCACAATGGATTTGGATTCACTTGCCTCCTCCCCTCCTCCCTAATGTTGGCTTTCAAAGTAAAAGGCAAATGCTACAAGTTACATTTAAATCCTATATTGCCCAAGTCTGTCATCTGCTGCGTGCTTAACACGAGGTGAAACTTTGGGTATCAATTACCGGGATGGCTTTGCCTGCCCTACCCCTCCGCTCACACATTCCTTTGCACTGGAAAAAGAAAAATCGGGCGCCTTACAGCCATACCTCGTTCGCACTCGGAGTAGCAAATGACAACGGAAGTCGACTTTTCTGTAACTTTACAGCTTGCGGATTCCCATTTGCGCCAGCGGTTGTTTTTTTTCTTTCTTCGGAAAGAAAAGGTACCGGCAAAAAGAGGAAGAAAAGAATTTGTCAGCCTGTGAATTTTATTTACTCCCGTGCTGTTTCTGAGCTCTCTTTTTGACAGGCATCCCAGGAGCGAACTTGGGCTGAGAGACAAAACCCGAACTGAGGGGTGTTAGAAGTTGGGGGGGGGGCGGGGGGAGCGGAGGTGTCTATTAAACCCACTTATTTGGGGTCTCTCAATACAAAAATAGAAGCCCTCTGCCCGGTGTCCTAGGGGACGCTGGGAGGAATCTGTCCTCATTTGAGAGTATTGTCTTTCCTACTCTCTAACCAATGATTGGCTCATCACCTCTTACCCCCCCAAAAAAAGTTTGGAGGCTGCCTTCCTGCCCTGCCCGGCCGGCACGAAGCGTCTCGAGCTGGTTAACTGAGCAAGGCAGCTCCCGGGCTCTGAACCGCACGAAACCCCCCGGGTGTTCCCTGCAAAGGGGGTGACATGCGGCAGGTCTCCCCCCACAAGGGCTCGTTAGCTCGGCAACGCGGGGCCGAGGTCGGCTTCTCGGATTCCTAGAACCACAATTATTTGCCCATTATTCTCTAAACGACATCCTGCCCCGAGAGAGAGGGATTAGGTGGGACTGAGGGCAGCCGGGTTGGAAGGAGGGGAACGCAGTTTAACACACACGACGTGGGAGCTAGTTGCAGTGTGAAATGCGTTTTCAAGCTGCTGCCAGGTTTCAGGCGGCCCTGCTTGATGGGGACTGTCCCCCCGAGAAGATCCTACCGCGCCGGCAGAGCCCGTCTCGCAGCAGTCCGCGCTGCACAGACAGCCGACGCGGCGCTCCCTCCCCCACCCCAGCTATTTTTGCTGAATTAAGAAGGTGACATTATTCTTTTCTTCAAGTACTTCTGTTAATATTGAAAAACGTGCGCTTGCATTTCAAGCGGGAGCGCTCAGCCTCAGCAGCCATTTCAATATTAATGAAATTGTTTAATCTCCTAAATTCATCGTGTTTAAGTTACGTTTTGGTGAGTTATTGACCGACTCCGAAAATATTGTTAATGGAGTGGATGTGTATTCACCACAAAGGCTCTTCCTTCCAGGGCTTGCAGCTCCCGAGACAATCTTGTATTCTGGCTCTAGGGTGAGAGGATGCACCGCAGCCTCGGGAATATACATCATCCAAACTTCCCTCCTGTGCCAGGGCAAGCCTGGGACCTTCCGGGCCAGATCCTCCCCCCAGGGCACATGTCTGGCAGTGGGGCTGCTCGCCTGGGCTGCGGTTCCAGGATCGGGCCTTGGTTCCCGGGGAGGAGGCAGTACAGCGGAGCAGAGAGAGCCGCAACTCGGGTGTTACACACGCCCTGCCTGCTCCTACGCGCGCACAAGTGCGCACCGAGAAGCACACAGGCACACGAACGGCCTGAGACATATCACGGAAATCCCGCGGAAAGCGTCAGGTTGACGATATTTAACACCAGTAACCACTGACACGGACCGGTTAGCCCAAACCAGCTCGGCGGGACTCCCCCCGCCCACCCCAAGCCCAGCCGGCTGGCGCGCAAGCTGCGCCCCGGCGCTGCCCGCCGCGGCCCCCGGCCCCGGGAGCAGGATGGCGGCGTGGAGGGCAGCTCGGCACCGAGCACACCGGGGCTGTGCTCCGGACGCTGCGATATATTTTAAGGCAACTCCCACGGCTTTGCACCAACAGGTCGGCGGAACTAAAGCAACGGTCCTGCCTGGGCTGGGGGGGGGGGGGGGGGGGGGGGGGGGGGGAGAAGAAAACTTCCCGGGGCGACTACGGAGGAGCCCCCATCTTTTCTCTCCTCGAAAGAACCTTCGCTCGGGGAGAGCGGATTTGGCAAAGAGAAAGTCTCTCGTTACAGGGAAAAAAGCTCGTCTTAAGTTAGCCAACAATACAAATCAGATAACAATGCAGAACAAACAGAATACCACAGCCAAGCAATTTCCATGTCAAACATCCCACTGCTCAGTACCTCCATTTGTAAGTGTGAATTGCAGACTAAGCTTCCTGCAAAGTCCACAGAGAGGTTAGTGCATACCTTCCCCCCCACCCCCAGCCACCGGGTACCATCGCACTGCAATTCCGCTGGCGGAGCCTTTTCACCCCTCGCCTTGTCTTCAAATGGAAATGATTCCCATTGGCCCAAGGTGTCCATGTAAATAGGTGTAAATGAAACCAGATTATGCCTTTCTCTCCAGCCCCCTCCTCCCCGCTCCCCTCCCCCTGCTCCCAAGGCGATTGTCATATGATAGCAAAGAAGTGGCACATTAATGAAGCGCCTCTACAGGGGTCTTTTCTGCTCATGTCACCACATAAAACTATCAGATGGTTAGAGGAAGGACATGGAGGCAACTACTTAGCTCATCGCGGCTGCAGAGAAGCAAACAAGCCTCCGCTACAGTCCAGCTGCCGGTGGTGTAAAGGAAGCTGATTCAGCCCGCGGAGGAGAAGGGAGGGGTGTGCAAGAGGATTCCCAAACCCAAGCCAGCTCGCTGCCTCCTCGGGACTAAACCGGAGCAGAGTGGCCGGGAAAGGAGCGAGACACACGCCGGAGGAGCGGGGTGGGAAAGAGCCCGGACTCCCAGCTGCGTCCCGGATGCGGACTGTCAACTTCCAGCAACTTTAAGGTGGGCATATGCAGGGCTGGCATGGAGTAGGGTGGGAGACGAGGGGAGGGGAGGGGATGGGATGGGATGGGATGGGGGGGGGGGGGGGGGGGGGAGGTGTCCCCTTGTCCTCCTCGCCGAGACCAGAAGGCAGAGCTACCACTAGAGTGACTTTACGGGCGCGGGCTGCTGCGGGGAGGCCAGGCTGAGCGAGGCCGGAGCTGGGAGAAAGGCACATCGCTTTTCCCCGGCCGATGGCTCAGAGCTCCGGGTTGGTTTCCCCTGCCCTCATCCCGCCCCCCCAGGACTGAGGTCTGCCGTGCCCCTTCCCCGTGCCCTTCCTTCTCCAGCCCGGCCCCACGCCCACCCGCTGCCCCGGCCGGGTGCCGGTGCAAATCCTCTCGGACTCACCCTTCTCCCCCCACCCCCGACCCTCTCCTTGTCGCTGCCCTTCTGCAGATCTCCGCGGGTCCCCTAGCGAAGATGCCTCGCCCGGGCAGAAACACTTACAGCGATCAGAAGCCTCCCTACTCCTACATCTCGCTGACCGCCATGGCGATCCAGAGCTCCCCGGAGAAGATGCTGCCCCTGAGCGAGATCTACAAGTTCATCATGGACCGCTTTCCCTACTACCGGGAGAACACGCAGCGCTGGCAGAACTCCCTCCGCCACAACCTCTCCTTCAACGACTGCTTCATCAAGATCCCGCGCCGCCCCGACCAGCCGGGCAAGGGCAGCTTCTGGGCGCTGCACCCCAGCTGCGGGGACATGTTCGAGAACGGCAGCTTCCTGCGCCGCCGCAAGCGCTTCAAGGTGGTCAAGTCGGACCACCTGGCCCCCAGCAAGCCGGCGGACGCGGCGCAGTACCTGCAGCAGCAGGCGAAGCTGCGGCTCAGCGCCCTGGCGGCCACCGGCACCCACCTGCCCCAGATGTCCACGTACAACCTCGGCGTGTCCCAGCCCTCCAGCTTCAAGCACCCCTTCGCCATCGAGAACATCATCGCCAGAGAGTACAAGATGCCCGGGGGCCTCGCCTTTTCCACGATGCAGCCCATGCCGGCCGCCTACCCCCTCCCCAACCAGTTGACTACGGTGGGCAGCTCCATTGGCACGGGCTGGCCCCACATGTACGGCTCCGGCATGATCGACACCGCCACCCCCATCTCCATGGCCAGCAGCGAGTACGGCGCCTACGGAGTGCCCATTAAGCCGCTCTGCCATGGGGGGCAGACTTTGCCGGCCATCCCCGTCCCCATCAAGCCTACCCCCGCCGCGGTGCCGGCCCTGCCCGCCCTGCCCGCGCCCATCCCCACCATCCTCTCGAACTCGCCGCCCTCCCTCAGCCCCACGTCCTCGCAGACGGCCACCAGCCAAAGCAGCCCGGCCACCCCCAGCGAGACTCTCACCAGCCCGGCGCCCGCCCTGCACTCCGTGGCGGTGCACTGACCCGGGCCGCCCGCACGGACTCCGCCGTCCCCTTTCTCCCAAAGTTTCCTCGGAGCTCTCCTCCCTCCCCTCCTCTCCCTCCTTCCGCTTCTTTCCTCCCTCCTCTCTTCTCTTTTCCTCGAAAGCAGAGACAACTCCCCGCGGGAAACTGAGGTTTGCCGTTCGCGTGAGCTGCCTTTCTGCCTCGCCCCTCCAGCCTCGCCCCCCTCCGCGTCTCGGCTTCTTTCCTGGTTCCGAACTTTGTTTCCCGCTCTTCTGAGGCGAACCGACCCGACCCGGCCCGCCCCCTCCCCGCCCGGTAGGAACTGCCATATGCATCACTAGTTTTCCAAAAGTACTTCAGGCGTCTTCGATGCGCCGGGGACCAGGCAAGCCTGGCCCGGCGATGCCCCCGTCCCTTCCTTTGTCTGGGGACGAGCAGGGGTTTGTACAGGACCGACCTTCAGAACCATAAACGGTGCGAAATGGCTGCAGCCTCGCTGCGTGAGAGCGGCGGCGTTTCCATTCTCCAAGCAGCGACCGCTTGGATCTTGGAAACGCCGGGAAGTGCTCTTCTCCTTTGTGTGGGCGCGAGTGCGTGTCCGCCCGTGCGTGTCTCGGTGTCACGCAAAGGGCAGGATTTCCGCGGGACAAGGCTGCGGGCCCCGCGGGCTCAGCCGCCCCCGAGACTGAGCGGTGCGGCGGCAGGCAGGGCCCGCAGGTACGGGGGGCGGCGGGGACGCGGGGCGGCGCGGGGCGAACGTGGGCAGCGCCGCGGGAGCAGGACGCCGTGCGACGGAAGGCACCCGTTCACTCACTCCATACCTATATTGTTTACAAAGCGCCTGTTGTAATGTAAATACTGAACTGGCATCTGCACTGTAAATCAGACGAGGTCCCCTTTGCAGTACCTGTTGTAACGCGGATGTGTACTGTCGTTTTCAGGTGGAAGAGGAGGAGAAGTTGACCGGTCGGTTAACTTCTGGTTAACCTGAAGGTTGGGGGAGCTGAGGGTTTCTTTGTTTTTTAAATTTTGTAGCTATTTATTTCATAGCTTAAAAAACCAAACAATAACAATAATAAAAATAAACCTGTTACCAAGCTCACAACCCGGCACAGCTTAAGAAAAGCTGCTGAAGTCACTGGCAAAACGTGGAGAAGTAACACAACAGCAGGTACAAGTGTGGAGGCCATCCTGATTTCTGCTGGAGCTTTGCAGATAAGAGAGAGGGGGCTAGGGAAACTGTAAATGTTTGTGCATAGGAATGATTATAAAATGTGTAAAATGCACTTTTGTTTGATATACTCCTTTCTAGTTTTAGGTAGTTTGCTGGAAACTGAACTGTTGTTCTGTTGTGAACTGCTTAAGTTAAGAAAAAAAAAGGAAAAAAAAACCACCAACCCACAAACGGCATTAGTGTCTGCTGAAATTGTAAAGACGTTTCTTTTTAACTTTTTTTTTTTTCGTGTACAGAATAAGCATGGCATTTTAAATATTGGTGTTCTTGTTCCCAGCATGTGTGTTTTAAGACAAAGGTTGAAAAAGTGTCAACGTTAAATTATGAACCAAGTCGTCCAAATAATATTTTCTCATTAAAATATGTAAATGCAGATTTAGTTTCTTATTTGTCTTTTTAAAGAGTTTACACGAGAAAAGTAAAAGCATTAGTTCATGAAAAAGGAATGACGTTATTCCAATATTTAGATAATCTAAACAGCCTTTTCACGGGAGGTTACTATAAATAAATAACTAAATATAGTTATTAACATACCATAATATGTTAGATAAAATTGTCATTATTGCCAGTTTACCAAAGAGGTAACATACATAAGTGGGTTCTGTGGTTTTTATATCTATATATCTACACACATACATATATGCATACACAGACATCTATGCGTTTGTGTCCTCTACCCTTATACCGAATATAAACACGTACTACATTTACACCTGTGTGCACGTATATTTATCTTCCACGTACTCCTAGTTAAATTTTCTCTAAAAAGTATAAAAATTAGTGAGCTTCTAGAATACGGAGCAAACATAAAAATCTTTAAATAATTAGTTAATTTTTAAGACTGAGAATAGGGAATTTTTGTCAGTTGTGTTTTTTCTTACAAGTGGCATCTCAAAATCTTTTTCGAGTAAAAGTGAGCTATTGTAGCCTTTAACCTGTCGTTTAAACCTCCTCAACCATTGAAGTTACTCCAACCACTGCTATCATTTCTCCACCTCTATTGATCCCACTTTCCAAACCCGGTAGGTTGCAAGCTGTAACACTTTAAATTGTACCCGTTTTTCTGTAAGCCAATAGACAGTCTCTTTTAAGAAGTAAGGGCAAGGTAGTTACAATGAAAATTGGATTCGGGGCACCTTCCAGTGAGGGTCTCCAATTCTTTTAGGGATTTGGTAAGGATTCTGCAACTCCTGAAAATGGTAGAAGCAATCTAGTGAAATTAGCACGTAAGTGTCTCAGAGATGAGGCAGTCTACGCCAAGAGCGCAGTTACGAGACAATCGAATACTTAAAGGCTTATTAGCAAGAAAACGACATTGTATTCTAACGAACCGACAGGATTCACTAATTCTACGGCAATGATTTTACAGAGGTTTTGTCTCTACCTGATCTCTCAGAATTTCTGGACCATAAACAGCGCAAGTGACATCCCCATTTCCTTACTACACACCGCAAGGTCCTTGCAAAAGTTTTAAGATTAATGTAGAGGGTAATTAATCCAGTTGCGACCATTTTTTTAAAGAGAACGGATCCCACACACAGAAAAAAGGTGGAAAATACATGAATCATTGGGCTGATTAAAATGCATGAAGCTGCTAAAGCTTGTCAGATGGGGGACAACTGAACTCATTCATCAAGTCCAACCCACGATTATATCAACACGATCAGCTAAAGAAAGCATTCAAAACTTATCACCAGATCAATGGACACATAACTCGACAAACTTTTCCTAAACAAGCGATGACCTACATTTTTAGACGACGAGGACTCTTTTTCTCCTTCCTTTCTTTTTTTTCTTTTAAGATCTAGCAGTCAGAACAAATCCTCAAAGATGAAATCCGAGCTCAGCTAAGAAGATGAAGCTGGACTTTCAGGGTCTTTTTTAAACTATATAGTAATCAGCGGAGATAATAATCTGAAAAGATTATGCCGCAAAGCAAAATATTTTCAAAAGGTGCAATAGCTTCCTCGCTACATAATCCCATAGTAAGACTCGCAATCGAACTTTTAAAGTGCCGTTTGCCTCTTTATCTCTGCGATTGCCCGGGACTGCCCAAGCCCGAGGACCCCCCTCGCCGCGGCCGCCAGCGCGCAGCCGGCGCCGCGCTCCTACGCGCATCTCTGCCCGCGCCCCGCGCCCCGAAATGTGGCGATGCTTATTTCAAACAAATACGCAGCTCGGCTCCTCGCTTGAATTTACTGCTTTGACTTGTTAAATCTCCCTAATGGCTCAAGTCCAATGTCAATAAACACAGATCTGAAATAGAACAGCAAGAGACAACGGCGCGGAGGGAAGGGGCGAAGGGGGGGCAACTGAATCAGCCGCGGCCGAGCTCTCCGTCGTGTTTAGACATTTCGTGGGGGTCGGGGGGGAGGGGGGGGAGGGGAGGATTGCTTTCTTTTTAATTTTATTTGCCAGCGAGACATTATAAGCTGGGCGTACTTGATGCAAAGAGAGCGTTCATTCTAGGCAAAAGCTCTTTTCTTCCGGAGGATGAGTTTGAGCCCGGCTGTGCAAGGTAAGCCCGCGGACCCAGTCGTGCTTGGCGACTCGGGTTTTTGCTTCATGTCAGTGCATGGTATGTGAATCCTTTCTCGTCGGGATATTTCCTTTTTTTTTTTTTTTTTTCTTTCTTTCTTTCTTTCTTTCCTCTCGACGTGTGACAAGACACCACCCCACAGGACTGAATCCTCTATTGAAGAAAGCCAGCTCCTTCTCACCCAGAATATTTATTTTCTCTCGGACCGCGCCTTGCGGGGAAGGGCGGTCTGTGCCAGGTAGGGAGAAAAGAACTCCCCGGCGACCCTTGAGAGGGAGTTTTATGAGCCAGCCTTTCTTCAAAAGTGGTCCTTGGGAAAGAGAGAAAAAACTTAGCAGCTTCATCAACTTCAGTGCCGAATTATCTCGGAATCTTAATATAAATGTCACTTTGTGGGTTGCTTTTTTTTTGTTTTGTTTTGTTTTTATTAACAAAAAGAAACCGAGGCTGTGAAGCCTTGGAGGGGCGGTATTTGTTTCTTTTAAACTAACAACAAATTATCTAATTAATATGTTTCAATTACAGCATGAAAAAGAGAGGCTTTGGACCGCCTGCAGTGGGTTTACAATAGCCCCAGAGCCCACTATAAGAATTTACAATAACTTCACATCTGTTTCTTTATTTCCCACTTTTCGAGTCTAAAACTCCTCTCGAAATCACTTCAAACCGTGGCCCAAGTTATGAAATATGGTCTCTCTGCCAGGAAAAAAAAAAAAGGTGGAAAGAAAAAAAGGACAAAACTTTGCAGATCGAGGCTTCATTTGCAAGCTAGAAAGTGAAAGCCCCATTGAAGAGCATTAAACAAATATATTAGAATTCTGTCACTTTATGCAATTGAGTAGATCAAATAAAGGGTCCCAGGCCACTTCATTCACTCTCATTCACTTGAATAGAAAATGCAAAGAATAGCAAACCTAGACTGGGCCACCGATGTAGATTTAGCCCTTTTTTTCTAAGAGACAAAAAGGCTGAATTTTCACAAACACATTGCTGACTCGGGGACTAGGAAACCAGCACTGAAACCCCTTTGGAATTTAAATTCATTTTATCTTCCTCTCTCTCTCTGGGTCCGTTTGCACTACAGGCCGAGTTGCACTGGCACCCTTGCTTGGAAAAAATACAATACAATACAACAACAACAAAACCTACAGATTTACCAAGCCGAGCCACAGCACGGTTTGGTAGGTAACGTTTTTATTTGCAAAGGGAAAATGAGGACTCATCCACCCTTTGCCCAAGGTGCCCTGAGAATCGCAGGCCCTTCACGGGACGCCTGGGCAAAGCGCTCCTGCCCGGCTGCACTCCGCGGCCTGCCGTCCCGCCGCGCCAGGGGCACTGCGCACATGCGGAGGGCTGCCCTGCTGCGCGGGGCCGGGGCCGCGGGCGGAGGGAGAGCGGGGGAGACCCTCCGCTTTACCCCTCGCCCGCCCCGCCCGCCGCCGGCCTCGCCCCGGCGACGCCCGTAGGCAAGGCCGGGCCCCGCACACCGCGCCGCGCCGCGCCGTTCCGCACCGCGGGGCAGCCGAGCCCCGCTCCGCTGCCGAGCTAAGCCCGAGGCGCGACGGCCACGGGCTCCCGCGGCCCCATTCCGCTGCCGGGCAGGGCGCGGGTCTTGGGAGAGACCCCCGAAACAGGGACCCGGCTCCGCCGTCCGCCCCAGGGCGCTCAGACCCGCCGAGGCCCGGAGAGAGTCAGCGTCTCCCTCCCGTTCGTCCGCGCCGGTGCCTGACTGGGGAGCAGGCAACGAAGGCGGCAGAGAAACGGCTGCCGCCAGCCCGGAGGAGTGCTGACTGCTGCAGACGCACTAGCTGACACTGCCCTTCCTTTGGCAGCGTTTTTACGTGAAGGTACCTTTTCTGCCATCCTTCCTCTGCTGGGGGCCTCCGCACCGAGGCAGCCGCGGCGGGGCAGGGTGCCCCGGCCCCCGGGGAGGGCCTGGCCTTCCGCTCCCTCCCGTGGCCCTAACGTGGCCACTGCCAGGAAGCACCGAAGTGTTTGAGAGGTTAACTTGTACCTCAACTGTAGGCACTGCTAAGTAAAGGCTCTTTGCGCTATTTAGAAGGACCTTGGTATTTATTAAGTAGTAACTTGAGTATTTTGCATTAATTAGAGCGGCTCCTTAGAGAGACATTACAGCCAAGACTGATCTTACACCACGGGAAAATGCTCGTCATTTCCACTCCCCCAACTACCACAGCCACAGAGAACGCTCACCACCCCCACATACTGGGCTGCTTGTAAACATTCACCTGTAGGCTTGCTCCCCAGTGATGAAATCAAGGCACTTTGGAGGGCTGCAGCATCGGTCCTCCTTGCTTGCCTTAATGGCTACTGGACAGACAACGTAAGTAAGGAGGGACTGAGCCCAAAACTTGGACCTGGTTCTGCTCCGAGGGCTGCCCAGCTGCCCTCCCCTTGGTGGCATGAGGGGCCTTCTCAGCCTTTAAAAACCGCTAGTAAGTCTAGTGCCAGACAGAGGATTCGGGAACTCTTGCTCGCAAGGCTGCTCCCCTGAGCAGGCCCACACAGTAGTTCCATGTTTTAACAGCCTAAGTTACTAATTACGGGGCACTTTTATTCTTACATTCAGCAGTGCTGCTGCACTACCAACTACACACGGAACAAACTCGAATGAAATAAGCAAAAAGACACCAAAGCCTCTATTTTGAAATACCCGAACATGAAAGCATACCATGTCATCCAGCTCCGGCCAAAATTAGCTGCTTTAAAGGATAGGTGAATGTTAGATCAGACAGGACACTCCGCTGCAGGATATCAAGGGCGACAAAGCACCAGTTTTGGAGCAGGGAAGACAATGCCCCACCTGCAGCCGCAGATGGCAACCATCTCTTCAAACAATTGCAAACCCACCTCTTCCACGCCACAGACGTCCATGTTTCTACTAACTAGAGCAGTATCACCATCTGATTCTCTCCCACCTCTTCCTGTGTTTCTCTCCCGTGGAGTCTTTGTGGCTCTGGCTGGCAAATTTCACTTGTAACTCCTCAGCTTAAAGATGTGGGTTCCTGTCAGCGGGGTACTGAGAAGCTGAAAGGTGCAGTCAGCATTCTGGGGCCTTTCAACAATGTATATTGTCTCATCCCCTGAAGATATCCCTCCCCTCGGGCTAATGGGGCATGGATGGTTTCCCTGGCCTTTCACACTGGAGTGCTGGACCCGCGGAAACATGGTTTGCATCATCTCTCCCTGTGCTCTCGCCACTCTTCAGCTTTTCACAGGGTCCGGCTTAGACCAGTGATAACATAGCTCACACACAGAGCAGAAGGACGGGATTAGGCCTGCATGGACCTACTGAAGGAAACCACAAACACACAAACAGTTTGTGTTTCCTCTCAATTTGTGCTTGACGAACTTGAGCCCTTGCTGAAGATAATTTCATAATTAACCCTCATAATTTCCAGGTTAAGGAAGTTCTCTGGAGAAAAGGGAAGAGGATCAAGAGAGGGTTGATGCCTGTTGCATGTAATTGGGCTCCAAATTGCTGTTTTGTTGGTGGCTACAAGAACTGTAACGGAGTTAGAGTGAAATTCTAACAGATACGAAAGCAGACATTTATGATTTCTACACCTTCAGAAAGTTGTTAATAGTCATGTTCATTTCTTTATTGAGCTACATCTTCCTCATCTTTGCTAGACCAAGAAGGGACAGGTATATCCGGAGGCTCTGAGAAGCAGACATACTCCCGAACGTACACAGGGACAAGCCGGACCACATCGAGCTGCTTTCCCTGCTAGCCAAAGGATATATTTTTTAAGTACGCCATTTTCAGCCGTTCATGATTGGCAAGACTGGCACCGGTATTTTCTCCTGGAAAATGACAGGTACCGTGTATGTCAGAGGAAGACACACAACTCCTGTAACGGACGATTCCACAGGGAGGGAAGAGCTTGTCCCTACTTGCTTGCCTTTTCACTGCCGAGTTTTCTCGTCTATCAGTCATACAGTCCTCTAGACACAGCACGGCTCACCTGAGTCATGCTTGCAAGTGCCTTATACAGTTGGTGTGGCTTTCAGGGTAAAATTTTAATTGCATTAAAATCCACAGAAACTTCCTAGTGAATTAAATAGAGCAGGGGGTTCACCATCAAGGCTTTTCAGAATTTTCAGATGGTTTTCTATGTAGGTAAGTAATTTACCTTTCTCTCAGTTTGGGGTCACAATCAGTCAGGGGTTATGGTAGGTACACAGGTGCCTTAATGCCACGTGGTCACAGGCAAGTCTGAAAACTTTGGAAAACGTCTACATTCTTTTTCATTTTTTCCTCAACTGTTAGTTTAGTGCTTTCAGACCATAAGCCAGAAACCTTCTTTTTCCCCAGCTACAAAAGAACTGGCCAAGGAAGGACCACACCCTGAATACTGGGTCCTATGTTCCTCTCTGCCTTCAACAAAGTTTTCAATCAATTTTTAGGACTGCTAGGGTACTGTTTTTTCAAGCTGTGGGCTAATCTATCTGAACATTAACAAAATCACAGTCCTAAATACAACTGAGACAAAACTAACAAGTTTTGAGAAATGCTCTCTTTTCTGTGCTTTGACTTCACTTGCTTGATGGTGAGGAATTTTTCAATTCCTTTTGCATCAAAACCACATTATTCACTTTTCATCTCATCAGTAAGACCTCAAACATACTCCCTCCTTTTCAAACAACAAATCAAACGTTGCAGATTCTCCAGTATTCAGTTCTCCAGGACTGGTAAGTAAAGCATCGGGCCCTGTGAGACTTTTGATAAAACCATCAGAGTTACTAATACTGGATTTTCTTCTGAAAGCAGCACTAAAAGAGTCGGTGGATAAATTCCTACGATGGAATTTCACTAATGACATCAAACCTGACAGTATTAGGTCACGTCTGCATTGTAGCAATGTTTGTTAGATTTGATGTAATGGGGTGAAGGATTTGTTAATTTTCTGTACCATTTCTATACAGGCAAAATCCCAAGAAAGCATGTTTACACTGGTATTAAAGCTGCTGGCGTCTTTGCAGGGAACTTATGCCATCAGTCATACCAATGAAAGCCCATTTGGTGAGTCTGATCTGTTTCAGTAGGAAGAGGCTTGCTGGCCCAGCTGCCATGGAGAACATACACACAGACACCTTTTGCCCAGTTGCTGCCCTGGTGATGGTGTCGGCATTCGCCCATGCATGCCAGCAGCCCCAAACAATGCAGAGAGGATTTAGCTAAATCAGAGCCATAGCACCGGTTATGTCCCCACAGGATAGCCAGCAAGAGGGCTGAAACTCCCGCTCTGCCCCCATAGAGCCAGCACTGATCAGCACAGCCCAGAGAATGGACAGCATCAGCTGGAATCAGGCAGGGGTTGGCTACTCTGGAAATTCCCTTATTCTCTTCCTCACCCATTCAGTGAACTCAATGAGGGACAATTAACAGCAAACTCCATTGTCTATACATAGTTACATATTACAAATTCTATTACTGCCTATACATAGTTACATATTATATATCCCATCACTGTAAGATGGTTTGGAACATGCCTTTTGAAACCACTGGCTCATTTTCCAGAGCCTTGCTTTTCAGGAATTTGGGGTAGGGCTTTTTTTTTTTTTTTTTTTTTTCCCCAGTCAGAAGATACACAAAGTTCTGCTGCCTTTTTATCAGTTTGGCATTACTATGAAATTTTTCCATGAGCTCAAGATCAGGCTGTTTTGAATTCGTTGCACAGGAATCACCAGGGGCACCTATTGCACGTTCAGATGAAGGCTTTCCATTGGAAAATAAACTCAGTTCTGCCTGCAGTGCTCAAATTCTATCAAATTGGTCCACTTTATCTGCAATTGATTTGTTCGAGTTGTGTATCAGAGAACGTTCTTCTCCTAACTGGTCACAGACATAAATTGTAAAACAAAATATTTTCTAAAGTGAAATAAAGCTTTGTCAGACCACGGAGTCTCTGACTGAGACATCAGACTATATAGCCACCCAGAACGTTAGAAAAGAAGAATACACATGAGACATCTAGCACTCTCGATCATTCATTAGCCCTCTCTTTGCAGTAAGGGCTGTATATATATCTAAGTGCTGCTTTTTCTTTTGTTCAAAATATCAGAAGTCCCTCAACATATTTCTATTTCCCTGAGCAGCTCCTATAATTAAATAAAGCAACTCCAAACCCCAAACTGTTTCTCCATGATCAAGCTCTGGGTGATCTTTTCTTTTTTCTTTCGAAGTAAAGAGATACTGCTTAAAAGGACAGTTTTGGGGTCAAATGCTGCTGCAAAGAAACTCAATGGGATGAATTTGGGTCAGTAACAATGCGTTCCTTAGTTCTCAATGCAAGTCAGGGAGGTTATGGTTCTGTGAATGTGGATGTGGCACAGTTGTGTAGGAGGTCAACAGCACAGAGTTAAGTACTATTTTCAGCATTGTCTTCTCCTTCAGCTTTTGAGGATACAAAGCAGAAGCTGTCAGTATTCATCCACTTTAGCTCTGGAAATACCTATTAGGAAAGCTGGGAACTGATCTTATAGAAAACCAGCAAGCATCATTATATAAGCCAGGATCCTCAGAGTATCCTGACGTGAGGTGGAATTCCTTGTGTCTCTCCAAACAGCAATGGTAAAAGCCTTTCTCCCTGGAGCGGGGGATGCAAATCATGCCTGTCCACTTCTTCACAGCGTCAACTGAGAGGAAGCCTGAGCTGCCCCTTGCGCTGCAAATCTTGGAGCAGTGTTTTGGTCATTTGCTTGGTGTTAGCTCAGGTAATTCATGCACCAGAAAAGCCTGTGCTGTAGCAGCACAAGCCTTCGGAGAGGCTGATTTATCTGGCAGAAGCTCCAGACCCTGGCCTCTCTCTGGGCCTTAGCAAATGTTCCACTGTTCCAAGCATGCTACACCATAAACCATACCCTTTCTCTGTTTGCAATAGTAAATAGTAATTGTAAATTTGAAAAGAGAAAACTTCTTTCTTACAAATATTTATTCGTTCTGCTTAAACCTTTTCATGAATCTGAAGGAATTATAATTGACTTACATTGTCTGTAGAAGGAAAAACCCCTACATTGTTGCATTAACTATAATAAATTGACTGAACAAACAGTAATCTCTTTAGCAACCTACCGAAATCTCCTTTGTGAGCTCCTTATTTCAACCCAGCAGAATTGCTCTCATTTTAGTCATGCAGAGCAAGACCGTCAAACAGCAGTTCATGCACAAAGTTCATAAGATGCTAAATTACGTGGGCAAGTATCTATTATGAAAACATCATGCACATTAGGCTCAAGAAAATGGGCATAAAAATGTGATCGATTTTGTTCTCTTTTCAAAATAAATTCACATTTCTCAGTCTCTGTGGACAATTCAAAACTCTAGGCAATGAGGTGCCATCTACTTATCTGTTCCTTGGAAGTCACCAAGCAATGCAAAGCAGCATATACCACTGTGTAAAACAAATGATTCAGACTATTCTTGGACGTTTCCATTTCAACTTTTACTTGCTGAAACTGTATAATTAACACACAATCACTGGAAAATCAACAGCCAGATAAAGATCTGCCAAGATATTGCTATCAAGTGTTTTCTCAAAAAGTGTAGCATCCAGACCCTGACACAATGAAAGCTTTAATCCATTCTTATCGGCCCCCTCCATGACCTTGGTGGGAGCAGGACCAGGATTTTATTCTGTAAGTTCTGCAAGGAGCTATTAGTGGTAGCACTCAGGGAGTCCTCTCTGGACACAGAGGCTTTTCAAGATTGTACATCACTGTTTTTCATGCTGTTATTCTTTCAGTCCACAGCGCGGCTCCCATTGATCTCAGTGAGGATGGCGAATACAGAACGGCATTGAAAAGCATATTGTAGCATAAGCACCGGTATAAATTTACCTGATTCCCTACAGATAACGTCCTTTGTTCTGTAAACTATACCTGCCTGAACAGCCCTCCCTTCCTATTTCCTGTACGATAGCCTACCCAACAAGGGCAGGCGAAATAGTGGGCTGCCTGCTGACTTGTCAGAGGATGCACCCACTGACTGACCGGCTTGCTGCTGCCACACAAAATGAACAGCGCTTGAGTTCAGACTGCCTTTCCCTCAAGAAGGGTCTAGTTCGAGCCTGCCTTTTCTATCCAGCCAACATTTTAAGAAAATATGCAAGAAAACACTTTAAAAAATTAGGAACTCGGTAGAAAGAGGACTTTTACTCCTGTCAAGTTTGATTTAAGCTGGCCAAAACGTTCAACATTGCTTGGGTGGACTGAGAAAAGACAACAGGCACAAAACATGGTCTCGTAAGCCTCACTTCCTCAGCAAACCATGATAAAATACTGCAAATTTAGTTAATACCACCAAAAAGCGGTTAGTCACTAGGTCTGCCTAGACAATATTCTCTACGCCCCAAATTATCTAAAAACCCAAGCAAGTACATCAGTTTCATTGCTAAACTCAAGCAATTCTGTTCAGCCTCGAAGTTCTTGCTCTGAATGGTACAATTTTCAAATATATTTTGTCTCCTTGTCCAACTCTTTGTCCTAACTGCTTCGAACTCCTTGTTTAATAACAGCAGATTAATAATACATCTTACAAAGAGGAATTAGGATGGATTTCATTAATGCTAACAACTTGGCTATGTTCTCACCATATGAATATGCCATAAGTAAAATATTTTTGATGCCAAATCTTGGGCTTATGACAAACTGAATTATTTTGTGTGAAGCCCCTGTCAACTTTCCATTAGTTACTGATAAATCAAACATGCTAAAATGATGCAGCAAATAATCTCCTCCCATTTGGAACATGTGTGCTCTCTTTGGGACTGGCCTATTTACAACAGCTACAATGTTCCACAGGCCTGGAAAGAACATGGGATTTCTTTCCTTCATGCTCTGAAAGCATTCAGAGATTTATTTTTTTTTACTTACTGTTTTTCTACATTTCCCATCACAGCCTTGCATCTATTTTTTCCTTTGATCTGAGTGTAGATCGAGGCTTTCAAGATTTATCTGGTGACAAAAGAACAGCTTCTATAGGAATCGCTTTTCTTGTGTTGATGGCAACTCAGTTAATTCAAAGCTAACCTTCTGGACATAGTTTCTGCCTTCTCCTCTCCTCCCGCCTTGTATTTTCTCTGCCCATTCACTTTTAGGGCAAGCTAGGTAAACTCAATGGCTTGGCAAATGCAGACTCTCGCCTTCTCCTGTTCCCTGGCTACAGCTCTCTTGAAGGCAAATTACTATCGGACAGAGTGTCTCAGCCCCAAAGCTGCCTTCATCCTACCCAGCTCTTAGTACCAAACAATGTTTATATCCAGAAATAAGAACTCATGTGACTGGTGTCCAAATCAGACTGGCTCTCCGGAGGATCTGGACTTTGTGGTTACTTTTGTTCACTGATCTGCTGCCTCCTTCAATGACACATATGGCAAATGGTACGAAGAGGGAGAGCTGCAAAGGAAACAGGCTTTTTTTTAGGAGAACGACACAGAGAGCCTGGAGCTAGAGAGGAAAGAAGGCAGGGTTACTAGACCTAGCCATCAACAGACTGACTACTCCAGAGACAATATGGCAGTCTATTACAGCAGCAAGAGGAGGGACTAGGTTATAAGAACTGTGTCAGTATCACACTGTGTTTGTGCTCAATCACTTCTAAATGTACTTTAAAAAAAGGATTTAAATATGTCACCAGTGGAGACTGCAATATGATGACTGTATTTTATTGCTGCATTAGTCAGCAAGTTATTGGTTACTGCTAGGATAACTTAAGAACAAAGATCCTAGGGAAAATGCAGAGTGCGATGTTGGATTTGTAGAGATTTTTTCTACAACCTCAGTACATAAAAAATATATATATGAAGGAAATAAATCCCCTAGAAACAAACATGCACAAATACATGGAACAACTTGTATCTCTTGGAGGAATAATTCTGTCTCTCTCATATTGGCACATCCCCTATCCTATCTTTAACCCTCCAAAGGCAAAGAATCCTCTCTCCTCTAATACAGGTAGATATTTTATCTTGGCTCCCAATTGTTATAGACGTATCAGGTTCAGATATCTAATCTCTGGAAGACTCTGCTCTCTGCATCAACAGTCATTTGACTGATAACATTATTCATTATTTCTTTAGAGGACATTAAAATTTGAGTTTGTACATTTGTGAGACTGTACAGAACTATTCTACTCAGAAAGAGGAATTTCCTGCTTTTAAGGAACTACAAACATTAATTTATAGTTACTGAGACCACTCACATTGGGCAATACCAATTATTGTTCAGTACCTGTAGAGAACTGGCCAAGAAATCAGATGTCAAATGACAGATTATGCTGTATGTTGTGCCCACAGAACACGTGGTCTGTTAAACGTTTCCAGTTAAAGCCCTGCCTCTTTCAATCCCTTCTGTTTTACCAGGAAATCCCAGAATCAGTCCTAAGTGACAGCCGAACTGGTGGCCGTCACATATGCATTTCTGTCACGCAACACTAACTGCTAATTTCGCCTGGGTGTACAGATTTAGCCATGTAAAATACATTGAACAACATCTTAATTCAGATAGTTTGAAAAGAGGCTTCAAAAGATTAAATCAGGTTGCAGAACATGATAGATTTTTCACAGAAAAATAGGGGAAAATTCCTTCTACCAGTTCGATGTGGAAAAATAAATAGGAGTGAATCAAAACAAAAATGTTTGGAATTGATTCTAAAGTATCTAAAGACATGAGAGTCATTAATATTTATGACATCAAATATTAGTTATATTTGATGTCTAACAAAGACTTGTCTGTTTCATTGGAAACAGCTTTCTTATTTTGTCATGAGTATAGAGGCAGACTTATTAATAAAACAAAATACCATAAAGGAAAACAAGCAGAGACTGAAGGTTCTGCTAGTTTTTTAAGGGTTTGTATTCTGCTATGTTATGTACTTATTTTTGATGGTTTTCCCCTTAAATTACGAGCTTGGGGAAAGAGAAGAAAAAAACTTGAGTGTAAAGTTTAAACTGCTTATAAATAAGACGGATATGTTTGAAGCTGAATTGCCTTGTCTGAGGAAAAAAAGAGCGACTACACAGGACACTTGAGAATCATAAATCAGTCCACATACACAATCCCCAAAGTCACCAACTGGAGCATTGCCCCAGCTGTGGACGCTGTCCTGCATATTGTACCACGCGCGATCACAGAGCCTAAACGGGACCAGCTGCTGGGGAGCCCGAGGCCCAGCTGCGGTGGCCGGAATGTCAGTCTGCCCATAGCTACCGTACCTCTGGCCTTTGTGGTTAAGAGTCAGGACAGTCCAAACATTAGTGCACTCGCCTACAACTTAGGAAAACTAGGTTAGTATTCCAACTCATTCACAGGCTCCTAAAGTGCCCTTAAGATCTTGTAGGAAAAAAAAAAAAAAAGCGGTTGGGATCTCAGGAGATCATACAATCATCTTCCTGTACCCAGCCAGTCCGAAACAGGCCCAGACTGCCATGAAAGTGCTCGTATGCCCTCTTCTCTAAACTTGCAAAGGGTTTCACAACGACCTATGTTACTTGCTCCAGCATCTGAGTATCTTTATAGGAAGAATTTCTGAGACCTGACCAATATATTCTTCGCTGCAAACATACGTTGGGCCCCTTTGTGCCTGCACCCTATAAAGAAACCAATGTCATTTGCCAGAGCCACAGTGATATTGTACAATTGTGCGCACAAATGCTTGTGAAGAATTTGAATCCTGTGGTAGGAGGAATCACAGGAGTATCTAAAACTGAAAAGGACCTTTGGGAAACGTGAACCTCAGCTGTAGGAAGCCTGCCTGCTCAGGACAAGAGCGCAGAGCTGATAAGCTTTGGATGGAATTCTCTCCCTGCAGAGGGTATGTACAAAGACCAGCACCTGAAAAAAGGCAATAACAGGGGAGGCTCTTGCTCCGAGTACCTGACTGTACCTTAGAAAGCTGAGCTAAAGAAGCTGGGAGTAAAGAGAGTATACAAGCCCTGCACAGGACAGTTTCAATACCTCAGACTCATACTTTCCTAACCTGACCTCAGAAAAGGAGAAGACAAGAAAACTCACCGGCAGTACTCAGTTTGGTTCAGCCCCGACTACCACTGCTTACCAGAGACCACCCAGGGCCAGACTCCAAGCTACAGCAACAGTGCCCTCAGCAGCTGGAACTGTCCTTACTGTCCTGTGTCTGACATTTAGCTTTATCTTTCTATGTATTTTATACCTTTTGCCTGTGTGAGCAGAGGGGTATTTTTTGGGCTGGTACCCTATGTAAATCAGAATGCATGAAGAAATTTGAAACCTTATTTAATTATTGATGGTCAAAGGAAGCATGACAGTTCTTTTGAACAGAAAAATAATTTTGTGAATGAATCAAATTCCAGTAAGAAAAGATGTTGCACCTGCAGTACACTTAGCCTGATGACTTCACCAAGTTTGCTGCCCATTATCCATATTATAATCTTTAAAATATAGTTAATTGGTCAGTTACATAATTCCAGCAGCACAGTAGGAGCAAAACGCATCTTTGTTTCTGAGGTGAAACGCAGTAAGCTGGAATTTTGCCGGGGCAGGGAATGCCATGTTGCCAGATGAAAATAGTCTGCACTTTAAGGCTTGAATTTGACTCTGTTTTGTAAATATGGGCTGGACCTGCATGTCTGAGCAAAAAGAACCCACAAAACGCCTGTTTATTGGTTACAGCATGCGGGATTACGAGGAACTGAACTAGGACACAGACCAGATATCACCAGATGACGAATAACATCCTGTCCAGATGACACCGTCAAATGCAGAACACACTCAACTATGTTCAAATAAAGCAAAATACAATAAATATACAGCTTTTCTTTTTTTTTTTTTTCCTAGAAAGAAAACAAAACTCTGATCGCGTCTTTATCAATAGAACTTTAAAACAAAAAGATCTGGAACGAATTAAAGAAAGGGACTAGTTTAACTGTGACATCTAGCCTTCTAACTGAGATCAACCCTTGACCTACGCATTGATATTAGCAATATTGCTAGTCATCTCCTAGCAATGAGAGCAGTGATAGAGATGTTGCTTCAGTGCTGTCAGCAGCACCTTTACATGCAACCGAAAGAAATTTGTCGGTGACTTCAACAGGCGCAGTATTTCTCCCCCCTTCAAAATTGCATCAAAATGGTACTAGATTTCAGATTCTTTTAGGACGCATAGACTAACATTTTTTCCATCAAGTTCAGCATGGCTAGACTTTAGGTTTCTGTCCACTGTGAACACAGTGAGGAATTCACCCATCCACCCCACCATTCCTAAATGACCTCCTTTGCTTTGGTCTATTCTGGTATGGGACAAGGTCCTGCTGTGAGGGAAAGGCTCCCTTGCATGTGGTTCTGTGAGCCTTCTGCAAGGCAGAAAGAAGATGCTCACTGAAAATGACCCCAAATCTACCCTGACTGGCGTGAAAGAGAGCTTGCAGTTTGCACACAATGTTTCTGCTGTGCATAAGTAATTGTGAGACCAGGTATGGGGTATGTATTTTGTGTGCCTGTATGTGTGCGAGCAAATGCCTCTGTGTGTGTGTATGTGTCTAGGGATATTCCTAGATTTTGGATTTTTTTTAAAGTGTCCTGGAAATTTAACTGAACCCTCACATGGAGATAATTTAAAATAAAAGACTTGGCATGACTTTACTTGTATATCTTTCTTTTGCATTTGTCCAATCAAAATGATAATGTAGATAAACTGTGGACTGCAAAGTGTATTATCCAGCAATATCTCATTATTATGCAAAAAATCAGATATTCACAGCAACTGTCTCATCTATTTATTGTTTGGTTACTCATCTGGAAATTTTAATACTTTCTTCAGGGGCAGCGGCTGGCAATAAAAAAATAGATCTATATATCAAACCTTTAACTTCCAGCCATCATTGTGTGCCATAATACAGATGGAGTAGCTATCAGCTCTCTTTACCGTGTTGGTTTATTTACTTCAACTAAGAATAAAGATTTAAAGAGAATACAGTAACAAAGTCCACCGTGAGCTAAGTTTTCACGTTTCAAAGTAGAAAAAAACTTGACACGCCATTAAGAAAAAAAGTAATCAATATGCAGCTATATGACTAATTAATTTATCAAAACTATACACCCAACCTTAAAACTTCTCCGTTTTTTCCAAGTACATCAGTGGGTCTACTGAAACACATCAACAGGCCTGCACCTCTGTATGCGTAGGTCACATCATGGCTACAACAACAGTATCATCCAGATGCTCCTTAGTTTAGTGAAACACTGAAGTACACGGCTCACTTCAAGCATCTGACTCGTCCTATTGAAATCTCCAGCAGGGCTATGCACAGTCTTAAAAGGGTCACAGCCCCAAAACAGAGAGTTTGATACACAAGAACACAAACCTCTTGGGAAGCATCTATGTAGCTTTCAGTCTTGTCACCAAATTCAGCATCTGCAATTGCAGCAATAAGAAAGTGGCTTTTGTAGACCAAGCTTGTGAAAGCATTTTAACCGCCATCGTGCTACTACAGCTTCATATACCACTTACCCATAACATCAGGAGAGGATTCCGTCTTTTGAAAATTAATAGCACTTGATTTTAAGAGTACAACAGATCTTTCTGCAGCTATATATGCTTACATCCTTCCATGTCTAAACTCTTCTCTGGTCTCCTATTACAATATTCATTTGTTGCTACAGCGACTGAGACTTTTCAAAGTACACAGTGGAACTCAGAAGCTCCAAGTTCTTTCTTGATACATGTTCTAAATACATTAACTCTCTCAATGTATTAGCAAATCATTTCTGTCATACCGTTACGCGTGTTCCTTAACTGCACACTTCCTGACTGTAGCGCCTCAGTGCTGCTCTCAGCTCTGTGGGAACTGAATCCCCTCATGCCAACTGAACTGATACCAGCAGGTATCAGTGCACTTGGAGCTCTTTGTAAGACTGGGATTTTACTGGGGGGGGGAATCACACAAGAGCTAGTGCACTTGGACAATAAACAGTTTCCCACAGCTATGCGCAGTTTCTGCTCTCAGCTACTTTGCCACCGCCAAAAATAAGAGATCTGGAGGATCACCTGGAGATATGCCAGTCCTGCACAGACCCCACTTGCCTCTTGGGCTGCAGCTGGTGGTTCTCGGCTGGTCCCAGGCCAACAGGCTCCGGACACCAGCCTCGGCCCAGGCACTCAGCTCTAGCAATAGCCTCTGGTTTGCTCACTTTGACAGCAAGTCAACTAAATCAAGATGCATATTTATCAAATCACACCTATGTTTTTCCTCACAAAAGGCTACTTCTGGCAAATGCATCAGCTTTCGATATCCCAGTCACACTGACGGAATAGTTGTTAATAAAAGACAAGAATCCACTAAGTGAGCCATGTTTCTTAGAAGAAAGGAGAACGTACCTCCTGGTTGGCATGTGCTCATACACAATTTTCACATTTTGGTTCAAACTTCCATTATATGAATTATAATTCGACTATAAAAATCGAATTTTAAGAAAACTCAGACAAAGAAAACTTAATACAAGAAATGTATGATTCAGGAAGAACAGCCTGATTGAAGTTAGATGGGAAACCCCTGCCACACACACTGCTTTTTAGCCACCTTGCCACGAAGAATCTCTCTCGCCTCCTGAGGGACAGGCCTGAATGAAAGCAATAAAACTTCGTAAGTAATTCCCTTAGCTACATGTATATGGTCAAGATGATTGCCATTTCACATCCGCATACCAGGCTTTATCGTGATCGTTGACTTGGGGTGGCCATATACGTACAGAAGAATGGAAATTCCAGGAGGAGACATGGAAGGGTATCCAGAAATTAATCGGTATGAATACTAACCTATACAATGTAATCCAGATTTTTCCTGTTTACTAACTTAGACCAAAAGAAAATTTAGTTTCTACTTATGGTTTTGTTTTGCTAATTACTTACTGGAGAATTTAGAACCTGAATAAAATCCTAGTGAACATTAAGTACTTACTCCCTGCACCTTCAAGTAATATGAAATGAAGTTACCCCTATACCTTTGCAGAACCCCATTGAAATCAAACTCCTTGTTGCTACAAGCGTTTGAACACATCGAATAATTTACAGCTTCCTAACTTTACTTTTTAAAATGAGACATGCTCCATACGTTCCCTTCTGTTTGGAAAGCTGTTAACAAATTTGGCATGCTGGTACAACGTAAACAAAGCATACAATGTCACAGACAGAGTATTACGCTCTCTGTTAACATCACCAATTACACACACGCTGCTGGCTGCCAAGCACTGCATTTAAAAAAAAAAAAAAAATCTTCATTTTCTGTAGATTTCAATAAAATACCAAAGGCTTTTTCATTTCCATAAACTATTTTTGGTTGGAGTCAGAAAACAATAATCACTAAAATGTCACAATTAAGAGCTAGTCCTTCCAAGCTAATTCACAGCTACCTTATTTGTTTATTCTCGATGCTCTTCAATAGAAGTGATCAGTCAAGAAAGGATGGGCTTGCCTTGGGGGGTTACTTAGCTTGGCAGCGGAGGGCTCTGGAAAACTTGTTGTATGTCTTTAAAAAGAAACTAATGGCATTGCTTGAAACTGGTTGTGAAATACCAAGTGATTGATGGGGTTATTATCATCTACTGCTTCTGTTTACCCCAAATTAATCTCAAGTGGAGTTACTTGTAAATTATTTAACTGTTGATATTCACTACTCTTTGTGTCTATAGGCTTGTCTGAGGTTGAGAATAAGTAGACCTCCTTTTATCTAGCTCCAGATTGGAAAAACTGATTGTCTTTATAATAAGTTACTAATTTCTGCTCAGCACATCATATCTGAATAACCAAAGTTCGCCTGCCCTGTGAGTATTAGCTCTCATGAAAGAAGAGGCACAGTCCATTCAAAAGTATTATCTCATTTGTGATGTCCTTTAAGAGCGATTCTTGACCTTTCAATAAAGAATCCAGATTAATTTGAGAATAATTTAGGCCCCATTCAAACAAGTGCATAAATGTTCTGTTAAATCAAGTCTATATTTAGGAAACCACTTGTATTGGGTTTGTGTGGCAAGGTTTTGGTAGCAGGGGGTGGGGGCCTCTGTCAGAAGATGCCAGAAGCTTCCCCCTTGTCCGATAGAGCCACTGCCAGCCAGGTCCAAGACAGACATGCCACTGGCCAAGGCTGAGTCAATCAGCGATGGTGCTAGTGCCTCTGTGATAACATATTTAAGAAGAGGAAAAAACTGCTGTGGAACAGCAGCTGAAGAGAAGAGTGAAATAAACAACTCTGAATACATGAGAGAGAGAACCTTGCAGACACCAAGGTCAGTGAAGGAGGTGGTGCTCCAGGCACCAGAGCAGAGATTCCCCTGCAGCCTGTGGTGAAGACCACGGTGAGGCAGGCTGTCTCTCTGCAGACAACGGAGGTCTATGGTGGAGCAGATACCCACCTGTAACCCATGGAGGACCCCGTGCTGGAGCAGGTGGATGCTTGAAGGAGGCTGAGAGTCTGCTCTGGAGCAGGCTCCTGGCAGGACCTGTGACCCCGTGGAGAGAGAAGTCTACACTGAAGCAGGTCTGCTGGCAGGACTTGTGACCCCTGGGGGACCCACACTGGAGCAGCCTGTTCCTGAAGGACTGCACCCTGTGGAAGGGACCCATGCTGGAGCAGATCACGAAAAAATGCAGCCCATGGAAAGGATCCACATTGGAGAAGTTTGTGGAGGACTGTCTCCCATGGGTGGGACCCCATGCTGGAGCAGGGGAAAAGAGCGAGAAAGAAGGAACAGCATAGATGACATGTGATGAGCTGACCACAATGCCCATTCCCCATCCCCCTGTACCGCTGGAGGGAAAGAGGTAGAGAAATCGGGAGCGAAGTTGAGCCCGAGAAGGGAGGGGTGGGCAGAAAGTATTTTAAGATTTAGTTTTATTTCTCATTACCCTACTCTGATTTAAGTGGCAATAAATTAAATTAATTTCCCTGAGTCAAGTCTGGTTTGCCTGTGACGGTAACTGGTGAGTATCTCCCTGTCCTTATCTTGACCCACAAGCCATTTGTTATATTTTCTCTCCCCTGTCCGGCTGAGGAGGGGGAGAGATAGAGCGGCTTGGTGGGTACCTGGCAGCCAGCCAAGGCCAACCCATCACATCACTACCACATGTTATTTTCAGCATCAATATGAGACACAAAAGGAAAATGCAGTTATTTGGGGAACTGCAGACGCCAATCATGTATATGTATTTCTGCCAACCGCAGAAAGCTTGGGATAACTACTTCTGACATTCCAGGCCTTTTCAGAAGACAGTCTATATACTTATGTTTGTGTTTGATACTCATGACACGGACAAGAGAAGCAGTTTACGACGATACGAGTGTATAGAGTTTACAATCTCTTTACTTTCATACATATGAGGTCATTTCTAGAGAATTCTTAAAATAGATCATTTATCCTTTGAGGCTAGAGATTCCAAAAAAGGAACTCATTGATTTACAATCTGAATCCAAAGTGGAAAGAACATAGCAAATTGCATAGTTTGAAATAACGGTAGCCAAACTGAACTTGAATTTTGCCACTGATGAATGAATTACTGTTGAAAAAGCAACCAAGAAATTAACTTTTTCTAAAGGAATTTGGGAATGAGCTTTCCACAGCAGTTAATACATCACCTTGGGACTCTGACACCTGGAGAAGCTATATTCTAAAGCTTTTGATGTGCCAATTTTTTTCAGGGAGCTCACTGTTTGAAACAAGAGGCATGAAGCTGTCATCAATAAATGCCGGTAGATAAAAGCTGCATGTTAATTGAAATAATTCAATCAATTCTGTTTATAAATAAACCAAACTATTATGTAAGGCTTGAAACATAATTTTCAAAGACAATTCTAAAGTTTATTTTTATATTTCAGTCCCAGGGTAGGTAACTCTCACCTTCAGTTCTCAGGTTCTCTCCAAAAAGGTATCCTGTTACAGGCTCTCTCCTGGCTATTGCTGTAACTAGAGTACAATTTTATAGCTGAGGTTTATAACCAAATGGATAGACAGCTCCTTTGATCCCCAATTAGATTTTTGACGCTAATTTTAGAATTACTAGTGTGACTGTTTCCAGAGCTAGAAAGTCCATCAAGAAACTGTGAAGGGCTGCTCTCTCAGAACTAGAAGATGATCAGTCTAGACACCAAAGCATCAGGTTTGGTTAAGCTATTCTCCATCTTCCCTGTGTGAAACCGAAATAACTACTGAGCCTAGCATAGGTACTGTCTGCCATGGAACTGGCAAAGCAGAAATCATTTGTTCCATATGACAATTGGTGTCATTTTTACATATATCTTCTTATTCTATCACTGCAAGTCAAAGAATAGGCCAACTAATTTCTGGTCAGCAGAGGTTTAGAAATTTGAGTTTAAAGAAGAAGAATGCACATGCATCTCCTTCATCCATGTGATATGCCCAAGTGCATATTCAGTGTATAGGACGACCCAAACTACAACACCATTGTATTATATGTTACAACGGAGAGGTGTGAGTAGTATTGCTAGCTTTCAATTACCTCACACGAGTACTAGAAATAGCATAATTTCACTATGTCGCAATAGAGAAAGCAGACAGGAAAATTCCCCCAGCACTATTCTCCCATCCAAACTGCTGAAGATACGCAATAACCGCTGAAGTTAATCTTTTATTAACTCTAAATAACTTAGTATGTAACCATGCTTTTTTGTTTATTTCTGCTTATAGATTCTGATCTTTGGATTTGCTTAGTACCCGTTTTGTCACCCAGCAGTACAACTTTTTAGCTGAGTATCCATAACAGTTTGAGGAAGGCGAAACATTTTGGTTGCAATTTTCTTAATTCTGCTAACTCTATTCTATTGTGAGGGTTAAAAAAAGCTGCAGGAGTAATGACAAACTTATCTGACGATTAGATGTGCAAATGTAAGATATGCAGCTGTTGAATTAGCCCCTTGGAGCAACGCTGTCTTCAAATACCTTGGATACACATGCTGTACATGGGTTCTTGGTTGCCGGTGCTGAGAACCTTATGTTAGTATGGCATCGTGCCCAGACAGAAGGCACGCTAAACCCATTTCATTCACCCGTACATGTCAGACAGGGGCACTCACGGAAACTGTGCTGAGTCCTTTGGTTTCAATCCCTTTCCCTATACCAATAATATCCCATTGGTTCCATAGGCTGCTTCATTCTCTATCACATGTGTTAACACTTCCAGGCTAAAATAAGAATCTCTGACCCATGGAGAAATCCAGACAGAGGGTTTGTAGGCACTGGTGGCTGCCAAAAAGACAGGTTGCGAGAAGGCAGACACTTGGGAAACCTATTGAAACCAGATGGCTTGTCAAAACATATGCTACATAAGAGCACAGCCTGCAGGCACCGTGAGGAAGACAAGCCTATGGCAAATAATGGCATCAAGGAATGACAGAAGTCACACAGGAAACATTGCAATGAAGAGCAAAGCCTAAACTGTAGATTCACCCAAGGAAATGCAGGTGAGATTAGATCTGCTCCAAAGTGCCTATTAAAATTCATTCCCCAAACAGGAGATAGAGCAACATCAGGAGATATGCAACATTTGCGTGCCAGCAAATAAATACTTTTCAACTTTCTAAAATCTGGATCTGTCTACATGGGCTAAAAATGGTCATGTATTATGAGCACAAGCATTTTAAGTAATTTTCACAGCGTCTGAAGACCAGACTGCTTTCTATTACAAAATGTTAAATTTAGTTGTTGCCAAAGAAGACCTCAGAGAAAACTAAGAACAGAGACCAGCACCAAACATCTAAACAAATCTTAAAAGTCAGATTGATGTCACATATGCAGTATATTGGCCATTTCTCTTCATATCATACCTCAGATCAAATAGCGTGTAAACACGTGAAAACAGTTTGGATGCAATGAATGCATAGGGGCATAAATTAATCCTGTCTTCACAGAATCATGGAATGGTTTGGGTCAGAAGGGCCTTTCACCAAGTTGCTTCCCATACGTATCACGAGAATCAGTTTCCGCGGTAGGAGATAACCACACGGGTAACTGTATGGGGCAGGTAGTCCTTTCAGAGGAAGCAACAATGAAGAAACACCACCAAAGAAACAGGGATGGCGGGACGAAAGGACAAGCATGAGATGGATGAAACTATCTGGAAACAGTGAATTTAAAATATAAAATTCCCATTTCCTTCTGCAGATGTACACCTTAGCTGGTGCACAATTAGGAAACACCAAACAGTGATCTGTGAAGAAAAGGGCCCAATACCATATTAGATGTATAGGGAAAGAGAAGTACACAAATGTGCCAGCATGACTGATCAGGAACACACCTTGCAGTCATGTTTTGTATGGACCCCGGAGGAAGGTGACCTGGATAGACGGATTAGAATAGATGTCAAGACAGGCAATCTGTGCTATTTGCCATCATAAATACACTATCAGCAGCCACCACGCTTCTTTTTAACCAAGCAGTTAGCTTGTCTGTCAGCTGATGCACATCCAATGACCGTTTTTATTCCTTGGATTCTGGGAAACAACAGAAGCCTCAAACCTGCCAGGAACAGGCAAATAACAAGAAAAAAAAAATAAACTCCAGCAAAAGGCAAAAGAAAATGGGCACATACTTTTCCAGATTTCATATGTGGGGCCAAGGACAAAGTAATTGAGAGGGGGCAATCGCCATGCTTTGCTTTTAAGAATCAGAATCAAATGAATCATTTAGCCTTTGCTGCTATTCCTGCTCGTAAGCTACTGATGCTGCCACCGGGAACAAATTCTTTCCAGGCAATAGTGTAACTCTTACACTGAGTTGTTACGACCTGATCATTTTTAAGAAGCCAAAGCCACTGCAAAAGAACATACTAGGGACCCAAATAATTCTGCTGGTTTACCACTAATGTAAAATGCCAAATAAGTGAGATGTCCTGGGAAATGATCTACTTGTGTTTGTTTTGGAAATTACCAATACTACACCATTCTTTAACTTAATTCCTTCAAGACTGCCTTTCTTTTTCCTGTGTGTTGGCCCTTGCCTTCCCACCAGAATCATAACTTTTCATTGAAGAATCTCATTTCTTAGCAGTGCCACAGAACACAAACCATTTTCACATTTCCCAGTGATAGCTAGGGTAGGTTGCTCTTTGTATATACTACTTAAATGAATTAAACCAACTCAAATGTGTGATCTCTCCAGACAAAGATGAAGGTTACGTAGTTTAAGGATGAAATATAGACCATCCTCTACAAAACCACTGTGTTGCAGTTTAATTAAAAGAATTCATTAAAGTCGTGCCCCATCCAAGGTAATTAGTATGCATAATTTATGCTTTGCCTAATACACAAGGGCAGTAGCCTGAATAATAAACTCAAGTTAACCTTAAGTGGAAGAGATTGAATGGTCAGATGTTTATTTAGCTCAGGTTTGCTCAAGAGCTAAGGTTAAAGAGGTGAAATTCTGTTATAGTTAATTAATTTCTTAAATTTTCTTCATAAAATGCTGCCTACCCAGTAGGATGAAAGGGTGTTTTTTTTTCCTCTTTTCTTAAGGAAGAATACAAGTAAACGTCTCTTGTCCTCATCAGTTGACAGAACACAGAGTCTGTGATGATGCAAATTTTGATGAAAATTTTCACCAAGTAGCAAATATAGCAAAAAGCTCCAAAAAAACACCCCTCAAAGGTATAGCTTCACAATCCAAACTCAGCGGCTTCCCCGGCATCCAGACCTATTGCCCTTCCACTACCTACTTCTTCCAGTTCCTGCCTCTCTCTCTGAATTGGTATCTCTTCAGTTGTGTGGCCTCACTGCAAACCAAATCAGGAACCTGATGCGACCAAGAAAAAAACCAAAACAACACAACACACCTTATTTTGATGCACTATTTTCAGTAGGATTCAGTTTACAGTGTGCCTACACATGCCTTCATGCCAGCATTACTGAGGGTGTCCATAAAAGGCTCAACAGTGCTGCTATTACTACGGAAGACTTTACTAACCTTGTTACAATCCGTTGAGCACTAAGCAGTTGTAAGCATCTGTTCCACAGAGCACAGTGAATCAGCTCCTTTATATACAAATTATTAAACTGGAGCTATGGTACTATGCTCCTTCACGAGTGACACCCCTGCTAAGCCCCAGGGGACCTGCAGTTGAAGTCCTGAACAACAGTACAGTGTCCTTGTGACACAGAGTTCTGCTCTCATATGAGTATGTCAAAGCCAGGCCTACGGCTTGTGGATCCTGTGAAAAGACACAAGGGTGTCAGGCAGATTTGTGATAACAGGATCTCGCTGTTTGAGGACAGAGATGTAAGCCAGGCAAGCCAGTTAGATGTCTTAGAAAGGATCTGTCACTCTGGCAGAAGAATTGTAAAGTTTCGTGCCGGAAGAGAAGCCCCCAAAGTCTGCTGGTAAGAGCAAGAAGATTTGGCCAAAGATCTTTTTAGCACCAGATCCTCTTTCAGACAGCGGTCAGTTAAGCATACTTAGAAAAAGCTGTAGAACACAGGCAGGTAGTTATTGATACCTGGAGTAAGTCAGGATAGCTACTTCACAGGAACTGTGTTCACATCTGCATTGACTTGCAGCACAGGCTCAGCTTTAAGGCACTGGGGGAGGGGGGGGGAGGCCAAGTGGGTCGGTGGGAATGGAAAGATCTTGTGGAGCGAGAGAAGGCAGAAGTAACTCTGCAAGGCTCTGCAAGATTGGAAGTCCAAAGCTCTGAAACAAGTCTATGTGCTACTTTTTCTCCCCTGAATGTTTTCTTCTAACAGCAGAGCAGATAGGTTGGCCGTGGCCTATTCATCACTGAAAAACGTCAGAAACGTTCATCCTTGTCAAATGCCAGCTGAACCAATGTGCCTGAACTACAAATTTCACTTTGATGGGAGAGAGTTCCCTTACCTAGTAACTCATTAGCTGCTACACAGGTAAATAATTTCTCCCAACTGCCTCTGTCTTGTCAACAGGCTTGCCTTGTTCGTTCTCCCTAGTCTCTACCCACACTAAGAGGTCTTCATATTTCCAGGCTTTGGAAAAAAACTGTGGTTGATTTGGTCATTTCTACTGTTGCCTGAGTGGGAAAACTCCTGAAGTGTGCAGGGTTTGGATTACGCCGAATGCAGAATGCTGAATGGGCGTTATCTTTCCTTTGAACTCACATTTGATTTTTGCTGCTTGTTATTATGTTCACGTTCCAGCAACAGCGCAAAAACTAAAGGCATTTGTCTGAGGTAATATAAGAAATCTGCAGGGTCTCTGTGTATTGTCCTATCCAAATGCCAACTTCTTTCCTAGACAGACAAGCATCAGACTTTGGAGCTCTCAAATATAAAAGATCATGTAATCACCTCCATATGCTCTTTTTTTTGGGGGGGGGGCGTTGCAAAACTAAGCCATTCTGAAGTATTGTCTGCAGTAGGATTTCTGCTCCAAAATGCATGCGTAATACTAAAATTGAATGTTTCTTTTGGGTTCTGTATCACCAAAGAATGTTTACTTCCTTTCTTTCGTATTTATTTGTATTAATAGCTAATAAGCAAACTTCCTCTACAGGGTTAACTATTATTTAGGGCATCATCCATGGCTTTAAATGACAATCCAAGTGTTGGCTTAAACATCTCCCGCTGCCGTGCTTCACAGTAGGAAGAAGATGAATTAATAAGAGTCGTCCTGTAGAACTAATTGATGTAGTATGGAAGGCCAGGACTCAATCTTACTGAAAGTGCTGGCAAAAGACAGGCTATTTTTTGCTCTTAAGGAAATTGAATCTATGTTGATTGAAACGAACTCACTAGAGCCAAGAAAAATCTGCTTTCCTTTGGATCAGAATACTCCGTTCACATGGGAGTCCTCTAGCTTCTGCCAGTATCACCCAGCTAAGGCTTGGTCCCAAAATCACAAAAAAACCCACCCCAGGCTGCAGAAATCTGTGGATATAAAGATTTAGTCAAGCCTTCTGGAATAGATGGTAATACAGAAATGCCAGCCAGAAAAGCACAGCAAATTTTAAAATAAATCTATTATTTGTGCTATGTTTCTGACCTTTTATTCTCTTTTCTGTAAGCATTCAGATAAATCAGACTAACCAAATTTTAATGAAGTCAAAATGGTGGAGGAAAATAATTTTCAGTCACATGTGCACATGCTGCATAAATTCACCTGTATGAATTTTTGCCATACAAACAAGAAACAGAAACACCAGAAGTGTACAACTTCTAAGACCAATCACAATCACCTAACAGACCTCACATTTCTAATACTAAGTAGTGAACAATGGATAGAAATATCTCTTAGAATAATTATATTACATTTATTTTTCCAAAATATAAACATTCTTAAGTGAGTTTGAACAGGCGTATTTGTGAAAATTTTTCTTGACCAAAAAAAATGGTCAGAGGGCAAGCAAATTTTACAAAGAAGAATCTAGTTTGCTGTTGTTAAACTGGAATCCTGCTCAATACATCAAAATATACAGAGGCCACTGCGTTACAGAGAGAAATTAATTTCACTAGATCTAAGGTTCAAAGCACAGATGTTCCAATTTCATAAAATACTATTAAAACTAATGGCAAATTTAAATATTGTCTCTTATTGCCATATAATAATAGAAGAACATTTGAATCGTATATTACTCGGTAATACCCAAATTCAGAGTATGATCCAAAGCCAACTGTTCAGACATTCAGACTTTGGGGAAGCAATTAAATTGTTTTAGTCAACAAAATTATCCAACTGGAGAACAAAAGCAGAGCAATAGGTTTTGTATAATTAATCAGCATGGATGTCATAATTATACCGTTGAACCTTATTATGAACTGTAAGACAGACTCATGACAGATTTTATTAATTTTATTGTTAAGGTTTTTTATAATTGTTTCTAGCTTTGCAGCCAGATTTACTCCTGAAAAATCAGAATAACGCCACTGATTTAGCTGTTTTCCTGTTTGTAAGCTGTCTTCGGTTGGAATGTTTTTCCTGAGGTGCTTATGCTCTTGAAGAGCACAAGGCTTTCCTTCAGAACCTGTCGCCCCCTCCTCCTCACCGCAGCACTGCCGCCTAATTCACTCCCATTACTTTTAATAACGTGGCACGTGTCCAAAGCTTTATCAGTGCCAGTTCGCTGGGCGCCTCAGCCTGCCAAAGGGTGCTCGATGTATTAAGCCATACGCTCTCTTTCTTGGACTCTATTTTTAAGTTTAGTTAAAAAAAGATGCACAAATAGAACAACTATGAATATAGCTCTTATCCAACAGATTCCTTCAAGGCAGAGATGTAATAGCAGGCAAAGCTTCCTTAAACTTCCAAAATTACACTTCATCCTGATCTTCAGAATTCAAGTACACTTATTTGAGTAAGTAAACCGCTCGCTTAAGTATAATGCTCAGAGTGAAACTCCTGTATGTTCTTTTAGTATCCGGAGCCATGCCATTTACAAATCCCCTCTAGAGTGAGTATGCGGGACACTTACATCAATCTTTATCCATTCCAATTACAAACAAAGGTAATATCCCAGTCAAGCATACATTTAGCATTAGACGGCATGTATCTGGGCAGACCTGAGAAGCTGCAGAATAAATATTGATACATTAAAACAGAGTCTATTACTCACTTTCTGAATAAACCACTGATTTTAATTTACCTACAATTTTGCAGTAGCATCTTTCCAAAGAGGAAATTAGATTTTTACATATCGTAGCAAATCACAAAGCCAAAATGTCAACTTCATATATCAAGCGATTACTTGTACTGTTTATTTTGGGGGAAAAATTTTAACATATATTTACTTAGAAAGCCACATGGGTCCCTCCAAAATAAATAGGGGCTATAATTCTTGCCAAAAAAATCCACAGTTCCAGAGATCTACTCATCAATTTCCTGCAGCATTAATGAGGAAAGGCGCTGAGACAGTCATTCATACTGTCTTTATGATAAGACTAACCTACAGGGCAAATCAAGATTAAGGACAAAGGGAAGACAAATGGATGGAATAGAGAACTAGTTTGTTTTTGTTTTTTTTTTTAATACATCGCTTGAAATTTTTGTTTACCATCTTAAATTTAAGTACTACACTCAAAGCGCACATAAAAATTAAAGATACTCTCCAGACAGGAAACTACGTAAAAGGAGGGGTGGAGTTATTTTTACCTCAATATATTTCATCTTGAAACATAGAGATTTATTTGGCTAAAGCTGGCGCAGGGCAGGGGGGATAGGCCACATTACAAATTACTAAGAGCTTTTGAAATTGCTACAAGTTATCCTTATAAGAAGAATAAAGTTCAAGTTAAGAGGGACAAGGTCAGAAGGTCACAGTACCCTGGCTCTCTAAGGACGTACTTTGCCACTATGAAAAGCATGTAAACTTGCTCAAATCTCAGGAAACCCCTCCCAGAAATATTTGCATTCATGCTCTAACTACACCAGAATCACATTTCCATATGAATATTTGGGGTTTTGGCTTCCGTGCTACTTGGAAAGAAGCCAGCGACTTAGCCTACTTCAATGCACGTGTAGGTCTTGAGGAGTTTTATGTATTCAATAACAAAGGATTAGAAAAGACATAGTAAGTTCGCCCCCAGGTATCTGGGAACACAACTCCTTGTATAAACCATTAGATACTCAAGGTGGGCATGCTTAATAAAATGTGCAACCCAGCTGGCATAAAGCACAGTGCCAAACATAACCTCTGTCATACACTCGCTTTTTCTCTACTATAACCAACACACCCGTAATTCTGAGATCCAGACTTTAAACCTCACGACGTTTTGATTTTCATAACACCTCCTCTGTCTCTGTGCATCTTTGCCAGGCTGGGAGTGTCTCTATTTCTAAATGAGAAGCATCAGCATTAGAAAATCACCAGCTCGCTGCACTTAGGCTATAGACACGGGGGATGGTTTCGCCAGTGCTAACCTTGGCACCAGGAGTTTCGGGGGATCAGTCCAGACGCACTCGGGCTGGCCATTCATGACTCAGCTGAAGTCCAGAAACAGAACAGCAGTGTTGATGCTGGCCAAGCCGACGAGCCTGCCAAGGGCGTTTATCACTTCCCACCGCTGTGAACCTGCCCTTAGCAGCTTACAGCTTAGCAAACTTACGGAATACTCCTGCAAACAAGGTTTGGCTTCTGTTAGCTAACAGGAGAAGCGCACAGTTACATGGAATTTTCTGCAGCAATAGCAATGATTTTTCGTCTCACGCATGGCACAACCCTTCTCAGACAAGAGAGTCACATCCGGCATTGCATGGAGGTAACTATATTCTTACCCAAATTCTAAAGAAATTGAGGCAAATGGATATCGCTTAGATTCCCCTCAGTGGCGTAAGCTTTTGTGAATGAGATGGGCAAACAGCATCACCGCGTCTTTTCATTCTCAGGTATATATTTTAACTATTTCCTCTACTTTTTTACTGCTTTCTGCCGCTTTTTCCTCCTCTGTTTCAGACACCATGTCTGCCTCTCTCACATTAGCTCCTGCCACTTCAATGGAAATAACAAGACAGAATTTACCACTAAGCCCCTCTGAATGTGCTACTAAGCCCTTCAAGTCCTAATTGATCTAGGAGGTTGGCCCAGCTGATAATATTCTCTAATCCAGACACTGTACCTTCGACCTGATGGAATAAAAAAAATCTTTGAAGAGATTTGAAATGCTGCAGTCAACTGTCAGGTTTTACTTATTCTAACCCTATTCTTGGTGTATGTGCCTGCATCTCTCTGCCGTGCCCCGTCCCACGCAGGAACACAATGACACCCCGAGTGGTCCATAGACCACTGCGGGCTTCTTTACAGCAAGTCTTCCAGGCGAGCTGTCTGCTTGTGCCTACTCAGCAACATGACTATGCAGCACGCTATTTCAACCTTTCTTTCCCTCTGTTTGCCTTACCTACGCAGGCAGAAATGCTTCAAGATACAGCTCGGTTTTCTCAAAGAATTTTAAAGTTCAATCTAAAACTCACTCCTCGTTATTTTGGCTGCAGTTTGGTAAGACACCAGCCAGCATCAGGAACTACACAGCAGATTGCCAGCTGAAAAGGCTTCTTTCTCCGTGAGATGCTTATACAGCTCCACTGCCAGGTTCTCATTATTCAAAAATATCCAAACCAAAAAATTCTCTCCCCTCTCTCCCCTTCTGGCCTAACCAGATGGCCAAAACCAACCAAATTAATAAAGAAAACGTTGAGAAAGAAAAACCAAACCAAACCAAAATAAATCCTGATTATTTTTTGCTTAATAAACCATTGAATCTCCTGCAAGGCCAAGGTGAAGTGGGCAAGTCCAGCCGTGGACAACATTCGACACCGGCCAGCCTTGAAAGGGCAGGAACAGGGCAGCATGTCAGAAATGAACCTCAACTCCAGGAGTCCTGCCTGCTGACGTGTAGAGGATGTGTGGAAGAGGAGTGGGTCCCTTCAATATTTCATTTCTTTTTTTGGAAAAGGAAGTCCTGAGGGCAAGCCAGAGGGCTGTTTCAAAGTATTGGGGAGACCATAAGGAGTCCAAAAAACCCATTAATGTCTCTTGGGAGAAACAAAAGCTGACATATTGCCTTGCAGACAGAGTACCAACAATATTAGCCTGTTTATTTTCTTCCGTTAAATGCGTACAAGCACAGAGAGGTTGGGAAGTTGTAGGCTGCCACAAAAACATCCAGCACGTCCAGAGTCTGAAACACAATGACAGGGAACTGACAGTCAAAGAATATAATAATTTATCAGCCAGACCCATTGCTCCATCCGCATCCAATTTGTTTCCTTTTCCTATCAAAGATTATTTTCTTCTAACTGCTGATACTGAATCTTGCCAGATTCTTGAAACTTGTTAACAGCATGCTCTGCTCAAAGCATTCAATGCTAGAAAAGCTGGATAATACCCTATATTGCTTGCTGACTTCTTATATTCCTGATGATGTATACGTGGAACTGAGCCCACTTCAGGTAACCCTGACGGCATAGAAACCGCATCACTGACTAAACTGAAACACAAACTCTCAGGTGCCCTGCACACTGCGTACATTGTTCAGAAGGAGGTAAGCTGGCACATAAGTTAAGAAAGAAAAAATAATTTGTCTTGGGTCATTTTTCATACAAAGATTTTTCTGCCAAGCACAACTAAAATCATGCAACTATCAAAAAAAATCTCAGACTGAGCCATATGATCCACAGGAACGTGGCTTGGGGAAGCTGCTCCCTATAAAAGCCTGTATTTGGTGCCTCGTCTGGAATTTCACCTGATGGAAGGCAAAAAGCCCCAGCTAAGGCTGGACTAAAGTGCTCTGGGCATGCAAACAACATTCACCAAAACTAAGGAATATACTCCTGTGAACTGCTGCAAAAATAGTGAAAGAAAAGCCAGAGCTTCTGGCAAGTCCACTGGCTCAGCGGGAGCTGGGCTAAGAACAGCTCTGCACACTAAGCTTCCAGTTTGAAATCTTCACACGTCCCTGAAACAGCACATCTGATACCAGCGGGGTTTACTCAGCCCTCCATCCTTCTGAGGGAGATAAATTCACTTCTGCACAATTTACTGAGTGTCATTCTTTGGGACTAAAAAAACAAGTTCCTTTTTACTCTGAATGAACTTTAAAGATCTGGCACATCTCAGAGACAAGGACCTGTCCAAGTGTCTTGGCTAAAATCTCTTCCTTTAACACTACTGCAGTACTGCACGTGCCAGCTAGATCCTGCCTTCCAGTTCAGTGTAGGCAGCATATCGGTGGGCTGTACATATAGAGTCTGAAAAAAATGTCTGGAATCCTTCCAGAGGACAAGAGGTCTGTATATGTTACTATCCTCACACAGTTCAGTTCACGGCACTCCTGTCAGATCCGGGGCTAAACACTCTCCTCTGATCCAGGGATGCCAAAGCTGAAGCACTGGACTCCAGCCACGGTCTGTTCTGGACCACAATGTATTGAAACAGAGGAGCATCACGCGGCTCATGACTACCCATTATTCTCAGCAGGACTCGATAACGATCCAGATCTTTCAGAGCTTGCAAACAGACACAAAATTGGGAAAGCAGCAAGCAGGTATTTTTCCGTTTGACAGTTTGCTCTGTTCAATAATCAGGTGCCACCAAGCCCCACAGCAACTCCTTTGGCATCCCTCTCAGCGATTCCACCATGAAGCTCTGGGAACGTTTCTGAGATGTGCCATTGTGGAGTGCCTCTAGATCTGTGAATAACTATTCAAAGCCATTCTTTTGGCTTTGCCGTGACTTTTGGGTGCCTTTCAAGAAAAACAAAAGACTTTCTCTAAAGCAAAATAAATCTGCTCTTTCACTACAAATAACTGTACTTTGCATGGAAGCGGAACAAAACTACAAAACAGAGCCAGAAAAATCCACGTTTGTGATACTTGCAAGATTTTAACCGTATTCGTAGCGAAAAGCTAGGCTTCTGAGGCTGACTTTGCCCTGATTATCCCAAGAAAGGCTCAGGATTGTACTCAATACTTACCGAAGTGGGAAGCGGGTCTCTTCAGAGAGAGCTCCCGGCAAAGCAGGCCATTCCCTGGCACAGCAGCCAGCCAGGGCTGTCCCTAAGGCAGCCCGCTCTGGCCATGCCAGAGCCATGAAAAGCCGGGCTTTTTGCTGTGACAGAGGAAAGAGGCCACAGGAGGCAGCAGTCCCTGCCAGAAACGGCAGCTTCCTCGGCCGTCTCACAGCTCACCTCAAGTGCTCTGTGCCAGCTGCGCCTTCCTCTCCCTTCCTGTAGCAAAGGCAACCGAACCCCAGCCACGTCACATCCTCTCTTCCTCTTCGGGATGACAGCCTTACCCTATTCCCAGGGACAGAGGTTATGAGAATAAAAGGACAAAGGAGAAGAGTATTTAAGCCTTACAGCCAGTTTCTGGCAGGTGGGTGTCAGAAGCGGGCTGTAGTTTTCTCTCTGGCCTGAGTGCTCAAAGATTAGGTGCATATACAAGCCGAATTTCGTTCTAGCCCGGGTGCTGGCTGCTTGGAGTCAAAACTGAAGCACTTTGTTGAAACATCTTCTCAACAATCATTAATGGGCTTCAGTCTCCAGGAGCAAAGCTGCAACAGCTTTTGCATTTAAGCCATTCGGACAGCAAGAGTTACAATAGCAACATTTAAACAGTTTTGAGAACGAAACCATTTATTCTACACAGGAATTATGAGGAAAATCTGTTAGACACACTGAATAATAAAAAAAAATTAAAGTACAACTCTCCTGCAAACATGCCTGTCCAGCCTACCAGTACAGTCCCAGAAGTTATTGGTTCCGGCGGGAGAATAAGGGGCTGTACAGCTTTAACCATCCCCAGGACTTCGCAAGAAGGTAGCAACTTCCCTTCGGGTGGCTGTGAAAAGGCCTTGTCTCCCTGATTTACACAGGTATGGTGTGAATGGCTCAGAGGCTGAGGCCTGCTCAGCCAAACACCCATGTGTGCATGAAATTAGAATGTCAACATTTGATTCATGCTGCCAGGCTGTGACTGTGAAACAAATTATGTCAGTGGGTGGCAATTGCAATATTAGTCTAAGCAGATAACATTTAGCTAAAAGGAGGGGCTCAGTTCACATTCTTCTCCCTACCATTTTAATATGTCAACATCATTAGACTTAGAAGGCCTGGAATTCTGTCAGAATGGAAAAAATACAGAGGCAAACAAAGACATTATAGGTTGAGAGAGGGTTTACGATAAAGCACAAGGCAGCACAATCCAAATAAAGGTTCAGCAACTTCATTACTGCTCCTTACCACATACCTTCACTACACACAGTTCAGAATCCTTAAATTTTGTCGCGCACCCCCACCCTCCCCATTTAATGATTTTAAGAAACAATGACTAAACGTGGTGGAACGTAAGTGACAAACAGCATCACCAGTACGTTAAAAACTGCCTCTTTAGGGACAAAGTGCCATTTACTAATTATTTTTTTATAAAGAAAGCCTTGGAAATGTTTGGCTTGAGCTATCAAACTTTTAAACACATGAAAATAGGGCTCTAAATCTGGCTTCTTTTCAATTAAAAAGAAATACAAATTAGTTTTTTAGAAGACTGAAAGAAAAACAAGTTTTTCTAAGTTGCTCCTAGCATTTTCAAGTGCATTCCCATGAGATCAACAGTTTTTGAGATGTGAAGTCAATATTTTGTAGTAAATTAGGTTTTAGGAAAAAAAAAACCATATTTGAAACCAATAATGGATACTTAAGAGTAACTGGGTTTATTAGAGAATTAATAAAGAAATACACAAAACTCACCATACTGTAAAGATGGAAAAAATATCCTAAGAACCAACAGCGGTTATTTTCGTCTGGCTTTCTTAATTAATTCTCAATAAGCCCCTATGTATCAGAAGACAATTTTACCACAGAATCCATCATAATTCTAGCTCCGTTTTATTTTCTCACATGTTTTAACCAGCAAAAAGGGAAAACATCAATTTACAGTTTTATTCCATAGCAAACACCCATGTTGTTAAAGTTAATGCTGTGAAAAATCCAACTTGTAACAGTGAAATGTTTATAGAAGCGGCCATTCATTTAGTCGTAGAACTATGCCACAGCTATCAGCTTCCTAGTTATCGTTCAGAAAGACAGAGTTTTCAGGTGATTGTGCCAAAATTTAATTTATCAACTTTATCTTCCAGCATATAAAACCTAGCTTTACCTGAAAGCCAGTAAGAGGGAAATGGCTTGTAGCCACCTCCTCTGCCCATCAGCCGTGTTACATATTCCAGAGCAGTCACACACCTGTACGTGTGCTTACATCCCAGTTCAGTGGGCTGAACCACACCAGGTTCCGTGTCGCTTCGGCTGAAGGCAATGAGAATTTCATCGCTGGGTCAAATTCTCACTGCCTTCCTCACTTGAGAAATTTCATTGAAGTTAATGGGCGAAATTAATCACTGGCATAACTCCATTGACTTCACCAGGGATCAATTTGATTCAATAGGACTATTCTCTTCAGCAGACCAGGACTGGATGCACGGACTTCAATGGGAGCAAGATGGGGAACATAATGAGAAATCCAGATCATTTATTCTTCAGACTTCGCAAAGATTGATTTAAATTGACTTCAGAAAACACACATTGTAGTAAGACACGTACATGTGTGTGGCCCAGCTCTCATTTCACAAGCTCAAAATTCTTAAACTGTGTTGCTAGTGCAGCTGCTACTTGGCGTACCAGTGATTTCCAAAGCCCTGTTAAAGTTCTTATCGTGCTTCTCCAGTAAATGTTCTTTTAAAAAAAATATTTATGTGAAGGAACTATAAAGATGTGGACTAGAATAATTTGCTACTTGGAAAAAAACAGACAGAAAAGGCAGCTATAACTGGCTTCCTTAATACAATTAAACTTATTTTACTTACTGCGACAGATGCTACAGTACGACCTTCACAAATAATAACAAAAAATGGAAAAATTCACAGTAGCAGATTGCAATTTTCCTGCCACTTCACCTACTTCGGGGTATATGTTTTTGGAATCTTTTCAAAGGGGAGGATTTTTGATCCAAATCTTTCAGAATTGTCCAAATTGGCAAAAAAGGTTCAAAATTGCTTACTCTTTTTCTCTACGATATAAACTATTAAACCATTCTATGGAGCTTCCAAAGCCCTTAAAAAAAAACAAAAAAATCTGCTTGCATTACAAGTTACAGCTTTGTCAACAAACAAACAAAACAATGGGAACGTCTTTCTTCAGTTTAGCACACCACCTCCCCTGCACCCCCCCAGTAATTAATAAGGATATAATAAACACAACAGAACCAACCCAACCAACCCCAAACCTGGGGAATTTAAAATAATTTTTGTCTCTTTGGACTACTTTACGGTGAGGAAAAACGTCTGGGGAGAACACTGTAACTCATTTCAGAAGCTCAGCTATTCACTCTGTATAGAAAAATAAGCGTAAACCATCAAACTTCTCCAAAGGTAATTTGGTAACAGTGCTTACAAAGAGGAAAGCAGAAAAGACAGCACTAAGACTGCAGGAAAGATTCTTTCTTTATGGTGTAGTGACAGCCTTGTAACTTCTCCATTATGATGGGGACCGCAGCATAAAGATTGCATTATCATCTGTGGTTAACTGTCAAATGCATTTTAATGCTGTATTTGGGAGAGCTAAGTTAAAGACAAAACAATCCTCCTCCTCTTAATCTATCCATCTTTGAGAACGTAAATACAGCTCATACTTGTGTGTCAGAGTGTGGGGAGTTAACTGTATTCTTTCAGCTTCATGTAAATTCCTGAAGATCAGAGAGCTGAGTAAACAATATTTTGATGTAAACAGATTATCAACATGAGAGGAATGACCGTCTGGTCACCCGTGGGGGTTTATTCACTTAACACTTCCACCCCATAAAGACAATTGTGTGCAATCAATGCATATAGGGCCTTTCACTGGGTTGCTAAGTGATACGTAGTGTCAACAGAAAAATGCGTGATGTACAGAAGGGCTGCTGAACAGCCAAGAGAAAACAACACACATGGATGATATTTTAAACTTAATTCAGTGCGTTATGAAGATTGTGACAGGCACAGTGGCTGACCAGAAAGCACTTCAAAAATTTGACTTTATAAAGTTGGATCTCCCATGTGTGTAAAGAGTTTAATTTGGTAACAAGTGAATCACAGCGCAGAACAGTAGCTGGTTCAAATAGGAAAAGCCAACCCAGCAGGGAAGCACTGAATATTCATTCACTGGAAGGCACAGCAGTCATTTTACAATCCCGGCTTCAATATATGAGCAGATCGTTTGTCTAAGATTGTATATGCATTCTCTCATTTTCCTCATCTCTGGAAACTATTTTAGTAAAAGCCCAGAAGCTGTTTTCAACAGTTTCTTCAGAATTTCTAAAGAAAGGAAAGAAAGTTGAATGGCATCACATTGCCCCATACAACCATGAAAACCTGTTTTGTGGGACATTCTTGAAACCGACCCAGAAAGAAACCCTTAAGAGGTTTTGTATTTATTTACCCATTCTCTCCCCACCACCCACTTGATGGGTTTTATATTCAAATGCAAAATATATCTGCCTTTGTTCTAACAATTCAATCTGATTTTGGTTTGATTTACAGAACAAATCCTGAGAAATCCAATCTTTTGCCAAATTTTATTTTTTAATAGCTGCTCACAGTACACAGGAAACTTCCAATCCTCCAAGCTGTTCTAAATCACTCGCAATGATAGTTCAGCTTACCGTCACGTTCAAAGGTTCCTGAGAAACCACAAAGCTTTGACCAAATACGTTGCGCGCTGGATCACTAATGCTGTTTTCTACAGAATACGTTTCCCAAATCCGCAAAATGTTTTTCTTACAAGACCGTAGTGAGCTCTGCGCTCCCCAGGCTGCCCCTGACAATACGTGGGCAACACGAGGCTCTGTGGTGACATAAGCGATTTTCAGTGGGTTAACCATAACTCAGTCATATGTATCAGACAGGCCTAGCTAAGCTTGTAAATCCCCCAGCTTTCAAAATGCTAATTTTTATTAATTTATAGAGTGTTGGGTTGGTTTTTTTTTTTTCCTCTTCAAAGGGTTAACATATGTTGGGAGAATTTTACATGAGCATGAAAACATTTTATTGAGAGAACCTTCTTCTGAAATGCTGCCTAGGTTCAGGTTAATGAAGATGACTACCAGAGTTTCTGAGCTACAGGTAAGCTGATGGCGACCTATTCAGGAAACTCAACTTCCCAAATGCTGCATTTGTAGGCTTCAGCCCAGGACGCACAAAGCAATACCAAATTTAAGTATGCACAAAATTCCTCCAAACGCGAGGGGATAAGTTGAGTTCATACACAGAAACTTAATGTGCTATTGCTAAAAGTTATACGGTTCCTATTTGCATAATACCCAGCAAGTAGGCACACGGCGTATTTATTCAATGAACAGACAGAAATCAGAAACAGTCTCTGACCTGAAGAACTTGCAAGGTAGTTAGGCAAGCCAAGTGAGAAAAGGATGTAACAAGGAGGATCAGGATTTGACTCAGCATTCTTAAAAGAAAATACAGAGAAGTCCTTCCACTGGACAGTAGAAAAATACTGACAAGAAAGGAATCAACCTGTTCAAGAAAAGAAGGATAATTAAGCTTGGGATCATTTCAGTAAATCATCTCCTAAACCAGTCAGGTTGCTGGATCTCTAAATTGAAAATATAACAAGTCAATAAAGAAGAGTTTGGAATTCGATCTTTGGAAATATACCCGGGTACGTGACAGTTTTGAGGATGGTAGAAATGAAGTTCTCTAAACAATCAGCTTGTAGGTGAATTTGAATTAATAGGTTGGATCTGACTCTTAATAAATGTAACTCAGAACATTATTTCTTTTAATATTAATATATAATTATTAACCTCAAAATAATCCAATAGTTTATCAAGAATAATAAAACTCAACCCCTGAGTCAGGAACTGAGTTTTATTTTCATCCTTGAAGAATTATAAGATTGCCTGGAAAATAAGTATGAAGAGATTTGTCTTCCATATAGGGAACTCCCATTCTGGTCAGAAAAACCTTATACTAAAGCTGAAGTTAGAATACCTGCCTTATATACTGGGAAGAAAAAAAAACAACCAACAAATCCCTCCTGTCCTCCCATATGTTGTGTTGGTTTTTGGTAACAATAATTTTGAAGAATTAACAGGGAAAAAGAGGCACAACCCACAAGTATAGCAAAGCTTTCATGTCATTCACAGCAGTCACCTCAGCATAGCAAACAGGCACCGCTCCAAAGAAAGTGATGTAAACGGGACTGTGCACAGATTCTGCTGGTGAGCTGCACACGCTATATGGAAACGTCTCACAGGCCGGCAGCAAAGTAAACTCTTCTAAGGGACTGGCAAATTCTTGTACTACCCGGAGCTGTGTAAGTGGTGTAAAGCACCAGTTTGGATTTTTGCTGGTTCCAGGCCCCTTGGGCTGTCTGACATGGAGGCAACATAGGTTCCTACCTCTTTATGCCAATTCTTCTACAATAATGAGTCATAAATCAGAGCTGCTGGAAGAGGTGGGTCTGGGTTATATTAGGGCCTGAATAATTTGGAAATAAACTAGCTATATCTTTAGCCCAGACAATGTTGGGATAAAACAGTTTTCCTTTGTTAACAACAGTACTCTGTGCAATATTAGGAAAAAAGCGTCTTCAGTGTTTACTTGTCACAGTCACATGACACATTTCAAGCCTTGTTTGAGAAGTCTGTGTCTAAGGGTTGCTTCCCTAGATAAGTCTTCTAGTCTTGCACCTCGGTATTTAAAGATACACACACGCGTACAAGCTACTTGATAACAGCCTATAATGCTTGGAGTTGCAGGCTCTGTTCCAGCTTCATTCCTAAATCCCCACAAATTTTGACATTCTACATATCCTGGTTTTCAGGCTTTCTGTCTTTCTAGATGCTGTGTTAGAGACCAACTCAATCAACAGGAGGGAAGGACTCGCTCTGGACTAAGCTCTGAAACCCAGTGCAGAGAAGGCAGGTTATTCACAGAGGGAGGCTCGGAGGGGTAAGGCTCTCGTAACATGTTCTGTGAACTCCAAGGACAGAGGCATTTGTCTGTGACTGGCGAGAAAAGGGCACTGTACCCTGGAGAAGTAATGTCATACCAAAAATTGTGTTCCTGGAGTGTTGAATTAAAGTTCCCAACACAGAATAAGAATTATTCAGTTAAAAAAATCTTTTTTTCCTAAGCAAAATACTTCAATTTTTAAAAACCACATTAGAACACGCTCCACTATTATTTTCCTCTGTTACATTTTTCCAGCTTTGTTACTGTAAATGAAGATGAAATAGAGAGAAAAACAGAACAGGAAAAAAGTCTGAAATTGACATTTTTTTCTTTTTACAACTTGTGGAAAAAATGGACACAGGGGAATTTCGTTCACCAAAATGATTCCTCAGTTTTCCATCCGTTTCAATCAGTGTCCCAGTGCTGTATCTGCTTTTACCTTTCACAAAAGCAAACTTGGTTCATTCTAGTGGCACATGAGCTAATGTGTTTAATGCTAAAGTAGACTCAGCTGCTCTGGGACAAGGTATACCCAACTTTTACATATTTTTTTAAGTTCGAAAAAAGCAAATGACCATGACCAGCAACCCTAATGCACATTAGCTATCAGTTTAATCTGCTTTTCCTTAGCTGAGAAGTGAGCTCCCAAATGTATGTTTTATCTTATGTTACACAGCAAACTAAGGACTTGATTCTGCCTTTATCAGCAGATGTTTTGCTTTTGGCTAAAACAGAACTAAAATGGGTCCAAAGCTACAAATTTATTTGGTCTTTTATTTCTTGAGTCAGCGTGTTGCCACTTTGAACACCTAAGTGCAGGTAATTGCATAGCCGAGTAGCAATCCATTCGGGCTCTAAGTGTGAGACTGCACTGTGTTATCCAAGTTCACCTTGGCAGCACTGACTGTAGCCTGAACTGCCCCCCTGCCCCCAGTCAGAACATGAGAAAAGAATGAGAAATATTCCTATACAAGAGTCTCTAGAGGCTCGTTCCAAGCAGCTTGTTCTTTCTAACACAGAACATCTCTGACACAGCCTCAGGATCCCCAAGACTCAAAAAGCAAAAGCTGTGAGTCTCAAAGGGCTTGTTCAGCTGGAAAGGTCTGTCAAGAAAGGCCGGCGGCTGCTGCGCCTGTCACAGCAACTCTGCCCCTGCATTGTCGCGTACGCAAGGTCTCGCCAGCACCTGGACCGCTGCTCTTTTCACTTTGGTTTTCAAGCAAACTTGGTCAAGGCTGCAGACTGCTCAGAGTGGAGAATGGTTCTCAGCACGACCGCAGTCGGGGAGTTCCGGTTTAGTAGGCAAGATTAAACCTTATAACTCCTCCACCCATCCCTCTCCATCCTCTTAACATGCAAACCAAAAGACTTACTGGGGCCATAAGGAGCACTTCCCCAGCCCACACAGAGGAATGTGAACTTTGGCACCCTCGTTGCACGGAGGAAATTTCCTAGGAAGAGAATGGGTGGTTTGATCTATTTCCACTTACCAGGAATTCAGCAATAAAATGCTCATTTTGCCTTAAAGCACTGACGAACTAAGTTCAGGCGAGCTGAAATACCAGGCCAAACTCAGCAACATTGCTAGACAACCCTGCCAGACAATAAACAAAACTTAAGCTTCGCATATACTAATAGGTAGCTTGAGAAGCTGGAGTAGAAGTCTTGGACACTGTAACTGTTGTTAGGACTGACCGCAGCTGGTTAATATTGGAAAGTAAGCGGTAAGGGCTTAAGTGGGGGTGTCTCAGGGGAACAGTTGGTCAGCACTAGATTACAGCAACCAGTCTTGGGGAAATCTATCCTCAAAACATTCTCAAACCCCCTGTCATCAGAAACGAAGGAAATGTTTGCTACTAATTTCTGAGTCTATGGACAGATGAAAGGACTGTACAAGCGTGTTTCAACAATACTGAAAAGCTTTTCCATGTAAAGTAGCCAATTTACTGTTATGGTTACACTTAAGCCAATTAAAATGTTTTATTTGCAAGGATTCGAATCTCTTACCTTCATTAACATTTAGCAGTAAACGGGAGAAAAAAGGTAAATAAAATATTATCCGGCTTTTTAAAGGTCATTCCGGCTTGATCATTATAAAAAGCTAGCTAGGAACACAGACTATGCCCCTTTGTGTGGATTTAATACAGCTAGCCAGTGCAGAACAGTATCAGTAGAAGACAGCAAACCAAAAATCAGTGGCTGGAGAGTCTATAATGCTGGTGTTTAATACACGCTTAATTACAGCCACCCTTTGTTCATCTGACTTGCGATAATTTTCTTTTTTCCTTAAACCTCCCATCATAAATCACTCCCATCACAAAGCACTTAACTAATGCACCTATTCTTAGCACCTGCTTTTAAACAACCCTAGGCTAGCAATCCAAACTGATGAAATTAAATACCTAATACTTTGCATACCTTCACCAATGGAAGAGTCAGCCAGGTTCTGGAATCTGGGTCCTACCTAGGCTGGAGGGTGCTCAGGAGGGCAAGCCCTCCATTGTAATTAGCCAGTTATTGCAGTGCCTTACTTCAAGAGCTTTCATATTTCTGTTTATTAAAAAGAATAACGTGGCACTCAAAATTCATTGTCACAAACGTTTTTTAAATGAAGATTTTTATTATTTGTAAATAGATGTAAAACTAATGATTCAGGAAGCCTCTGTGTTTGTAATAGATAAAAAAATTAGACTAGAAAAATAAGAAATGCTTTTCTATTTATTCTATTTTTCTAGTTTATTCCTGTGGGCAAACGTTTACTCAAACACACAGTTTACATTAAGCTCGCTTCTTTCCCTTTCCACTTTACTACATCCCTTACTGCTGATACTAAAAGGAAAATAGAAATTGCCGACAAACCACAGAATTACTATGGCAAAATGCCGCTCTGTAGAATATTTGGAGTCTTTTTCCATCATATCATTGTCCTCGGTAAACAAATTCTCTTCAATGCAAAACTACAAATACAAGCCCACGACAAATCAGTTCCTGTCTAACACAAGGGCTCAAATGCAGTGTAGCTAGCGAGTTCAAATGCTGCGAAGACCCGTTCTGAAAATACACCGAAAACTAATCCCCTGACCCCCAAGCCAAAAGAGAAAAGCAGTACCTTAAGAACCTTAAAACTACAGGATCTGAGAGACTTTCACGAAGAGCTGACATAATCAGTCAAGAATCCAACAAGCAACTGAACATCCCAAATCACATCACACAAATCAAGGAATGCAAGTTGCAATGAAATCCCCAGAGATCCAAGGAAGGTGCAGACTAACTGAATGTACACGTGGGTGTATACTAAAGTTTTAATGATTATTTAGCTAAGGACAAATTGCTCTGCCTAAATTAAACTTTCATGACCACAAAATTTTGAACAGGATTTCCTTTGTTTCCAAGAAAACTAAAACTCCCAGTAATGTTAAATGCTTTAGGTTTTTGCAGTGGATACTTCATAGGGTTTTATTAGGCAGCCATATATTGTTCATATGTAAGAATATGTATGGAATGCTATAATAATGAATATATTAGAACACAATTTTAATATTCTTTCTTCTCCTTGGTTATAATTTCTTCACACAGGTGTTACAAACTCTGTGTATTTTACAAGGGAAAGAAAACAGTGATGTGCAGCAACTATGTGCCATCTCATATTCCTCCAAATTCACCTTCCCCTGCTCTCTCCCACCAGAGTATTCATGTGTGTCATTAACACTTTGACTTTTATATTTGTAGCATAATATAGATTATCTATCTATGGATAGTTATCTATGTTGATAACGATGTATCTCAATGCCTTCTGCGTAAAATCCATACCACATGCTAGAAGAATTTGGCAATAGTTTTCACTGAACACTGATTATTTTTTAAAAATTATTAGCAAAAATATTATTTCAGTAGCCCAATAACATTTCATAAAGTTATGTCAAGCTTGGAAAATGGTAGGCCCAGAGAAGAATGTTTTAAAATAAAATTGAGTGTTTAAATTCTGTATTTTCATAACATAAAAGGTCCTTTTTTTTTCCAGCATGGAGCCTGCCTTTCCTTTCCTTTATATGGAAACCTTTCATTTAAAATTTTTCACAATGGTATTCTAGAAGAATTAAAAATAACCAAGAAATCTGCAAAATAAAATATTGGTTTTACACAAAACATTTTTTTCTAAACTTTCTTTCAGAACTGCAAGTGAACAAACCAAAAATAGTAATTATTATTGTGTCCAGCAAACATTAACAACTTAGATTTTAGAACATTCTTGTGAGGTTGAAGGTAATTAAATGCTTGCTCTTATTTCCACAGGAGTCATGGTTGCAAGAAGCCAATAATTCAAGAAGCAGGATTAACAGATATAGGATTAAGAATATAACCTGAATCTCAGAAATCAAATTTGAAGCCTTCCAATTAAAACTTTCCTCTAAGCTAGTGGACGGCACGTATTGCATTATTAAAATAAATAAATCTACTTAGTGTCATATATTTATATACAGCAAAATATACAACATAATATAATTAAATTTTACCCTATTATTCTAAGTAAGCCCATCAGCGATCAAAGCTGCAACACTATCCGACCAAGTTTGGGAATGCAGAACAACGCCTAAGCTACTGCATGCAAAATGGGTCAGCGTAAGTGCTCCCTCAGGGAGCAGAGAGCGGCTCCCACGGATGGGCGACGGGCACCAGCCGAAAGAGCCGACCCATGTGCAGAAGAGCTGCAACCAAGCGCCATACTAGATGCACAGAATTTGCCTCTACGTAATTAGATTCTTATAGTACAGCAAGAGCTGACCTGAACGTTTCAGTCAAGTCGAAGGTCACTTGTTAGAAGCATGTAACAATGGATTCAGAAGTATCACAAAATAATACTGCTGAGGAAAAAAATAAAATAGGTTATCGTGACTGAGATAAAGATTTCATCTAGTTCTACGATTGCCACCGCCACAACACACACTGAAACGAAATATGACTTCGAGGACAAACGAGGCAGGAAAGCTCTCGGCTAGTTCCAGAGAAAGCCATTCCAAAACTTCAGTTGACAAGCAGTTGGCTAGAAAATGTTTCTCCAAGAATACTGGAAGAACTGCTTTGGGCAAGGTCGGCCATTACCTTGAGCTCATTTTCTTGGCACAAATAGTGTATTTTTTCCTCTTTCTGCTGCTACTTATGGAACGTAAAACGTATAGGAAATCTGGAGGTGAGGTTTTAATTGCTGATTTAGGAATAGCTGGTAATTAACTTACATTCTCTTCGGAATGTAGTTTTCTGTATGACCTGGTAACCAAGCAACAGGAATAGTAACAATGAAAAAGTGTGATAATCAAGCCCTTCTTTTTTGATAGAGAAAGGAGATTTTCAGGCTAATCATTATTTCTTATTCATGCATAAATTTGTTTCTGTCTAATATTGGAAAGGCCTGGACCAAAGCAGAAAACGCAGGTAACAGTAAATAAACGGAATAGTTGGGAACAGCATTATACCACATCTTAACGTGGCCCGCTGTTCAGTATTCACCAACAAAATCTTGCACGTGCACCAGACGCAGGTGGGAGGATCACTGTTCCTGTTTTGCCAGCGGTGGCTTACACTCACAGAGGAAAAATACTTGGAGCTACGTTGCTCCTTCTCTAACCCAGATAACCATGATCAAGCGCCAACAAGTTTTGAATTCAAATCAAACACGCTAATAGAGACTTAAGGGACGAGTATGTACAACAGAATTCTGAGCACCACTGAAAGACGGGTGAAGAAAGACCATTTTGGCACAGAAACATCTGCAAACACATTTCATACCGAGTGTGGGAAGGTTTGCACAGCCCTTAGGAAGTGTTTTCTACTCTTTAATTTGAGGAGCTCTTTCTCAAGAGCTTTGCTATTAAAGGAACCAATTCCCAGCTTTCATGTGCTATGTCTTTAACAAGATGGGCCTAATCAAGTCTTCAAACATAAGAAAGATCAAAGACTGTATCTGTAATAAACCAAACGATATGTGTCTGGCATGTATTGACAAGGCTACATGGCTTTGGCTGTTCAGTTTCATTATTACTAACATTTATCATACAAAAATCTGGATGGCATACTAGAAGTTCCTTAACTTTCTAGCAAAAATATTGTCAAACAGTAATAACGCTTGACTTGACCTCAGTTTTACCTTCTTAATACCTGCAGTGATCTGCAAGCTCAAACAACGCAGCAGCACTTAGAAAAAAAATTAAGCCTGTCATTAGCACACAGTAAATTTGAAGAACAATAATTTCAGGGTAAAAACTTTTAACTATTCATCGACACTAACACAACGCAGAAGGGCTATGCAACCCCCTTGATGAACCCTTTAAAGTGCCCTCTGAACGTCAGTTAAGTCTGCCTCCCTCGCCTTGAGCTATGTCGCAGTTACTGGGGCCATTTTCTAGATTGGCCTGTCTACGGTTTGAACTTAATTGAGCAGAATATTAGCTCAGAGATCTGATTCTCCTCTGCTCTAACTAATCAACAATGCGGCTTCCCAATTAAAGGAACCTGCAAAATCTCGTGTTGCCTGACCCATACCGTCTCAATAATTTTATTCTTTCCTTTTCTTCCTGTAATTGCTCTGTCTGCGCTCGTGCAACAGTTCTGTGGACTTGCAGCACACAGAGTAGACACACCAATCATCAATTTGGCGTAACTTTTAAATAATGGCTATAGGAGATCAGGTAAAAAGTAAAACCTTAACCAAATAGATGATTAATAGAATCCACGTTTATCTACTGTTAACAAGACCGCCCCTTTAAAGGTAGTGAGGAAATAAGTTACAAAAATGAAAATAATATATATTTAAAAAAATAAAGCACACTTTACTACTGAAGTCACTTGCAAAATTTGAGTCTTGATTGGTGCCATCGCATTTTATTTTTAAGGTCATTCGAGAAGACCTAGGTTATTTCCGCAAGTCTTTCACTGAAAATATGCCACCACTTTTCCCCCTAACGTAACAGAAAACAAGACCTCCTGCATTTGTGTGACTAGTGACACTAACAGGACAACCTGCTTTGTGAAGGCAGGCCTTCCTTTGAAAACAGGAGGAACGTGAAGAAAAATAAAACCCTTTACACCCGCAGCACTCACCCTGTCATATTACAAGAAGATAAAATGTTGAAAGCCACACAGAGCTGAAAAGGGACCCTGCCGATTCCTCTAGATGCCCGCAGCGGTTGGATTTCAGTCACCTGTGATTCAGCAATGGTTTCCACCCTCGTATCTCACACTGGAGAGACTCTAAAGACAGAAGTGTTGTTGACTCAGAATTGTGAATCACATTATAGAATGCATTAAATACTTTGTTTGTGGTCTGTATGTTGTGTACCATGGATCACAGTATTAGTGTAAGACAAATAAGAAAATACAATTAAGAAAATGCATTCAGGATAAAAACTAACAGCAAATGATTCCTCGGGCCCAGCATTTAGGGATCGCTTGAGCCTTTGCTGAAGGAAACAAACGTTTCAACACAAGGTTCACTAGTATCTTTGCATTGCAATTGTGTCACCCAGTCCTAATTGTTTTAATGACAAGTCTCCTATGCTCTTTCTGAATAGTATTCCTTTTCTTAGATAAAATAACAAGGTTACCCCTTCATCCCACATACTGTACAACCGCGTAGCCATTCGTTAGGTCCTGCCTTAAAGCCAATTCAACCTTTTTCTATGATCTCTCTTCAGAAGTGCCAAAGTTCTAGGCATCTAACCTTTTGCAGTTTCTTTTAACAGCGTATTCTGCCTTTTATGGCAAACTAGCTGTCCACAGGTTCTAAGAGCCTTTGCTCCTCAAATGTCCTGTATCTGCCCTGCTAATTATCCGTCAAAATCCGTGTGGATTGGACAGAAACCAAACTGTCAAAGGGAATTGATCTAATCTCTTATTTCCAAATTTCTCACTGTGTGTCGTACATCAAGACATATTTTATTCCGGGACATCACAAAATGTTGGCACACAGGAGCAATCCAATGCAACGCCTCAGAAAGACTTTGAAAGCTTTTTATGCTGCACAGCCGCCTATTATCCAGTGAGCGAGAAAAATTCAATAGGAATTTACTGGAACAGATATACACAGTGTTTTCCCAGATGTCTGTATCTGTGATTATTCCACGATTTGTCTATTTACTTTTACTTTTCCTTTCACACTGCAGTTCCTTTCAACCCTCAGTAAGAAGAGTTGTCCAGAAAAGGCTCAGCCATTTCTGTTTACTTACTTATTAACAGCTCACGGAGATGCCAGTCAGAAATGGAGACTAGCAGCCCTCAGCCTAGCGCAGTCACCCTTTCCAGTGGGCTTACAGTCTATAAGCAAGCCAACAGAATTGGGGAGGAAAAATGGAATAGTAAAATTAATAGTAAAATTAAGCACGTATTTTATCGTGGATGAACTACACGTAATTTCCAATCAATTTTTCTTTTTTTTTGCCAGTTGTTTAGTAACAGATGACAAGAGAATCCTGCCAGCACTGCAGACTCAAGGAAGAGAGGGAACAGAGCAAACCTGTGTTACAAGGCAGTTGAAAATCCTCATACAAAATCTGCAGCACTTTCTAAACAGAGGGTTCCAGTGTGTCTGCTCCTTAGCTCTTTGACAGTGCGAGAGCAACGTGCACTTTGGAAAACAAAGAAAGCTCCAAACCCCACCTGAATTGCAAGATGGTCTTAAATTCTGTTTTGGTCGAAGACAGAAACATAAATGAATAAATGTCTTTAGACATATACCTATAAATATTTACAAATAAATATAGATATATGAATATAAGCTAAGGAAATATAACTTAAAATAAAAATACTATGATTAGAAGATGATGCAGTTTAATTGTCTCTTGAAGGAATCACTTTGTGCTATGCTACTGACAAGTGCATCTAAATATATTTAACAAACAACTTAACGTAGAACCACAACTGCCCTGGGAAGTTCAGATCATGAGGGACAGTGATACACCAAGTATGAAATTCAAATCTGTGTCTGGTTTGGAACTCTGGAATTGTGTAGTGAAGAAGCCAGGAGTCACATCATTATTTTTTTTTAAGGTCGCAAAAACATAATCACACATCTAAATGAGACTTTAAAAAAATGGCAACTTTTGAAATCTTATTGTATGGCCAATTAGATTTCATATTACCTGCCCTCCCAGGGTCAGCTCAAGAGTCTCCCCTGTGGTAACTCATACCTTCCTGAGGTCTTCCTGAGGAAGCTGGCTAACTGACCAGAGAGGGGCACGAGGTAGCTATGCTACAAATCCCATGGGCATCATGATGATAGCTGGTTTCCTGTCTCCCTCCACCAAAAGATCAACATTTCCCAAGGAAAGCAATTTTTTTTTTTTTTTTGGCTGGAGAAACTTCGGTATGACATCCAAATACACACCATAAACTATTTTAAGCATCCCTGCTTATTACAAAACCCCCACCTGCTTTCCACTCCAAACAGAAACTCACCTTTTGCTCGAGTCCAGTAAAGCAAAAGAGTATCAAGGATGGCCATTAGTTTTGAACATAGGCCTCTTGATCATGTAATGCTTCGCCTCCTGGCTTAGAGCTTTACAGGGGAGCAGATCGAGCCTCTTGTCTCCCTAAAGCAGGTAATCTTCAGGATCTGGTCCACTCGTGCATAGCTAAGATACGTAGTCACTCATTCTCCTGCATAATTTTGCTCTTTACTCTCACATCCTGAGAAGGCCTGAAATAGGCACTTGGCATTTCAAAATGCTTTTCTTTTTAAGAAGAAACAGCAGCAAATTAAACAAATGTTATTTCTAGCAAATAAAGATCTTAATTTTCTTTGGCTTCAGAATATTAACGATCACCTGGACTCAAGATTCATTTTAAGAGTGATGATGAGAATTTACTATAGCTCTGTAACTTGGCTCTTCTTGCTAGAAGAGTTTACACAAACAATTTCAAAGCTTGACTGGAGAACCCGTCAGCATATCGTTCTGGTCAATTATTTGCCATGCTAGAAATGCATCAGGATAATGACACAGTGAGGGATCGTAAGGCAATATTGTTTCCCCAGAAGCCTTTGTCTAACAAGGTAATTTATGACCTGTTCTGGAATCCAGTCTTTACAAAACCATAAATTCACACTTGTACTCGACTTCAAAGGGACCATTATCAGTAAAGGTGGCAGAAGGCATCAGACTGCTGCAAGCTAGATAAACAGATAAGTGAGACTTTCATGGTTTTCTCCTCCAGGTCGGCTAATAGGACAAAGGCACCTAAAGGTGCAGCTGCTGCTCGGCATTTGGCCCTGTTATTTGCAAAGTTCACCGCTGAATGTGCTACTTCCCTTTTACAAGGTGAGGAAAGCCTTACTCACTCAAGTGCAAAAACTCACAGCACTAGCAGAGCTTTGAAAGCTCTCTCAATAGCCCATCAATGCTTACCTAGGAGCCCAGGCTTTCCTATGAACACAGCGACATGTAAAGCAAAACGAGAAACAACAAAAACCCCAAAGAGTCAGCACTTTGCATCCTGAAGAAAAATAAAACGAAAGACCCGCAGAGCCGCCAGCTTTAACTGATGGGCGTATCCACAACTGGAAGACTTCTCAGGGCCCTTGCGGTGTTGGCCTCTCCGTAGCACTGGATAAGCAGCACATGTGTTCGCGTTGGTGCCGCTAAGTTCGGCTGAACCCCTTCCCCGAAGGTGGGAGATCAGGGGCCTCTGGGGGGAGTGCTGCATGGGAAAAAAAGGGCCAGATTTATACTCACTGCCTTTCAAACAAAAGCCTACCGATTTTGCGACAGTCATTCTTGACACACTGGAAATTCACAGCCCCGCACATTTGAAAACAATACTTGAATAATCCCATTTTACTGGAGCAACAAAAGGGTGGTAGGGAAAGCAGGCAGCTGTCCCAGGTGATTAACTGTTCTGGGTACCACCAATCTGCCTGATTAGCCACCCAGACAGCATGGGCTAGGTCAGTAGCTGTTGACAGAGAGCAGTGCCGTTGAAGTACTCCCGTGCTGACAGTTAAAACTCCCACCTACCCTGCCATCTCTTCCGGAGAGATTAATTAGTTAATGTTTGCACAGTGTTATGAAGATCTAAAGAGCTGAGTGCGAACACGGGGACTGACCAGAATTACTTCTAATTACTGTATTGGAAGTGAACGTGGCATTGCTGTGGAAAGGCGTGAGGGCACAGAACGACTGCCTTTTTTCTGTCCCAACTGTCTAGCAGCAATAGCGCTCTCCAGCAGAGGAACAGAGATGCAGCACAGAAGTCAGACAGTGCAGGCTGCAGAGATGACGCACAGCATAAAGGGAGAGATTCAGCTGGATGATGCCAACTCTAACTCAGGCAGAGAACAGCAGATACTCTCCTGCTGAGGGCCCTTAATTTACTAATCATGTTTTTCATTCCAGAGTCGTGCAGAACTGTCTTCTGATAGAAATTCAGTCCTCTCTGGGACGAGGCTGGAGGAGTTGTGCTCGCTTAAGTTCTCTGCACTGAGAGAAATTTAGGCCACTAGATTTGTAACCCTGGCAGACAAAAATGCCTAGCAAAAATATTACATGTGATTAGATTATTGATGGATCCTGACTGAAGGGCTGGACGACAGGTTCAGTAGAGGCAGCATTTGCTAAGCTCCATGTTCTGGAAACTAGCCCTTAACCCTACTATTGTCCATGCTATAACTTCATCTTTTTAGTTGAAGTTATTAAGACATCAGTGGCAAAATTAGCTGGTGTCCTTTAGACATTTCTTTGGCCTGAGTAGTCAAAGGAGCTTGCGCTGTCTTCATTCACGGACAAACTTTCTTCCTGGCACCAGACGCACAGTAGAGACCATGTCCAAGTAACTTTGAGGCCAACGAAAGTTTTGCTAGGAACTTGATATGCAGATTTAAATCTTTTGCCAATTCTCTTAATTTCTTCAGCCATTTCTGACACACTTGAGGAAAAGTACTACCATTTTGCTTGAAACTCTAGTAAAGATTGCCTGTGTTTAACTGATAGTACTCTACTCTACCAGGAAAGATGCTGGACTTCATGGAGAGGCACCTTGCCAGCTCCTGGGGAACTCCTGTTTGTCACAGTGACATTGTTTCCCCGAGATAAGATGCTGTCTTTAAGGGGTCAAAGTTTGCTCCAAAAGCATGATGGCTCTAACGTTTGACATTGCAGTGGAACAAAAAGAGTATTTGAAAAACATGCTCATGCTGCAAGTTGGCAGGACCTGGTCTTTTAGTCACAGCTCATCGCCAGCCGGCTGTATCTGCAACTACTCTCTCTCAGAACTCAGTCACAAATTTCCCACTTCATAGTTTATTAAATAAAGAAAAAACAGTTATACTTTCAGTGAGCCAAAAAACCTCTGACATTAGAGAAAATGCAAAGTGGTGGGCAGCTGCGAATGATGTTGAGTACAAGTATTCCAGTAACAATTACTAATTCCCTACATCACAAAGAACGGTTAACTTCAGTTTCCCTCCATGACTTCCACCTGTCCTTAAAATACACACCATTCAGGAGGAAACTGCTGCTGTTCTCAGCAGCAGCCAGGAAGTTTTAATACTTGCTCAATAGCCATTCTACTAAACAAGACATAGTTACTTGGCCCCTTCATCTTCAAATAATAGCAAGAATCCCCGACTCATTAATCTAGGTACTGGTTTGGTTTGGTTTTTTTCCTGCAGTTAAATAACTAAAAGAAAAAAACCAACACAACCACGCCTAGACCAGGAGCACAGCCACATCCTCAGGATGAGAAACATTTTCTGTCCTGTCTCGCTGCATGACTCACACTGCTCTTTCAAGAAAGGTTAACTCCCCACCTGAGCCAACACTGATGCAGTAGGACACCCCAATACTTGAAGCAAAGGTATGCTCATAGATAACTGTTAACAGCAGCCCGCATTCTGCTTTGGCAACCCCACTGGAACCCCGCTCTTCCTTTTTTTTTTTCTCTGCTTTCTCTGTCCCAGAACCCTAAGCAGCAAAATAATCTTTGCTACTGGTAAGGCTGAGTGATAAACTACCTTGTTATGCGCTCAGTTCCTACTCTGGCAACGCAGAACACAGACTGTAGTGTCACAAAAATTAGGTTATCAGATAACCTATTTCTAGCACAAACGGATTAGTCCCAAGACAATACGTATACATATGTATACATATGTATATATGCACGTTCGTGCTGGTTTTAGTGAATGTCCTTAAATCAGTTCCATCCTGTCAGCTTTACATTTTGTATTTTATATCCGCCAAGTCTGAAAATGTTTATTGCTATTTGCATTTATGTTTTTAACATTGATATGAATACCGAATATTAAAGCTGGTCAAAACAATACAAGAGTCGCATTTTTTTCCCCAAAATTTTCAAATTAGCACATCAGGTAGTTGGTTGACAAAAACAGAAGAAAGGAAATGTAATTTTAAACAATCATTAACGTTTATGAATTTTCCTTCATTTCCTTAAAAGCCTGCAATATACAGTTCACACTCCCAAAGAGATGTCCTCTCAACCCAAAGATCATTTCTTGCTATTTGATTTGGAAGAACCCCTACAAATAAATCCCAAAACTTTATTATTTATCATTTGGTAAATTCTCTAGAGAATTAGTTTTTTCCCAAACTGCAGTTTGGGTTCTTTAAAATCTATTTTTGCCTTTAATTTATGTAAATAATTTATCTCAGTTTAATACCAAAACATGGAACAGATATTTCTGTATCTTACCCAATCGACTCATTTACAAACACTACGTCCTCTTCAGAAGAGGACAGAAGCCTTAATTATCAGCCATCAAATGCTAAATCCAATACTTTTATTGCTTCAACAGTAAAAAATGCCACCTATCTCACTGGCAATAAAATCAAAGCAAATCTTGTACTGTAAATTTCTTGTGCGCCATAGTCTGCTACCATTCCTTGTCGAAGACAAACAGATTGCAACATTTTGTAGTTTAAAACCTGAGTTTTTCTAAGTATGTTGTTCCAAATGCCTTCCATGGTCCCCTCTTCTCCCCTGCCCACCCCACTCCCCAGAAGACTTGTAAACTACAAGTCTTGCTCCACAGGTTCAGCCCCTGTTCTCAACATTCTATTACGTTACTTGTTTTTCCAAGGTAGTTTCTTCCTTTTGTAGGATTTAGAACCTGGCCTGGAATCTCACACATAAACTTAGGTCAGACCTTCCAACCGAAAGGTCTGAAAAAATGTTGAAATAAAGGTTACAAATATGAAAAGCAACATATCCGTTAAAATGAAAAAATAAACAGCTCACAAACCATTTCATGAAACACTCCGAATCAAACCATTATGTCTACACACACTTCACAAACATTAGTTAAACTTCCCACCAGCTCAAAGCTGTAGCACCAGCTCAGGGACTGGACGAACAGCAATCAAGTGGCATGCTCTAAGCGACAAAGCAGAACTACGTCAGAGTGAAAACGAGACCACCAAAGAACTTGACCTCTACAGTCCTGTGCAAGCCACTGCAGCACGTGTCCTGTCTTACCTCCTTAAATTTCCTCTGGAGGAAATGGGAGCTGTACTAATTTTGTAATATTTTTGCCCACGATTCTTTTGAATATTGGATATATTTACAGACTTAAGTGCTGAAGCTGGGAGGAACTCCTGCCAAGCTCCTGCTGGCCTCCTGTGTAAGAAAGGCAAGAGCACCCCATTTATCAGCCTTTTGTAAGATGTAAAATTAGCAAAGGTTTCAACATAACTATGTCTCCATCTCCAGCCACTGAATATCCATCCGTCTTAGTCATCATCCCAAACTGTGATGGTACCGTGCCTTTTATAAAGCTACTACTCATGCTGAATTTTTCCATGCAACATCACTTCTTCACTCCATGGATAAACAAGAATGAAACCGAGACCTGCATCCTGTTCTCTCAATCTCTGAAGTCTTTAGGGAAAAGGAAGCAGCAGTCTTAACGCAGATAAAATGAATGATCCCTGAAAATTTAAGTATGACATAAAAATCATGCATTCTGCCCATTTATTGTTTCTCATTTGCCAGTGGTACAAGCTTATGATATAAATATAACTGATTTTTACTAGGCTTGCATTTCAAAATGAAACTCTTGGTGCAGGATATCCATTTTCAGTGGTGGTGTTGAGGAAAGGTGGGAGGGTACAGTTATACGCCGACAGAGCAAAGACAGCTTGCTCCCAGCTTAATGCCATCAGATGTTTTCTAGCAGGTTTTACACACAATCCTTTCATGTCAAGTCTCACGATATGGAGGGAGAGGGAGTCCCTTGTCATTTCTGATGTGCTCTAGTGTAAAATCTCGGATTTGTATATAGGTTCTATTTTAAAGATGGGAGAATTTTCTATCCGTACAAGTAAACTAAAGACATTTCATACCAGCAGGTACTTCCCCTCATAAGCACACATCTCTGAAATTCACTCTGAGCCGACATATATACGTAGAGCACTAATGTGCAAACTGGGGACTCCAAATATATTGCCACAACAGTTTTTGGAAAAAAAGTATAAAAATCATATTAGTTGACATTAGTCCTTCCTAACTAGTATTTACATATTAGGGTGACATCTGGTTCCTGTATTTCTTAGTGAGGCAAAACTTCTTCCAAAGCAGCCAAAATTTTGCCCATGTAAAGCTTAAATGATTAAAACCCTAAGGAGAAACAACACACCGAAACAACACTGGGAGGCTTGTAGGCAACTTATCAGTCATTAACTGACAGCTCATAGGAACTTAGAATTGCCAGGGCACATGGGGCTCTACCTGCCCACACAACAGTACAACCTCAGCTACTTTAATGCAATGAGTAAGAAATCTTACAATGGGGAGATAAGGGATAATCTATCCCTGCCATTGAGGTCTCATGCCATCTCCTCAAAGACACCCACACTGCTGTTGGAAAGCGCTTTGGCTAAACCCCGTGTATTTAAGGTCACGCAAGCTGACGAACGTTGCCAGACCGTTCAAAGCGATCTAGTCTAGGACAGGCTCCAGGCAGGCACACAGTTTCCTTTCTTACGTTGCAACTCACCAATCCCTGCCTTTGAAAACTGTCCACAAATGCTCAACCCCATGAGCAGAAAGACTCCAAACAAGCCAGTACAGCCTCTCACCCTCATACCTCACCCTTCATCCAGAAAGAAATTCCATTAACTACAGTGTAGTCTATTCAGTGAGATCAAATGCCCTTGAACATCACTGGTCTCACAGCAAAAAAAAAAAAAGATTATTTCACTAACCAGTGAAGTGTTTTGCTTTTAGCAATACATCTGGTATGATCCTTTTCTAAGAGACTAAAATCCCAAGAAAATTCAATAATAACTGAATTTGTGTGTCATATCACAAGCCACGTAGTCTTTGCTTATAGAGTCATTAGTGAACCTGATGTTTTCTTTTGCAGTTCAGTATACAGTAGGTTTTTTTTTAAATTGATACAGATTCTCACCTTTACATACACAAAACAGAATGCATCTAATACTATGCAGTAATTTACACTGCTTTGCATCAAAAAGATTACCATTAAAAATTAGTCTATGACAGACACTACCAGAGAAGTGAAGGGGGAAAGCCTGTCAAATGCTTTCAAGTGGTGGACTTCCGAGCATATAAAGCAAAAAAAGAAAAAAAAAAAAGGGGAAAAAAAAAAAAAAGAAAAAAAAAGAAAAAAAAAAGAAAAAAGAAAAAAGGAAAAAAGAAAAAAGAAAAAAGAGAAAAAAAGGAAAAAGGAAAAAAAAGAAAAAGGAAAAAAAAGAAAAAGGAAAAAAAAGAAAAAGGAAAAAAAAGAAAAAGGAAAAAAAAGAAAAAGGAAAAAAAGAAAAAGGAAAAAAAAGAAAAAGAAAAAAAAAGAAAAAAGAAAAAAAGAAAAAAGAAAAAAAGAAAAAAGAAAAAAGAAAAAAGAAAAAAAGAAAAAAGAAAAAAAGAAAAAAAGAAAAAAGAAAAAAGAAAAAAGAAAAAAGAAAAAAGAAAAAAAGAAAAAAGAAAAAAAAGAAAAAAGAAAAAAAAGAAAAAAAAGAAAAAAGAAAAAAAAAGGAAGCCTTACAAGCTCCCAAACTGCAAATTCTAAATGCAAACAGCCAGCATTCAAACGACAGTAGCAAGGAAAAAACCAACCCTGAGCAGCACTATTCTCCTGAAAGGAGTAGGGAAGTTAAGTCTGCTTTTCACGGTTAAAGAGAAAGAAGTTAGGCCTTCCCCTGGGAGCAGCTGTGATCTGATCACCACCAACAGATATAATACCAACATCCACAGAACTCCCATTAACAAGCCAATGCATCACTGCTTCCCACATCTTGTCTGTTAGCTCACTGAGCACAGGGGTTGCACTCTAAGTGCCCGAGTGCCACAAATCACCAGCTAAAATAGTTCTGCCTCTTCAAAGGGGAAGGAGGAAGATTTGGAGGGGAGGGGGTGGTGCACAAGAGGGAGGAGAGATGCTTGAAGTGATTTATGACCCCCCTTCGAGAACAAGCCAGACGTGGACAAAGTTTTTTTGCACCTGGACCATTATGAGGCAACAAGGATGATCCCTCAAGGAGCAGAAGACATTCAAATGTACAAGTCAAAGACTAGGATGATTCAATCTTCCCTAGGATCAGCACAGCTTAAAGAAATGAAAAATTCTGGGAAAAATATACATCTCCTCTCTCTTTCACAGAGTGAAAGGGAAAGGAGATTAGAAAACAAGAGGTCTTGTGTATTCAAAGTGCTAATTCAGAACTTCTCTCTCTAAGGCACTCATGAAACATTTTAATTGTCTGACTTTGCATTCAAAAACCTTGTTTGCAACTCTTAATTGCAGGCAGCTTTGAACAAATAATTGAAATGCATGACTTGTGGGGCCTGCTTAAACAATTATAATGTGCTTTGCCAATAGGTGCTTTGTCCCATTCTCCTCCCCCCACCTTTTTCATAATGAAAATGAGCTAGCATGATATTTGGAGCAGAGTTAAAACCTTGCTAATTTGCAGCACTGAGATCTGGGACTGTGACAGTGGCCATACCTGTGCAACTGCTTGTATCAGCAAAAAATGCACTAATAGTTCAACTGAACGCAAAGAAGACCTTTTCATTTTCTGCTGAGAGCAACCCACTGGGAGATTCTTTTCTAAATACAAATCCTTCATATGTCTGTTAGTTTTGCATTTCCTAAGATTTATGAAGCTATTTTCCTGAAAATTCCCTTTGTATAATTTGAGCAGAGCCTCTCATAAATATATACAATCTTTCCAAGCAGAGTTCGAAAAATGACTTGAATAAAACCATATCCTTTTCAGAAGACACAAATTATTTTGGCACGGTGGAGTCAAAACTGTTCTAGTGAACTTACTGTATTCCTAAAGCTGTAATAATCTGCAAAACCAGGTGTATTATCCTTATCCTTATCCAGCAAATAGACATCTTCTCATGCCTATCCCTGAATTTAAAAGTGCCCTTGTGAGAAAAGTAGAATTGGTTCAGGTTAAATTATTCAAAGTCACAACCTAAAATGGTCTCCTTTTATACTTCTCTGTTTTTACTCTATTGGAAGGTATCTTACCTGTTTATATCCGGATGCGGTGTATTATTCTCATTTTCACGTCTGAATACATGACTTTTAATCCAGGTCTGGAAACGAATCAAGTGTATTTCAAACACCACCTTACCTCAGACACTTGGTGCCGGGTGCAGACAGGACATACGCTCTAAAGTTGTTCTTAGAATATTATTTTCACTGAAGTCTGTTGAACTGTTAATGTAGTGACAAGCAGTGCCGAAGAACACACTTAGCAACTGAGATTACTACACTTTTGCCAAAACCAGGACCGCATGTGTTTCGAGGAGGGAGGAGAGCAACTAATGAGGTGCTCACTCCCTTTTAACCCAATTTCCCCACTACATTTAGACTCTCAGCTGGGCACAGGCAGTTTAGACAGCTGATAATCACAGTCACTCAACTTCCTTCACCTCCAGCACAGGTCCCCTTGAGCAAACAGATCTGGAAACTCAAGGATTTAAGTTAAGAACATAAAATCTAATTTAATGGAAAAAAAAAAATAAAAGCAAACTGTAACTGTAAATCAAATTTAATAAAAAATCTAATCTAATCAAATTAGGCTACTAAGAGCCGTTCTAGCTGAGCTCCAGAAGCTGGAAAAGCTGCAAGAATTTTAAACAATACGGAGACATGCAGCATCCAGCCATCTGCCACTACAAGGTAAAGACCTTCTGTCGCTGTTGCTCCTAGCTAACACGCCAGGAAAACGGGAAAGAAACTTTCTGTAGGCCCGGTTTTGTATTTCTTGCTTTAGAATCCACTGTGCAAGACAACGACTATCTTTTTTTCCTGGTATTAAAAAGCATGAAAAGCATTCAGAACCCTGCAGGATTCGACCATTACCATTTCCACAAGTAAACTTCACCGAGACTTTAGAAATGTGCGTAAGCTAGTTTGGGTTTTATCCCCAGTGCCACAATTCCAGTCTAAATAAACACCTTCTGAATAGGGTGGGTTCCTTATACCAAGCTATCTATAGCAAGCAGAGGTATAACTTCATACAAGTAAAACATGTGCACATATGCATTAGCAAAATTTAAGCTTAAGTTTATAAATCGCCATGCAAGTTTATGGGGCCACATAACAGTTTTGTGATAATTATAATAAATGCGAGCTCTGGCAGGAGTTTAATAACTCATTCTGAAAACGCTTCCCATGTTCACTACCCATTTCATTGGCTACTCCCATCAATAATCCCTCTAACATAAAAACAAGGTCAGCCAAGCAACCAAAAGACTGAGAAAAAAATGTTGGGAAGATCAAATTCTTACAAGCACACCAGGGCCTGATAATTTAGTTTCAGAGTGCAGATGATAACAAAACCACAAAATGGCATAACTGGAACCCATCCTCCTAATAAAGTCAGCAACGGAACAAAACTAACCCGCAGTTACTCGCCCTGTGATTCTCAGAGTGTCATGCGGCAATGGGCCTGGCAACGTGGCATTTCGTTTGTGGTTTAATGGGCCAACGTGGGGCACACGATGAACAACGTAGCAATCATCCTCCTCCCCAGCAAGTACTGTAATGGCATAATTTCCATAACAAACTCATCCTTCACCAGCATGGGACCCGGCTGTTTGAGTTCTCTCTCAATACACAGCCAGTTCTCAGAGCCAGCTGTACGAACATGCAAGTCTGCAGCAGGCCACAAGAGACATTTTCATAAAATTTTGCCGTTAGTTGCCAGGCAAAGGCCTGCGACTATTAAATTCAGAGTTTTACTGTAAGGCGGGTTATCCATCAGTGAAAGCTGTCACCCAGAAAAAGAAACTAAAATTTAGTACGTGCTTTAGGAGAGAATCTGGGTGCGAGTTCCCGGGTGGCGTAAGTCTATTGAGATAAAAACAGTTTATGCTGGCAGAGGTCTTATCTCCAGGTGCTCAGTAACGGAGTCTTTCTGTATTTTACCACATTCCATTCAAATTGTGGTTTTGCATGGACAAACTGAAATGGGAATTTCTCTGTCCCAAGGCAGCAGGACAGCCACAGGTATAGCTTGGAAAGTGCATTTCCACGGTAGGAGAAAACTGGACAAATAAAGGATTACATTACAGAGCCGTGATAGAAAACTACTGTGTGGAAGTATTTTGTGAGAAGCAGCACGGCAATAATCTGTACTGTCAGATTCCCTTCCAAGGTCAGTCCCTGATCCCATGAATCAAGCCCGCTTGAGGGAATTCCTGCTGACACCCAGAGCTGTGCATTCAGAAAGCACAGGCTGTACAGTTGCATGAACAGACAACATTTTTTTTTCACTTAAGAAAAGCATTGTTTAAACGTTAATCTAGCTAAATATATTAAGGTGAAAGCGTAAAAAGATTTACCATATGAATTGCTTGGTACAGACCCAAATTTTGAAAATTGTTTAGCGGACAATTTCCCGTGAAATTACGGCAATTCCACACAGGTAATTGAGTCTCACCGTTATGTCCGTGCACGCCACTTTGAGCATTTGGGCCTCCTGTTTCCTTATCGCTTCCTCCAAGCGTCGATAAAGCACCTCATTGCCAAAGTTCAAGAGCATAAAATGTGAAAGAGGGGACCACACCTGGCTAGATGCTGTGAGCTTCGGACAGAATGCGACCCCTGCAGCTGCTCAGTGATGCAAAGTCCCTGGCTGAACTCAGAGGATGGGAGCAGCAGAGTTAAGCTAGCAGCTCTGGGAGCAGCAGAGCCAACAAAGCTTGGCCAAAAATTGATCTGTTTCCCAAGATTTGAGCAGCCCTCTGCATTTGCTGCTGTCTAATAACGTTTGGAGTTTACACCAAGTCCTTACTCGGAGTTTGGAGCTTACTGACAGTATTATTAGCGTTTGTTTCCTGTTCTCAAAAAGCCTACAGGACTTCAGTCTCTAAGAATGCTTCAGATTTGATGGTCATTGACCCACAGATTCGAAATTTACAAGGGAAGATTAATACGCTGACACAAGAGGAGAGAATGGCATATATTCACATACGGAAAACCATCCTTATTTTCTTGGGAAACCATGCTAAAAGAAGAAAGGCTAGCAAATCGGAGGTTACGCTGAAAGAGCTCTCTTCTCCAGCCAGCGTGCATCCCCTGTCCACATCGCACAGCCCTGACTATTGATGTAACTCAGTATTAGTATCTGAGTGTAAATCTCTCATTTGTCGCAAATGCGACAACCCACCCATTACTATCAGTAAAGCTTTTATATCAGGTGATAGGTTGGGCCACCGCTGCATTCGGAAGATTTTTTCAGTAAGATTAGCTTGATTTAGGTTCAACGTATGTAGAAGTAAATCAGTTATTCCAACAGAATCTGTATAGCTAATAAAACAACCACTGCATTAGTTTCAGGAAACCTGAACTCTAATTACAGTAAGACTCAAGAGCTTTCCTTTCGATTTGTAAGGTGCACATCAATAATACTTTTCCGTGCAAATATTTCACTTTTGTGCTTTATCTAATATTCCAGCTACCTACTAGCCAAAATAGTTCCTCTAAGAAATGTCCGAAATCTTGCAAAAGCTTGTAATTACAAATGAAAAAAAGAAATATTTTTATGGTGCTGATAAAACATTGATCTAAAATAAATGTGAAGTATTTGAAGATTTTTAGGTCACTTAATATCTTAGAACAATAAACTATAAAAATCTTGCTTTATCTAAGAATTTCAACTAAGTTCTCTTCCAAGTGAAATTTCGCGTGCCACACCAGAGAAATTTTAGAGGGTGAAAAAACCCAAGCATCTTTACATTACAGCAAGATGATCCTTCAACTAGAAATTTTTGGGAAGCAAAATGGGGTGAGTTCAGCCTACGAATCATATCGCTGAAGGTTCTGATTTGGATTTGGGCCTGTAGCGGGATACAATACCTTTATGCCAAAGCAGATTTCTAAAACAATTTTAGGTATGCAGCTGAGGAAAAAAACACTGTACCTTGCAAAATTATGTTAACAGAGCAGAAAAGAGAAGCCGGACGACAAGTGCAAGCGGAAAGCAAGCAATGGCCAGCTGACTGGCCTAATTGCCAGCTTTCTGTCCCATTCATGCACGCTATGGTTGTTTCAAAACGGCATGAATTGACAGTGCTCTCTTAAATTTCTCAAAAAATAGGTTTGGAATGAAAATGCCAACAGTTATTACAGCTCAGGTGCCTGAAGCAACAGAATTATTGCTGAGGTGTTTAAGCGGCATGTGATTTTCTGCTTTATTTTCATAGAGAAGTATGATTTTTGAAGTAACTGCTGCAATTGATGTGCAAATTTTGACACATTTTGTATGACAAGTGACTAGCCCAGTGGTACATCTGCAGATCAATAATAGTACATTTCAGACACCTGACTAGTGGGTGTTTGGAAGGAGAAGGAAAAGGTTTGCAATCATGCCCAGCAGCAAAATGATTCCCAGAGGCTTTTGCTCTCTACATTACTGAGCACCCGAACTGTTTTTATGGAACAAACTCAGATAGTATTGGCAATCCCCTGGCGTGACAGGTTTGGGTGCAAAAAAGCAGAAGTCAGAAATGTATGGCTTCACTGATTTTAAAACGTTCACAGACGACCTAATAGGTTCCATATTCCAACAGGACGTGAATTCAAATTTAATTTAATTTAATATGCAACTCTAAGTATATTAGGAAACTGGCTTTAGTTCCACCAAAATTCTCTTGAGATGTAAAGGCGCTCACCTCAAACTGATTTTTCAAAGAACTGGCTACTTCAAAACAAGGAATAGATACCTCAAGCCCCCTTGGGATTATTAGGAAACAAAGTACTGAAAAAACATATCGCGAGCAAGAGCAGTAAGATACACCAGTCTTTTGACATGTAGCGCAAATGACAAATAGTTCCTATTTCTACAGAAGCCTTCTGGAATATTTGAAGCCCAAAGAAAGTTTGATACTTTGCATTGCAGAGTTTCTATTTTCTTTCTTATGGTTATCTTCCCCCGTAAGGCTAGAGAGAACATAGAAACTTTCAAAAAAATTCCTAATCCCAAATATTTTATTTGTTGTTTTTTTTTTTATTTATTATTTTTCTTCTACAAAGGGAAGGAGGTAAAATCTATGGAGATTGCAATGGGCTTCATATGTAAAACTCTATGCAATATTCTCTGCTAAATTTTTTAAACACAGAAATTTACTGATAAATCTTGGGGTGCCTCTGTGAAAAGCAGACATACAAATGACCAAAGCAGTTGTAAAAAAGACCATATCTAGTCTGACTGTTTTTCACAGAAGTGTTCCCTATCAAAAAATGAATTTAATAAAGACTGAACCATTTTAAATAAATATGTTTATGTCAACAATTGATTTTATGACACCAAATCATAATTATGTTATCAAAATGAGAAAGGCTATACATGTCAAAATACCTCAGCAGAATAAAAGATTTCTTTTTTAGGTAATCATTTATTGCAATTTCATTTCAGTCAGAAGAGGAAAAAAAAAAGAGGTGAATTGGGTCAGCTGGTGAAGACGGTTTGAATAGAGTCCCTGATTTTCTGGAAACTGCTGGCAAATGACTCACTGAGTCATGAGGAGGCACATTTAACTGGTGCTATAGTCAAGGCTATGGCACAAGAGGAATGAAAGGAGTCCACCTACTTTGGACTTCAGCAATAGAGTGTTTATTCACTTCTTAGAGATAATGAACACAAGTACGGCTGAACCACTCCTTTTTAATTCACCACTACACCTCTGAAACAGCACAGGCAGGGACAGAGTTGAGCTGAAGGACAACAGGACGAACTTAAATGCAAGAAGTCACAATTTATTTGTCCCTAACTATAGTTCTATCCTACCTAGAAGCAGCACAGTAAATTCTCCTACTTTCCACTCAATAAAGTGCTTTGTAGAAGGGTTTTATAACATCACCTTCTAAGCCTGTTCGTCTTTGTTGCTCCTCTCTCTTCAGCCTTTCTCGCACAACCTTTCCATATAAATTTATTAGGAAACAATTTATAGTATTACCATCAATAATTCTTTCTCTACCGTTGTCAATATGCACAAAGGTTTAAAAAACTGATAAGGCAAGTTCCTGCCCCAAGGGCCTGCGTTAGTTATTAAAGCCTTTATACTTATTACACTAATATACTTTAATGCATATTTTTAAAATGAATTATTAAGAAAGATCAAAGTGAAACAAAGAGAAACAAATCATCAAGAAACACCTACTTACATATCCTGAATAAGAATAAAAGCCAGTTTGTTCTGACAATAGTGTCTAAAACCCCTTAGTTGTCAAGGAATATCTAAAGCCTTACTACCTTTAAGTCAGTTATAATTTACAGATATCTAAGTTCACAGCACCTGGACCAAAATGTACAGTGCAATACAACTAAAACAAAGAGTTTCAAACCATCCAAACAGAGAACTGGCATTCTGTCATCTCAGCATTGAAAAGAGAGAAAAAGGGTTTCTCAAATTTACTGTTATGAATAAACCCCTCTTCCCCCCGCCCCCAGCCCTTTAGCTCCCTGTATGCAGGCAGGACTCTGGGCCAGCACATGAAAAACAGCAGGCTGGCACATCCTTCACGCTAGCTTCTTGTTCTTTTCAATTTGCTATTTAATTTACAAACAAAGTCATGACAGTTGATGTGACAGCCTTGAAAACATGAGCCAAGAGCAGAAGATGGTAAGATCTGCCAGCATCTGGCAAAGCCTAGCACATGGCTCTGAGAGGAGTGGCCTGTAGAGACTGTTTCTAAGGGTGTTATCTATCAACGCCAACTTCGTTACATATTTTGTTGACCGTGAAAACACAGAAGACAAAGAGGAAGATCCACATCAGAGAATATTCCACAGGAGAGCTAGAGTAAATGCCATCGTGCCGCGAATGTGCCGTTAACCCACTTGACTGCTATGCGCGTGAGTGGAGTTCGTCTCGCAGGAGGAAGATGAGGAGGAAGTAATGGGATAGGATAGACAGAGAGGATGAAACCGGTGTAAGAGGAGAGAAGGAGGTGGCGAGATGGGAACAGACCGGAGAGGCCAGAAAGGAGGCAGCACTTCACAGGAGGCAGGCAAAAGAACACTAGAGTTCCCAGCGTCTCACAGCCCTCACACGGAAGCAAAGAGTCCTCAAACATTACCGCTTCTCTGCTTTATGCTGCTTTGGCAACAGTGCCTCTCACTCACCTGCTGCAGAGAGAGACAAGTTACTACTGCCATCAGCTACAGCGTTAACGTAGTTAGCAGAGTCCTGTATGATGGATATAAACATGACAAGCAGATTACAGATTGACCGTGGGTGAAGCAGACTTAAAGAATTCCTGTTATCTCGGGATGCCACTAGAGAAAAAGCAGAAAAATCAGAGATGGCATGACACATCAGAAAGATCTAACATACAAGAAATAGTGTTGTGAAATCTTTCAGGCTTACAAAACCCAGCCTTCAGAGGTTGTTTAGCACTGGGATAAAGACTGTCCATACAGAACCTACTTAATTCCTCCTATGCATATGCATTTGAATCTTTTATTTCTTTTAACTATACGTATGCGTCTTCCTTAAAAACGTCTGTGTTGTGCTTTGAGAATATTCTTGTCCACGAGACTAGCTATAGAAGTTGCAGCGTCATTTCTTGCTGAAGCTGGAAAGCATTAAAAAAAGGGTATTGGAAAAAACAAAATGAACAATTGTCGATTAATGAATTCGAATTTGCTTTGGGAAACTGGATTCTATCCCCAACCACCACTGAGTTCCTTAGCAAAGTAAGATTAAATCAAACTTTCAAGAGATGCTTTTCCATAGCACATCTTTCACTTCTAGATCCATTATTTGAGATTTCAAAATCTTATTTGCCGAAATCTTCATTTGCACCCAAAATCAATGGGAGATGTGTCTGAATACAAACGCAGTATTTAATACTAAAGAGGATAAAAAAATAAGTTCTTTGCATCTTGAATTGCGCATGCAAACTTAGAGATTACTTTTTAACACTCTGTACCTCAACTAGTAATCTCTATAATGGGGATAATCCTATTCATTCACTTCATAAAGGTGAAAGCAATTTCATTAATGTTTGAAAAACTGAGTAGCCCCCTGGGTAAATTAGTCATTCGCTCTTCAAAGCAAAGTTTGAAAAGCACGTACTAAATAAACGTGTCATGTTTGAATAAGGAAAATAAGCTCCTAAAATGCAAACATCATATATTCTGGGCCCTGAAAATGGCCAGGATCTTGTGGAAAAATAAATGCTATCATGCTAGTCGTGCACATATAACGCTAGCACTACCTACCATAAGGGTAAGGAAAGTCAGCACTCAGGATTTGACTTAGCAAGCTTGGCTATGGGCTTTTAATGTAGCTTCCTATGTGACACAGATCAAAACCCTACACCTTGCTAATCACAGTTCTAGCAATGTTCCTTCTTTTTTCTCAGAAATAACTCAGAAAAGAGAATAATGCCATGTGAGACAGGAAAAGATCATCTGCTGTGACCAACCTCTTTCTTCCATGTCTATTTAGCACAATTTCCTGTTTGGTCAGCATCCTTTAAACCCTCCCTCTGTGTGTGGCTATAAAATGCTGTAGTACCTCAATCTCATTTAAACCAGCTGCTTACTTGTCTTTGCCTCTTAACTCCTCCCCAGCATTTACTACTCTTTGCATTACACAGTTCTTCCTGAACCCCCTGCATATATTTAAAGTCATCCTTTTCGGCATCCTTAACCTTAAACGTGAACTTCTATCCAACAGGAGCACACCTCACCCTTCCTCATACTCCGTGGCTGTCAGCTCTAGCCAAAGCCATGCCACTTACCCAAAGGTTACTAGAAATCCCGATCGCCCAAAACCCAAGAACACAGGTGACATGACAGGGTCTGTAAAACCCTTAGTGGCTACAAAGTAAGTTTTGCTTAGTTTTCTTTCTGAGATAAAAGAGACACCTAAAATAAACCAGGGAAAAAACTAAATTAGTAAGAGCTATTTCTGCTTATTACCTCATTGAGCTTATGATATAGATTGCAGAACCCTTATCTTCCACCTGTCATGCCAACAGGCACCCACAACAGCAACAATCAGAGCACGCAGGGTGGGAATGCAGGTTAGATTACAACTCTAACTGGTCCCTGTAAACACCCAGCTTTCCTCCCAAGAACAAGAGTTTCCCCCATTATTGCCTGGCAGGCTGAATGTCTGATATCATCATAGAATAGTTTAGGTTGGAAAAGAACTTTATGATCAAGTCCAACCATCAACCTAACACTGCCAAGTCCACCACTAAACCATGTCCCTAAGCGCCACATCTACACGTCTTTCAAATACCTCCAGGGATGGCGACTCCACCACCTCCCTGGGCAGCCTGTCCCAACGCTTAACACCCCTTTCGGTGAAGAACATTTCCTAATATCCAAGGTAAACCTACCCTGGTGCAACTTGAGGCCATTTCCTCCTGTCCTATCACTCGTTACTAGCGAGAAGAGGTCGACCCCCACCTCTCTACAACCTCCTTTCAGGTAGTTGTAGAGAGCGATAAGGTCTCCCCTCAGCCTCCTTTCCTCCAGGTTAGTTGTGTGGGATTTTTTGTTGGTTTTTTGTTCTGGCGCATGATCTCAGTAGCAAAAGCCAGGGTTCCCATCTGAGACGCTCCACTTTCACAGAAACACAAGACATGACTAATTTAGTATCATAAGCGAAATACAAGACTCAAGTTATAATAGTCACACTCTCTACCATGTAAGCCATTTCATTTAAAAATGAGCTTAAAACTAAGTGCAGACAAGAATAACTTCCATATCAGAAGACAAATATCACTGGTATAATAATAATAATGTAAAATTAAAATATTAGAATCAGCTAAACTTAGAAGATAGATAGCAAAATGAATAATATATGCAAGTACAATCCAGAGTTGTGTTTTATGCATACAAGGGGAATAATTAACTGATCTGGAAACATGTAAATGAGGGCTTAAAAGCATTTTCAAAACAGCACATCCAATTTCAGTTACACACGCAGAAGTTGCTACATTATAATAATTAGATTTTTTTTCACAAAAGATTTATTTATTTTGAATAGGAGTATTAAATATTATACTAATTACTAGTTATTTTACTTTGTACCCAGGGAAAAGGAATGAATATTCATTAATTCCTCAAGCTACTAAACCCCAACAGACCAGATAGATTCCAGCAGAGCTACTGATAAGTACGGAAAATGTTTGGTATAAAATCAGGCTCATTCCACAAATCACAGCTCTGTCTTTTTCACATGTTAAATGCGCTGCAAGAAGCAACAGAACAACAAATAAAACCAGAATAAATCAGTGTTTTTCCTTTTACTTTCTAATTGTCCTTTTGTATAATGCCCTCAAGAAAGCTTTTTATTAGTATTATTTTGGGAATATTATATCCATTTTGCTGTGGTAGCAAAGGTAAAACTCAACGTATTCGGGCGATAAATCATAATCAAAACATCTTCTGCTTATTCACCTTATTCACCTGCTCATTATTTTTTTATAACGGAAGAAGCTCTACTGGCTCCCTATCATCATCATAGCAACTGCAGAAAAGACACTTGTCCCTCAGATACAAACTGGCACATAATAATCACATACTTCTCAGCAGCACGTCAGAGTGACAGTCAAGCTTAAGGACAAGAAATCCATTCAGATTCCATGCTTTATTTTTATTTGTTAAATTAAGAGCAAAACTTTTCAGTGATGAATGATCTGGGGATTCATAACTTTTGGAATGCCGAAGTGGAGATACTGTACAGGTGCTTTATTTTTCAGAGATTGGACACATGGTGATTTCTGAAACTAAGCCATTTCCGGGCATTTCCAAATGGCTGTCCAACTCAAGCTGTGGAAGTTATTTTAAAAGTAATGGGTTACTAGCTTGGCAAATGGCTGAGTAAGATGAAGGGAATCAACCAGTCACCAGAATCAGAGCACCCGTCAGGCTAAATCACTGCAGAGCTTGCTGCCTGCTGTCAGCCAGTGTTTGGACTCTCTCCACATGTGCATGGATAACCCTTTCCAGGCTCCTCTAAAGGCCACCCGTGCCCACCTAAAGACCTTTAGAGTGGACGAAGACAAAGACAGAGTGAAACCATCTCCCTCTAAGTTAATTTAATAATTACGTTGTAATTTCCATTTGTGTTTTTTCATTCAAATCCAGAATAGTTGCAGACTGACTAAATTTATTTCTCAAACTAGACCTAAAACTTACTGGAATAAGGTTGACTCTCTCGACAACTTCTCAACGGCAGGTATGAATTCTGCATGAGTTTGGATGTTTTCTGTTACTCCAACAGTAACTATTTTGCTCTTCATTTTAAGTTGTCTTTATTTTACAGTTATATACAGTGCTAGATGAATTTCATCACTGGCACAATAGCCAACCCATTACTTCACATTTTTTTATTGAAATGTTACTGTTTATTAAAACACCATTGCAGAATTCCCCACAAAATTCATTAACTGCCTCCACATGTTTCTAAGAGGGCAAAATTTAGAAAGGAGATAAAAAAAATGCCTTAAGAGAATTCTTACTTCAGCTGAAATTTAAGTATTTACACTTTGCACTTTGAAATCAGTCTACAATTTCACATTTAGATGCTCGCAAGGAAGGTTAAAATCTCCTATTTGGATGCTCAAATTGATACAGATATTCAAAAACCTATACACAGGATCTATATCTGATCTGGTCTAGTGATTCAGATGCAAGATTCACACAGCTTTGCAGAGCGTTTAGTAATGTACCTGAAATATCTGTTTGAGCAGCACAAATCTATTGATTCTCTCATTTTACAATAACCCAAATTGTGTTCTCTTAAAGACACCTGACACTGCCCCCCCTTGTAGTTATAGTGTAAAATAGCCTTTCTTCTGTTGACTGTTTGCACGTTGCTTTCCTTGTACATGCACAAAACAATCTCTCCTGAGTTTAAAGAATGAGCACCGCATCACCTATTGAGGAATGCATTCATGTCTTTTTATATATCACACTGAAAAAGTACATTGAAAAAAATTAATTACCATTTTGGAAGAACGTATGTATGTACTAAAGCTAAAATTACATCAAGTCCTTTCAGAAACAACAGCCTTCTGGGAGCTGAATATGCCTATTTTGAGTCCAGAACTGGACTAACTCTTACCACAATAAGAATGAGAGGGTTTTTTTTGTTTGTTTGTCTTGCCTGAACTAACATCCAGAAATACAAACACATTAAATTCCAGGCATTAATCTCACATTTCACATGCAGTTACCAATATATTTGAACCAACTCTAGTTGAGAGCAAATCATGGAAGCATACAATGCAGTGTCTAAAAATGTGTCAGGGCCTGATTACAGATGTGCATTAAAAGTAAACTGATGCCAAATTTTTTTCATCTTGGCATAATCTCCTCAAATGCTAACACTCTAATTCAGGGCATACGCCCCATTCCTAAACATTTAAATGAATGCAAAAGTTCTTTCCTGAACAAGAGGATATGTGAAGAATTGTATCATGGAGTTAACCAACTACTTCAATTAGTCTATTTAAAAAAAAAAAACAAAAAAACTTTCCTTGTTCTTTTATACTTATAAGGTTGATTTACGGCATGCCGTGATTGGTAGGAAACAATACTATGACATAAAATGCATCATTAATATTTTAAAAACCTGTATGATATATCTGCATGGATAAATAACATAAAAGAAACCAATTAAAACAAAGTCACTGAAGTATAAATAATATAAAAAATTATCATTCAGCAAGCTACTGAAATAAACTAATAATTAAGGTATTTACCATCAGTCTAAAACAACACAGTCAGGATTGGGTTAAGTGAGCTGTGTGCATGCAGGGGGGATACACTGGTCAGAATTACCCTTTACTAATTTGAGGTAGTACTATAAAACATGCACTGAAATATTTCACGGAAAGTGTTATTATATTAAATGTTACCTTTTTCTGCGACTCAAGTAATTAATTATTTAAACTGTTACAAGAAAGAGAGAGAATCTAGATTCACACACTTGTAATGACTAGAAGGATATTTAAAATTCATTACAGTACATTAAACTTCCACTGATTAGTTAGCATCACTGCAAAATAAATAAATAGTCAATTTGCTTTGATCAGCAGAAATTCTGATAAAATCAGCAAAACACCAATTAAAATGTGAAAAATGTCACCTACTGTCATTATTCTAATGGAACTAAGACATATAGAAGAAACTGATTCAATGTTTATTTTCATATCAGCTGTGTCTTCAAACTGTAAATCATTACAGCTTTCACTTGCATCTCTTTCTCACAACCCCAGAATTAATTCTGTGGATGGATTTACTACGGACCACATTGTACTAGAATAGACTATCCTATCATAAACAGAGTAATAAGGTCTTGCTGCACTTCTCTGAACTCCTGTTGGGAGGGGCAGTGGGGAGTAGCAATTCACTCAGAAATATGTGAACAGAGATGAAACTTGACATGTGGGATTTTTGCCTGAAACTTTGTTCTTTGGAAGCAGGTGGAAGGGAATGAAATGATTAAGCAGATGTGCTATAGTTACAGCTATACACATTTCTTATTTATCGAGTTCCTCAGCTTTGAGGCCCTGAGCCCGCAAATAACCACACAGTTGCCTGTAAATTGGGTAGAACACTTCGAAGACATAGAAGACAAAATCTCAGTAACCGGCCTGCAGTTTTTAGCACCCCTAACTTACACTGAATAAGGAGATTTCATACAGATGAACAATTCTTATACCTACACAAACTTCTGACAATGCCAGTGCTTCTAATTTTACTTATATAACCTTCAGCTGGAATGACTGCTAGGTATCCCGTTAAGACAATCAGGGTAAATCACTTGGGCTCCTGGCTGTTTCAGCTGAACACAGGCTGAACTTTTTAAGCACAGCTATGCATTGATTTGAATGACTGCGTACTTCCTATCACCTCAGAAGTCTCGGCAGCTCTCAGAAAAGAGAACCACACCATGTATCCTACCTACCAGTTGCCCACAGTGGAGCGAGGGGAACACGAAACGAAAAACTGTGGCCTACTAGAAAAAAAAAAGATGATTAATGTTTATACTCTGGGAGATCATTTTGGTCAGACACCTCTGGGTAAGCCAGTCCCCACTGTGAAGTGTTTCTTTATGTACACATACCAGTTTCTTCCTGGTTTATTTGCCTTTTAAAACTCTGAATTGGGAATTTTTCATTGTACCTGGAATGGAAACTGAGCAGAGTTTAGTGCTTGATCCACTGCCATCACTCGGCCCCCTACTGACTACTGTCAGCAACAGCTGGCACTCGTTTAGAAGATGAACCATGGACGCGCAGCCACAGGAAGACATAGTTCTGGAATAAAATACCAGCTAACAGGGAATTAGAAAGCTCAGTCACAAACACATACTTCTCCTGCACTGGAGCTCCTGTGAGAGATTAACTCCAAGTGCCCTTGCACAGGATTCCTGTATTGGAGAGACTTCAACGGAGGGAAAGCAATGACCTGGCACGCAAGAGAAAAAAACGCCAAAAACTATCACAGGTATAAATAAGTCAGCACAAAGATAAGAAGAGCTGGCGTGGCAGCTTAAGAGACGTGAAGAGAGAAAAGTCAGAGTTTAGTGTCAACGCAGAAGAAGGTGGAGTGCACTGCACCTTGAAGAAAAATATGAAAACTAACCTTGGAGTCAATGAAGGAATTCAACAGTGAAGACCTGTCAAGTTATAGGATATAGCTCTTGAAACAACCTCACAAGGTAATTTCTTTTTTCCCAGCTGTCACTACCCTTCCCATGCTGACAAAATTTGCCCAGATGGCCCAGCAGCAAAGAAAAACCACCACACAACTGAGCTGTGAGCTCAAAGGCTTTGGCCCAAGGCTGGCTGTCTCTCACCACCCGCAACTGTGGCAGGCAAAAACGCGAGCAAGCTACCTAAGCTGATGGCTAAACACACTACAGATACACACTGCCCTGCCACAGTCAGTATCAGGTTGCCCCGAGCCTCTTAAGAAGTTCAGTAATTTTGGTCTCATGAAAAATCAATAGATGCCATAACAGTTCTTCAGTTGGTATTTTGATTTCTACTGAAGGATCACAGTCTAAGAATAGATAGCCCCTATTCATGCTGTAAATAAAACCCAGCTGCTGACCAGAATCGATCGGAATCAACTAGACATTTTTGTTTCATTTTTGTCTTTGTCAGCAGCAAGGGAAGTAGGGTTTATTTGCACAAATGCTTGTTATCCAACACACTGTAATGTCTGAACTAATTCTTCGTGATGGCCCAGGTCTATTTGAACTTAAACAAGTGCACAAGCATGCAAAAGAAAAAAAAAAGGAAACACCAATATATTCATCTGCTTTTCTAGTTGTCTGTCTTCATGCTCGGTTTCAGGTCATCGTAAGGCAGGGAAAGTGCAGCCACGGGACACAGATCATGTACTGTAAAATGCACTCCACATCATGGAGTCGTACCACCGGACCGAAACATAGCTTTGAGTCATATGCAGGTACTTATTAATGGGTTTTGGGTCCGGTCAGGAAAAGGTGGGAAAGGTCACATGTTTTCTGCTATGAGCTCTTTCTGTGTCCAGCATCTACAAGCCTCATGATATAAACAGGCACGTGGTTCCTGTCAGTAGTCCATGCCAGCATGAAATGTAAACGACTACGTTAAAACCAAGGAGGGAACTCAGTGTTTAGCCTCAACAACCAGAAGAAAATAATATTCTATGAGGAGAAGACAAAATTTTGCACCAGATCCACAAAGCAGGTAATGAAAATTTACAGAATGTGAGGACCTGGCCTTACGGTTCTTACTGTGCCTGTATATATGATGTGAGAAGACGACGTTAAAGCTAGTGGTTGTGGATGATCAGGAAATCCTCACAGCCTGTGAATCCATGCTGCTCCGAGAAAGCGTCATTCTAAGATAACAAAAGGGTGCAAGAAGCAGCACAGATTCTCAGTTATCATACTTAACGTCCTTGGGTTCGAGTCCGCCCTTTAACACTATTTCCACACAGAACTTGTGATTTATTAATTCACGTTCTACGACGTTCATTGTCTACGAAACCCGCATCTTTCAAAACATCATCTCGATTATTGCAGTGTTTTCTAATATGCAGGAAAAATAGGTACTCGAAATGTTACTCTGAAGTTGAGTAATTTGAATGGAAAAGTTACGGATACACTGGTAAATCGTAAATGGTCTGAGGTTTGAATGATTTTTCCACTCCGGTGAAATATATTGAGAAGTATATTCAAATAATTAAAAGTGCTGGAAATAAGCAGTATTTGGAATTAATGGAAGCCATATATTCACCCTGTTGCATTCATTATTTTTAAATTACAGTTCCCACAGATTAAGAAATGCAGTGAAGTCAAAATGAAGCAATTTTGTTGCTAAATATTGTCATTTAGATTAAAACGCATGTGTCTGTTGAATCCAAAAGCCAAACACTACTACCGCTGCTTTTATTATTTGTAAAATCTAAAATAAACTGCCGAGCAATGAGCAACAACTGGGGAAACATTAAAAAAGAGAGAATAAAAGCCCCAATATCCCCATCTCTGTGGGCAACTATTTTCTTACACGGTATGGGCTGCCAATCATACAAGGTACACATCAAGAAAGTCATGTTATATTAATTGCACATTTCTAAATAGTTTAATAAGGGATCTATACATTATAGATGCTGTATTATATGGCTGAGAGTCCAAAAGGCTAAAAGGTTGCTCATAACTCTCTCTTATCCATCAGTTACAGGCTAACACCCCTTATTTCAAATGCATGACCTTTACCCCATTTGTAACACGGTAAATAATTTGGAACTTTTAAAGCCATTTTTAAGTGAATATGACTGACTGGAAGTAACAATTAAAGGAAGAAGGGAAATTCTTGTCCTGCCAAGAGTTTCACAGGAGCTGGCTCATGCACAGGTCTACAAACCCAAATATTGTTCTTCTAAATCCTCAAATCCATACAGATTTCTGATCATTTCAAACCGGAACCCTTTATCTAGGGAAAAGTTTATTTGAAGCAAACTACTGGGCAATTTTACATCCATCCTTAACGATTCTTGGCAAAATGTTGAACACTAGCAACCTTTGTTCACTGACCATGGAATTAAGGGTCTTCCACACCAGAGTGGAAAAATATTCCTTTGTAAATACAGTACCACCAATGAACAACAAACACACAGTCATGGCTGAATTTTTAATTACATTGAAAACGCCACTGGTTTACTTTGAGGCAGAGTTTCATCCCAAGAACTCAAGACAGGTGGTAAAGTTTTACTGTGACTAATTTTCCATTTCAAAAACTTCAGTGCATTTTAAAGGCAAACATGTAAAATGCATTTTAAATTTCTTTTCCTTCACACTCGTATAGAAATGTCACCAACTAGGTCTTACCACATTTCCTTGATTCCCTATAGGCTTTATCATTTTTTTTTTTCATTCCATTCAATGACCTATCATCTTCTATATCAAATTTAAACAAATCAGCCAAGGCAAGTACTTTTATGGGGTGAGGGCATATCTCCTAAATGATGTTGCCAAATAAGTCACCATTATTAGCATTTTCCTATACTCTTTCCTTGCTGTCCTACTTTGGCACAATCAGCAGCAGAAGGAACAAAAATACTTTAGAACAAAAACTCTTCTCCACTGCTTTGATGCAAAGAGTGAATACAAAATTCCAGAAACTCCTTAAGAATGCCCGTTCCAAGGACCTCACCAGTGGCACAATATGAAATGACACCTGAAGAGTTCAATTATGGGGAAACTGACGTGCTTACCTGGCTCAAGATTTCTGAGCTGAATCGTAACTGCAGTATTTTCCATTAATTGCCATTCATCGTTCTCCTCACAGTGGCTCCAAAACCAGTATACTGTTAGTTAGCTAGAAAAGAAAAAAGAAAAAAAAAAAAAAAACTAAAATGAATTTAAAAGAAAAGAACACGAGAAAAAACACCAATATGTTTTACACGAGAAGAATGTTAAAGCATTTATAAATAAGTCATTTACTGTAAGTACTTACTCAGAACACTACAAAATCTTTAAAGGGTATATGATTAACAAGTCAAGGAAACAAGTTTTCTTTTTACACTACTTGGTTATCCTGTTTATTTCCTAATAGTACCACATCCATAAAAGGCCAAAGGACTCTGACCTTGGCAAGCTAACTAAGCAAGAAAAGGCAATCATGTGTGCAAGGTTGTCACCTACACTACAAATTATGATAAAATATATCTCAGTATTGGAAAAAATAGCTGTATGTCTTCAGTGACATCCACTGTAGTACATTTAAGGATTTGAATAGGACAGCAATTTATTTTGCACTAAAATGTTTTATGGTTATCATAAAGCATTATGTCTTCAGAGACTGAAAGGTGATGTTTTTATGGACTGTTGCTTCTTGTTGCATTATCTTCACAGATCAAAAATGATCCTTTTTTTTTTTTTTTTTTTTTTTTTTTTTAAGTGCCCCCCTATTGCCCCACTAATAAAAGATGTCGCACAATGGCTCGGTCTGATAAAAAGGAAACTGTGTTAAACAAAGTGTACATGGAACATATTTCTAACACAGAAGAGTTTTACAATGAATGATTATTCAGCTAATTAGTGAAATAAATAATAATAATTGCCTGTCCCTCCTCATTAGACTCCTAGAAAGAAAATGGAGTCCCAAGGCAGAGTTCAAGCTTTTGATTTGAAAAATTGGACCTTGTTAATTTTATTATCACTTTCCCAAAAAAACAGTCCTCTTGCACAATGACAGGGTGGAAAAAATGTCAGGCAGACAGACTGACTGATGTGCAAGATGTCCCATTTTTAGCTTAAGAACAGTTTTGAGGCAGTAATTGAGCTACTTGATGTAGTTGGCTTACTCCTGATTTATCCCTTCTGGAGAGCCTGAACTACCAGTGAGAATTAGGCGGAACAAATACACAGTATGTGCTTTTGACATGTTAATCTGACAGATTTCAGGCTTATCTAAGTCTATGTAAATGGTACATAGTGTATAAATTGATTATGATTGAATATTATTAATATAGCAAAGCTCCTTCCCCTTCATCACATGTTCTTCAGCCTGGCTGACATTGGTCCAGGCTTCTGTCACCTTTGGACTGTTCTCTTGTAGGCCACTTTTTTCCAAACATTCCTTAAAATTCTACATTTTACGCAGAAATAGAATGCCTGCCAAAGCCAGCACATCTAAACACATTACTTGACGCTGAAGGAATTTCACTGGCTTCTAATGAGGCAGTGAATTAGCCTTAAGGGGTCTAGTTTCAATTTGATGCGTGCGTTAAATGGAGTTACACACCTCACATAACTAATCAATTTATCTAGGCATTAATATAGCTCTCATCGCTGTGGTTTGCAAGCCCTTCAAAACAAGCCCCTTCAGAGGATCATCACAGAGAACAGGCCCACAAGAACCTTTTGTTCACTAATACGATATTAAATATTTCTTCCTCTTACCCCCCCAAGTATCAGCAACATCCTTGAGGCTCTTGGACGTTGTTGCCCAATACCAGTAAGATAGAAAAAAATCAAGATACCCTACATAGCCCCAAATAGATGAGACTAAAATATGGATAGGCTTTTAAGAACAAACACGAAATTTTTGTTTATGTCTTTTAACACCACTCCTTGCCATAACCCCAAGGTGATCTATACAAAATGTCCTATATCTGCCCAAAGATACATTCACAGAAGAAAAAAGGAGTCTCCCAGTTTTCCACTGAATGGCATTTCCACAGAGTCTCATAATTCAAACCTCAGTGATTTAATTTATACACTCTCCTACCCACCTCCACAGCCCCCCTAGCTAATCCCTTTCTGACACTTTCTAACTCCTCCCACCATGTTCCCCACCCTTACAACTCGGAGCCAGAGCTTCTCTTTCCCTCTGCAAAAACCACATCAGCTTGGACAAACCTGGAGAGGTGTAATTTTTCACAAACGACCCTGAAAAGCCAGTTCATTGCCCTTTAAACAAAGTAAAGTTACGTTCAGGGTCTATGCGTAAGGAATTTTTACCTGTTTGACATAAATAATTTTTTAGACTAATTTAATTCAAATAGTGAGAACAGTTAGGTGGAATCCTAACGGTGGCTTAATTCAGCTCAGCGTGCACCTGCTCTTCACCAGTGGGAGCACAGCTGAAATACACCTTGTAATGCACTTTATATAAAACTCTGCTTCCAATCCTTGACACTAGTCTGGTTGCAGAATGTACTTTTAACATCATTTAAAGAGCACTCAACTTCTACGCGGCATATGTAAAATCAATGCCACAATTGCGGCTTTCTCTTCACAGAAAACGGTGCGTTGATATTATAATGGCATTGTAACTAATTTCAGATAGGGAAGGCAGTACCAGAACAATTGCCATATCATTTTCTTTTTACCTACTGCCACAAAATTTGGGGCAATACGACAAATTAATACAGTGGCCCGAATGTGAGCACATTTACTTACTGAAGGTCAGTTTAGGGAAGAGGTCTTGAGCCATGAACAAGATAGTTAAGATGACACCAGATTTTAAAGAGACTCCTTCAGGCTGCATCGTTATAACACTGAAGCACTTCCTGAATGACCCAACATTATTTCTTTATATTGCTTTATCATTTTAGTCTTTCAGATATTAAGCTTCTATTTCCAATGCAAAAAGCAACAACCCCACCACCAAAACTGCAAAAAGCCCAAGACAGCCTTCTAACTTTTCCATCTTTCCATTTTTAACTGAAAGGATCACATAAAGCTGCAGATTTTCACATGTGCTAGATAGCGAAACTTACTTGCTGGCAGTGTTCCTAAGGCTTTCCTACGATAGGGTAAAAAAAATGGCTTCTTTTGGCTAACGTAGGAAAGCATCATTTCAGGTTATACTACCAGAGGAATATTTACACTTCTCTTTAGCTCCTTTGTTTCTTTGGCTGTGCTTTCCACTAGAGTAAGAATTCATCATTTTTCTCATCTTTGCATCGCACATAGCACAGGATTTCTTTTGTCATTATAAAACACTCCTGGCACATTGTATTGTCCATTGACAAATACACAGAACGTCTAAATAACTTTTCATTTCCCAAACAGAAAAATGTGATTCGTAGCACATAAACAAATGCTCCTCCCTAACTTCTACCTTATGTATTCACATTAATAAATGCTTTTCCAAATTATAAACTGCAACATATTTTTCTAAGGTTTTTGTTTAATTCCTGACTAACGCATCCCGCAGATGACATGTAATGTGCTAGTTGGAATTGAGCAACAGCTAGGGTGGAGATAAGTACTCCTTCAACAAAACCCCAAAACTCTCCTGGAAATTCTCCTCAAGGACTGTAAAATCAACAGCAGAGAAAGGGCCTCCCCCAACTCACCAACAGATCTTACTGCCTTGTCTTCAGAGGAGGTAGGGCACAGTCAGCCGTTCAGGCACTGCGCGCTGCCCGGAGAGGAGACCCTTTCTCCAGTGCCTGTGGTCAGGCTGGTGCTCCCCGCCTGAAGCCACCGCAGGCCCCGAGACAGGCTGCAGCTGGGAACACGGCTCTGCCAGAACAGAGAGGGAGCACCCACGCAGCCCAGGCTGCGTCTGCTATAGCTGATGAGTCTGGACTAACTTGTAGGATCAAAGGAAAGTAACAACTGTTGCAACTATTGCCTTGATGTATATGTTCAGAGATCAGTTTTCTTCTGCTAATGAGCTGCAAACATACAGTTGCTAATATGTCCACATTCATTTTTATTCCGTGTACGTCTAACTGTCTCTGGATAAAACATCAATATCTCTCAGTCTCACACCAGGAGAACTGGATTGGAATTGAGCAAATAACATTTTTATATACCTAAAAGCTCAGATAAAAACACTGAAAAGAAACTCTGAGGTGTTCAGAACGGCACCTACGTTCTCATTCCCTAGATGCTGAACTTGGGCTCATTTCTGATCCAAGCTTATGAGATCAAACTAAACTATACATTCCTGTTTGTTATTTTAATAATCGCATTACTTTCATCTCCCTGTTCCAAGATAATTTAATGCCCGCAGGATCAACAGTAGCATCACACCACAGTACCACAGAAAGCTAAAAAATGCTATTTCAATTTTTAGAAATTCTGGTTCCTGTTCATATAGAGCACACAATATAGCCTAGCACAGTTTATATATCTGAAGTGAGCTGCTCTCCCAAACTATCTTGCGTCCGAGAGCTGTTCAGTTTTGCAGTCCTCTTCTTTGATTCCATGTCATCTTCATTCAAAAGCTGATCCTTTGAAATATTGCTATCCTGACCAAAAGCGTATCTGGAGGGTCTTAGTGAATACGTAAGTATTTAATATGCTTTTATGTTTAATGAAGTTCTTCATCTTTCAAAGATCCCATCCCACCAAAGTTTTCTCCAAATTAATGCTTTCTTACTGGTCTAGCAGATTAAGGGATACTTCATTAAAAAAACCGAAAACAACCAAGCCCAAAAAACCACACCCCACATCCTCCCAAATACATACACAAAACCCACAAGGAAAAACAAAAAATAAAACAAACAAAAAAACCCAACCAAAACAAACCCCCACAAAAAGCCCCAGCCCCACAAAACCCCAGAATATCAGTCTCAAACTGCTGCATTACGTCCTGCTATGGAGACATTTCAAGCTGAAATCCTCAGTAAATTCAAATGCTTGCAAAGAACCAAAAGCAACAGTCAAGCTGCATGTGAGCAGACCCATGTGTCCCATGCAATTTACAAGCAGTAAGAATAGGGAGGGGGGAAAAAAAAATAAAAATCAATGTTACTCTATTCCTACCATCCTGCAATGCCCACATAAGTCCTCATTAACTTTAGTGGCAATATTATCGCCTTGTCATGAAGGAAAAGAAGAGAAAGCTCCTCACAAACAGAGTGCAAAGGAGATGCTGGAGGAAGCTGGAATTACAAAACTTAATAGCAAAAAAACTCTGAGCTCCTAAGTGGCCAGCTTGGCCCAATGCAAGGGACATGTCCATAATTTAAACAGTTCAAAACCAGAGGTTATAGCACCCAGTGTGAAGTCTTCCCAACAGCAAGAAGAGCCTAATTATGAAGGCAAGCCAGCTCAATTGCTGAAGCCTCCAGATCACACTCTGCGTTAAAAATGTGAATAACTGTCCTATGTTCCTCAGCTATCTGTCAGGCAGTGATGAGTCTCTATTTATTGCACTGTGAGACCACACTAACTCTTTCTTTGTCACCATCCATATGTTGTTAGTACGCACCATAGCATGAGATCGCGTCCACACATCTCCACACAAAGCTAAAACTGTCAAAACAAAAACTTTTTGCAATGCTACTCTATTAGGGGGTGAGCCAAAGCTCATTAAAATCAATGGAGGTCTGTCTTTACTGCAACAAGGGAGAGACACTTCCCCCCTAAATAATGTATGAAAAACATACCAGAAAAAGACACGGATGACAAGCAGAAAACACTGTATCAAGGCAGTCACAACCTATCCAAAACCAGACAAGCCAGGTTCTTTTCTAAGCATAGTTTTGAATGAAAGTCATATTGCACACAAGCCTCTATTTATTCTATGAGTTGTAATCACACCTCAAAAATGAAAAGTGAAAAAACCCACAACATTTATCAGCCTGTTTAGTTTGGGAGAAGGGCAGCTATTTTGTCTGCATCTTAAATGGAAGCGAAGCAGACCCCCCTCCCTGAAACATAAACCATTTCAAAAGATCTCATTAAAAGGTTTCTCTGTTTTCACTGATTATTATGTACTGACTACAAGAACACCTATAAATCTGATCGAATTAGGTTTTCAGGCCTTTATTCCAGATAATTTCTTCTCCCTGTGTGGACTTTCTCAGGAAATGAGATTTAATGAGTCATAGTCCTTACTGATGATCACAGGAGAGCTCATTAGCTTTCTGTCAGATTTGTACCCACTATCTGCCCTCAATATGCTTGGGACTTACCAGAGCTAAATATGCCACTACAGAGAAAGCAGACATACTCAGATGAAGCAATAAACCGCATCTGAAATACTACAGAGAGAAATATTTCTCCTTAGTTTATTTTGAGAACTTGAAGGAAAAAAAAAAATCAACATGCCTTCTCTCCTTTCTTAACCTTCTTTCTCTATTGTGATGGCATCATTGAGAGCAAGACACACGGTACTAGAGAAAATTCAGAATGACATTTGAAGACTCCTTACAGATACAGTGGCGGAGAGCTAGTCTAAACAGTCTGTAATACAAGGCTCTGGGGACTGGAACACGTTTCTGTTCTAGCGTACACAACTGCGGTTTACCCAAATGCTGCAAAATCTTCAGGGTATCAACGACAGATTAATGCACAAGGCGGTGCAGGTGAACCTGCTTTTTGACCTGCCCCTCCTACATTTCCAGCTCACTATCTCCACTTCAAATATATCTAATTGGGTTCTTCCCTCTCGGCCCATCTCCTGCACAGCCCACCGCCTCCTGGTCCTGCCTGAAGGGCCTGGCTCGGAGCTGGTCTGTGCAAAGGAGCTCCTAAGCCCCATGGCCGTAGCACTAAGAACGATGCTTCTGCTCTCCACACAACACACCATGGAACAGCAGTGTTCTTCTTATAGATTGTGAGATATGAACAGCCTTAGTCCAGTTCACATCTCCTGAAAGGAGAGGACAAGTGAAATTGTGATTCTTCTTTCCTGTGTGGCTGATCAGCTTGACAGGACATTGTTTCTTACTGAGGGCACATTGCAAAGCGCTGGTCTAAGCCCACTCCTCACAACTAGTCACTTTCTTAGGTAGTGTTTGCTTTTATCTCCCTCTGCAGCTTTCACATAATGTTATTTTTTAGTTGAAAGGGAAAACTAACTCCTACTTCCTAGAAAACTGAAGGTCACCCTGCACTCTCACAATTTGCTTTCACAAAATAATCCCCTTTCCAAACATGTTTTAGGGACAGTCCAATAAGAAGGCACCAAACCCAGGAAGGTATTTTACCAGACTGTAATACACTAAGTAGTCCAGGAAATAGTAAGTAGTTCCAGGAAATGGTCCATACGAAAAAAGAAAAAAGAAAAAAGAAAAAAGAAAAAAGAAAAAAGAAAAAAGAAAAAAGAAAAAAGAAAAAAGAAAAAAGAAAAAAGAAAAAAGAAAAAAGAAAAAAGAAAAAAGAAAAAAGAAAAAAGAAAAAAGAAAAAAGAAAAAAGAAAAAAGAAAAAAGAAAAAAGAAAAAAGAAAAAAGAAAAAAGAAAAAAGAAAAAAGAAAAAAGAAGAAAAAAGAAAAAAGAAAAAGAATTACTTTCTCAAGCAATTCACTGTAGCGCCAGTCCCAAGGCAACAAGCACTCTTCTCAGCTTAATAGGCAATAATGTTTGGTTTTAACCCATTTTACATAGACGCAGCAGTGGCTGCAAAGGGGCTATACAAGCTGGCGGGAGGAGGAGGTTGTGTTGGGGTGACATACAAGAGTTGTCAGAGCAAAGGGAGTTTTACATTTCCTATTTCCAGGGCTCAGCGGAACTGCCACGAGTCCCTCTCCTTAGAATTTTGCCAATCTCTGCATATCACAATGTTAACAAAGTTGGTACAAATCATGGAAAAATTCTAAAGACGTATGTTTTTAAACATATTGGTAAGTCTGGTGAGGTAAAGAAATGATGGTAGCAAAGTAACACCAGCAATGAACATGACTACAACTTCCTAGTGTGTTTATTTTAGCACCATCAACTACACCCCACATTGAGTCAAATTATATTCCATCGGACAGGATGAGGATGAACCATAACAAGCCGTGACATTTTTTGCTACTTATTTCCCAAACTATTTTAATGACCTGCTTCTTCTCTATAAAGAGGGCTGTTACAAAACAGAAACTTTCCATGAATAACCGCTTAAAGAAATATCAGAGGCCAGTGAGAAGAAGACAAAGAAATGCGATCAAATATTTGATCCCGCTCCTTTTTCATTCAGAATTATCTGTTCAGATCTATCCTTTAATTTCACACTCACACTCTTCAGCACACATTCACTTTGTACCCACGGCACTCACAGGAACACGTTATTTTAATTTTCCACATGGGAAATAGCTGCGCAACTGATATTTTTGCTGCACCAGAAAAAAAAAAGTCAAATACACGGCACTAGGTACTGGGTCAGAAATTAGACTTTGTCTGTGTTAGGCTTTCACACAGCTTCCATTCCGGTAATATCTGAGCACTTCTGTTACTATAGTATTTAGGTAGCTGTCTTCATAACCTTCCCATAAGGTAGGAAATATGTTTATTTTCCTTCTTGCAGATGAAGAAGCAAGGCTGAGCAATCTTCCCATGTTCACAAAGAAAGTTTGTGAAGGGAAAGAAAAGGGGACCCGAGTCTTTTGTGTCCCATGCTAGCATCCTGTACGATGAACCACCCCTTCAAAGTGACCAGGTCATTTGAATGTAAATGCAACCAGCCAGTTCTCCAACTAGGAACATGAGTGAAAGCAAAGAGCCGAAATAATCCAAATCTCTTTTATGCTTTAGAATTCATGGCGTTCTGCACTAAATCTCATTTCTCTCCAGCTTGAATGAACTTCTGATAAAAGTTTAAACGATAACGAAATACACACCCATCTTTGGCTTTTCAAAGGAAACTGCCTTGGTCACAACGTAGACTGATGGTCAAAGCAGCTGAGTGAAACCAGGAATTACAAATTCTGTCACTGCCTCAGGTCATAGCGCCGAGCAAGCCAATTCACCTGTTTCATACTTTCGTTTACTACAAATGCAGGGGGGGAACCAACTTGTAAGAGATTGAGATCATCCAGTGCAAACTTGTATTTAAACAAGCTAAAACAGCTCTGCGTGTTGAAGGGGTAATTTAGCTATTTGTTACCAGTTCAATAGGTTTCACGGAGCAGCAGTAGTTTTACGCATCTGTTCTTTCCTATACCTGGCATCTCGCACCTCCTCAGAAGCTCTGTGTTGAGATGGTCTTTCTTCTCATTAAGAGCCTTTCCCTTGGGGCCAGCGGGGCCACTGAAGCGGCAAGTTCCCTAGCGCGGCACTTCCAGGCGACCAGGGAGCAGAGGGTCAGCTGTGCAGAGCAACAGGTTGTGCTGAAGTCAGATTTTCAGGAAGATCCTGGACGATTTGTCTAATCAGAGCAGTTGCACATTTATGTATTTTTTTAATCTGTCACTTTCACAGCAACAGGAATGAGCAGCTTTTTATGCCATTGTATAAGCTCCTTTTCCCAGGAAGCTAATGGTTTCAGTTTGAGACACTGCAAATAAGGAGTGCGGGTGTAATTCCAGCTCAGTATGACTTCAGGGTTCCAGTGTCAGTCATTAATCACTTGAGCTGCACCTTCTGGGTTTATGATTTTGACAAAATCCCTTCATTTGAATTATGGCCTTGTATTCAACACTAGGGTATGTATTATTCTCTATATAATTTTTAAATACAAAGAGAAACAGCATGGAAAAATTAGAATCTATGACTTAAGAGCCTAGTCCTCTTACGGCATAGGCAAAGAGAGTGCTCTTGACTTTAACCTATGGGTTCCACTTCATATGTGGCGTATTTTTCATACATCGTGGGTTTTTATAAATTTGCTGTATAAAGCACCAGACCTACGTTGCCAGCAAAATATAAGGAAAACAAATATGTCAGGGTAATGATGCCAGGCCAATTCCTTATTGAAAAAACCAGTTTATTAATACCTTATTGCTACAAGCTAGATCTTATTATCATCTTGGGTCATTTAGAATCTTATTAGGTATTCTGATGGTGGATGAATAATCCTGTGATAAATTCTTTGCCATGTCCTTCACAGTTGTCATAGCAGGATCATAAACAGCATTTATAACAATCTAGCCTGGAGGAAAAGGCTTACAATGGTCTGTTTAACATGCAGGAAATATTCAGATCGGCCGTGTCTGGTTAGATTTGAGACCCACAGGAGAGATACCAAAGTTAAATGTAGCATGGGTTTCTCTGAAGATTAGCTTTATAAAAAGCTTTGGGTCAGGGACATGGGGACTAATGCCAATGATATGGCCACAAGCAGCCTTCTTTCAAGAAAGCCAACTTGAATAAAAACGGTAGCTGCAAGTTACTTTCTTACTGAAAAACCATATAAGCTTACTTGAGCCGCTACTTAAGAAGCATGGCTGAATTTATTTGCAATTGAATGGCTTGGAGCTGTCATCTACTTCAGTGATTATTATATGAAAAATAGTGTATGTACTTACATAGTGAAAAATATGCAGATTTTTGCAGAGCTATAGGATAACTTGCCTACACTGTGCAACTTCTTGAACTCTTGCAAGCTCAGAACCGAATTCTTTAGAATTACTACAAAAGTAACATGGGTAAAGTAAATTCTAGGGAAAAAATATAATCAAATTTACATTTCTTTGAGTGGCTATGAAAAAAAAAAATCACACATAGTCTACACATATAAACACTATCATGGTTTATACAAAGACCTCCCTGTCACTGAACATGATGAATTACTCATACCTGTTGCCCTTCAGTGTCACATTCCAAGATATGATACCAGTTTCCCAAGTCCAAGTGCAGCCAAGTGCATCTCAAACCACCAGAACTTTTCAGAACAGAAGTTATTTTTAAATGCTAACAGCGGTATAAATTAAAGCTCAGCCGAAACTAATCACGCAGGACCTATCAGGCACATTTTCAGGGGAGTGATAATAGAAATAGGTGGCTTATTGGAAGGGATTGCGGTGACAGATTTGAGTACAGCCACGTGTATACACAAATACTTTCTCCGCAGTAGGTGATGTCGCTCTCTTGGCACAAACAACTGAGACTATGGAAAGTGAATAGCAGAATTTGCTTTTCTTAGAAAAAGATGAATTGCCTCTTCCACTTGAATTTTAAATACACTAAATGAATGAGTTCTGTAGCTCTCGTCCCTAAACCAAAGCTTGACTGTTGGAAAGCTATCATAAACGTTCACAGCTGAGAAATGTAGAAATTGCATTCCAGGCCATTCACTGCTGCAGTCATTTGGACACCTCCCATTAGAAACACACAATCATATCCTGGGACTTGTTTGCAGCTGGAACTACCACCTAGAACCAATTTTGCAGACATTTATGCATGCACTTATCTTACTATCAACATATAGCTATGATCATTCCAAGGATATGGCAGTTAAGTTAAATGGGTGCAGATCACAGTGACCATATGAAGAGCAAAGTATTGTCGGTTGCTCAGAATTTGTTCCCAACTTTAAAACCAAATTGTCAATAATTCTAAAGTTGAAAATACATCTCAAAAAAGAAACTAATCTAATCAGGTGAACCCTGAGAGGGGAAAGGGACTAAGCTCACCAAATAAATTGTCACTTAGAGCAAATAGTTCTCAAGCAGCTCCATTTTTTTTTTGATCTCCTGTATTATCCTGCTTTCCTCTAAGTTTTTGTTACCTGACTGCAGATTCTTTGGGAGGTGTAGCTGTACCTTCATAGGTAGTTTTTAGCGCTTTGAGGATGTACCAGCAGAAATATATAATAGCAATGAAATCACAGAGATGAAAAAAAGCTTTGAATTATGCAGTTAAATGAACAGATAGGAGCCTGCAGGAAAACATACTATCCAAAAGCTACAGAGCTTGAGGTACTATGCAAGTTTAGCTAAAGTTGAGGCACGCTTTTTTTCCTTGTTACTAACATTAGTTTTTCTAGTTTGTTCTTAGGACAAATCTAGTAGATTTGAAGGAAAGCTCACTTGTGGCACTTAGGCTGACAAAGTAGCACAATATACATGTTACAATCACACCGCAATCATGATGGTATCTCAGATTTTCACATCTCTAAACCAATAGCAGGTAGAATATGGAATTACATGGCTAGCTAAACAGAAGTGTCATGGCATATTTTTTTTTTAATAATAAAATTCAGTCTTTGCTCCTTCTTAAAAAGCCATGTTTTCTACTGAGGAGTAAAGGTTTTAATTTTTTTTTTCAATGTGAGATTTACATTGATAATTTTCCTTGTCAATTAAAAAAGCATCTTAAGTATACTATCACTGTGCACAAAAATTTAAAAATTATTGACTTTTTGTTAAAAAATCCCAACCAACAAACCTTTCCATCTCTGTCTCGATATGTGTACAGCTGTAAAAAGAAGTACCACATGTGAAGATGATTCCTACTTTGGATGCACAGATCAACATTCAATAAGACTGAAAGAGCAGCAATGTAAAATGCCCCAAAGTCTTTGGAGGTCTCAAATTGTTAATATCATTCTATAAATGCATAAAATCCCGCCAAGGCAGCTCTCTTGATATAGTCACCTAAGCATATTAATTTACAAAAATCTCTGATATTAACACATTTCAAATTCTAGATACTCATATGCGTTATCCTTGCACTAAAAGAAAGTATCTGTTTCACTGTGACAAAAGAAAGTATCTGTTTCACAAGCTAAATTTCCCTTTGTCTTCAAACTTAAAAGAGGTAGAATATGCTTAACTTAAAATAAGATTACCTCTCTGACTTCTAAGCCTATCTATACAGTTGTTTTGGACTGAAGTGAAATCTCAGCAGCACTATGCAGTCATTTTTCTTCCCCGTCACCTGCTTATGTCTAATCTCTTTTCCCACTGAAATCAGTGGGACTTCTGCCTCTGATCTGGCCTCATCTGAACCATACCAACCGATTTCCTACCAGTTTTATTGCTAGCATGAAAGCACACATGGCCCAGCAAGACCATCTCTGGTTGATTCCGTAGCATTTTTACAGTGCTATGCAATATATGCTTCATATGCAATAAAACAGTCGTTTCTATAGATAGCATCCAAACTAGCATTACTTGACAAACTTTATAGTTAACTCTTAAACTGACATAATCTAGCTCCACCAGGATGCTTTTAATACTAAACTCATGTGAACTTCTTTAAAAAAAAATGCACATTACTATATTCAACATTTTTACCCATTCTTCAGCATTTTCATTCAGCTTGCAAAGCCCAGCAACAGAAGTGTTGAGAGAGCTTTCACAGTTTTCTGCAAGTCTTTCCGGGGAGATTAATTTCTGTTCAGCTGCTCGCCCACAGCTTTTTGAAGAAGCGCTAGTGGTAAAAGGTGCAGATGTAACCCACTGGCAAAGGCAAGATATGACTCAGTATGAGCCCAGTCACATAGAACAGAGCTTGCTTTAGTTCACTGCCACAGATTCACAACTGTCTAAATTGAATTACAGCAGCCTGCTCTCAGGTAGGGTGATAACACGCACAAGCACCTTCCCTCTAGCCTGCTAATTCATCTCAAACTCGGCTCTCCAGAGTGTCTAGCAAACTACTACGAGGCTCAGCAGGAACTACAAGAACAAAGGTTTTCATGATCAGGCACCACCAACTCCCAGCTCAGAGGTTAAATGCCATAACAGAAATTTTGTGACTTTGGGAAGTTATTTTTCAACTGGTACCTGTGACAAAGCCTTTAACAGCAGCACCCTGGAAAGAAATTAACATTCACCTCAACACAAAGGATCCTCTTCGTTTGTACACAGAAGTAGCATGCATTCCTGATTATAAGCAAGAAATCAAAACGTGCTTGCCAAGTGTGCTGGCTAAACTACGAGCCCATCAGCTAAGGGTTTCATTTCCTTCCCAGGTACTAATGACAGGGAGTGGGTCAGTGCCTTACTGGATATCTGTGAATACCTAAACCAGTTGTCCTTTGGTAACAGAGCCGCTCAGCTGTGAATAAGTAAATGGTTCTGGTGTACAAACCGTTGATTAGATCAATTGCCTTTGCAATTCCCTGTGAGTGAATGTTATATACATTCACTAACTGATTGCCTTAACTGTTGCCAATTAGAGCTTAAGTGTCTAATTAACAAGAAATAGATAGAGTTCTCCGCTGTTGACTTTGGAGGACTATGACCAATAACTCTACCTGTACAATGAGATGAAGAGAGGGAGAAAGTGGAAATGAGATGAGTTTAGAAATGTCTGGACAGTATTAATGTGTGTGTGTATATATATATGTGTGTGTGTGTGTGTATGTACATATATATAGCATGGTCTTAAATTCTCCTGGCTTATTTGTCAATACATAGTTTCTCCTACAATGTACCATCACTGGGTTCTACTCATTTCTGCTTGATTTATTTCTATTGGCTTCTCCTAGAAAATACAATCACTTTTGAACATAAAGTAACTGTAAAATAAGAACCCATAATACTTCTAACCACAGTAATTTTTGCTATGATAATAACGTAACATATTCATGGTCCTCGTGTATGTGTTTAGAAGCACCCCTGTAAACAAAAAAAATACATGGCCCAGACCATATTTTTCCTTTAAAAATAACGTATTATGCATTATCGATATTCCTCTTACAATAAAAGAGAGAGAAAAAAAGCAGAATAACAAACTTTACAATGCAAACTTAGTGGATTCATTGCAAGTCTGAACAGTTCTTCAATACAGATTATGAACTACTCAGATTGGCTTTAGAGCCAGTAGTTAAATACACTGGTAAATACCTTGATCACGAAGAGCAACGACATTATTCTTCACTGTTCAAAGCAACTTTCATTTCTTGAGCAGGATTAGACTATACAACTGCCTAGAGCTATACAAATACATGCAGTTTGGTGCTACCTAAACCAGAAATCTGCGGAGAAAGACATTTGAAACTGGCAATAGATCCAGGCACTGAAAATAATTTTTCTGCATAGATGGATGATGCATCAGAGACCAGCTCTTACCATAAAAACTACAATAGCAGATGTCAGTGAAATAATATTTAGCAATGACATGGACATTCTACAAAAGTCTATGAGGAAAAAAAAAAAAAATCTTCTCAGGTACATGTGTATGTTGTTAATCATAATTAAGGCAAGTGTGACAGTTTCTTGGCAACAGACACTGAGTTCCCCTCCCCGACAATCAAATCCTGCAGGAATACTCTCTCTTTCATTACATCAAGCCTGCAGTTCTTTACACTAATATCCTCTACTTGGAACGCTCCAAGTCATAGGGAAACTTTTGTTTTGTCAAGTGCTTTTTTGCTGGATAATCACATGATGACCTCCACAAAAGAAGGGAGCAAGTTTCTCATTAGCCAAGTAAAAAGAGCTTTAAAAGCTAGTAATATAAAGAAGCACATACACTATTGAAGACAGGGACAGGAGAGTGGGGACAAGAGAGAGATTCACAGCATCCAAGTTAGGGACCTAACACTATCCATGTCCTCAAAGAGGATCCAGAGCACCACGTGGAATAGCAAACCACGACTACTCTAAGAGCAGCGAAAGATAGTCCCTTGTATTATGCAAGTAAAAATACATATTCAAAGATCTACAACACCTAACAATACGCACCTATATGCAAATATTTCAAGAAAGCAACCTATAGGTATACTCACTATTGACCTTTCAGTAATTAGAGAATTTCCCATTCTTCAACAATAAAAAAAAAATGATGATTTGAAGGGATGTAAGCATTTTCAGAGAATCATAGAATTGCCTAGGTTGGAAGGGACTTTCAAGATCATCAAGTCCAACCATCAACCCAACACTGCCAAAACCACCACTAAACCACATCCCTCAGCACCACCTCTACACATCTTTTAAACACCTCCAAGGATGGCGACTCCACCACTTCCCCGGGCAGCCTGTTTCAATGCTTAACCCTTTCGGTGAAGAACTTTTTCCTAATATCCAAGGTAAACCTACCCTGGTGCAACTTGAGGCCATTTCCTCCTGTCCTATCACTCGTTACTAGCGAGAAGAGGTCGACCCCCACCTCTCTACAACCTCCTTTCAGGTAGTTGTAGAGAGCGATAAGGTCTCCCCTCAGCCTCCTTTCCTCCAGGCTAGTTGTGTAGGGTTTTTTGTTGTTGGTTTGTTGTTGTTGTTGGTTTGTTTTTTTCAAAAAAAATTTTTGATGGCAAGGTTTTGGCCAGCTGCAAGTTTTTCATTCAAAACAAGCCACATGTTACCACGATTCATTAATTTTTTCATGAAAGGAAAAAAGTTTGATTAAAGAATACTGAACCATTTAAAGAACACTATACATGCATGTATTAGCTAAAAAGGGTTGCAAAGAAATATGGTTATGATTCTAAAAGAAGGTGTAAATACCACAGAGAGAAAAGAAATCCCTTACAGTATGTATAATTACATTACTGATAATTATATCTCAGTAATGAAGAAATTACAGTGAACACCAGCAAAGCCTCTCACAATAAATTGCACAAGTTTATGGAACAGTCTCTTCAGGGAAGCATGCGGAAACTCCCCACATCATCTGAAAGACATAAAACATGGGAGACGAAACACATTCGCAATGTGCTGTGGGGACAATACTGAGCTGGAAGAGAGATAGACTGGTCTTTTCCATTTCTAAGTGCTATACCGTGAGCCTAGGAGTGTGTTGTTTAAAATCACCACCTCTGCTGTCTTCCGATTTTGTTGTCTGTTCCTGGCTGTATCTCATGTTAGTGAGATCCCATAGGGTTTAGCAATTAGCATGAGGAAAGCAGTATGATAATCAGAAGAAATTAATGGTTTAAAAACATAATCTTACACTTCCCCTGAGACTTGTTCCATGCAACTGGATTCTCAAAGAAATGAAAAAAAAGAACAGGTAATTGATTCTTATTAAGAGAATGATCTGCTAGAAAATGCTATCCATGTGAAAAAGATGTTAATTTTAAAGTGCTCTCAGAGTCAGTGTGAACCTAGTCTCTGACTAGCTTTCTAAGAGAGAGAGGCTAGGATCCTCCATGCCACCTTTCTCTTTTTCACCTACTCGGAACAGCTGAGCATGACGTGGGTCTTCATGTGCTAACAACCAGCACCTGAAAAAAGGAGCAGGATGCGACAGTGAAATAGCAACTCCAGCAATTTCAATGAGAAAGGTGCTGAAATGAGCATGCGCTGCATGCTCAGTCAATTGCGTGGAGAAGCTACAACAGCTCACGAGTCATGGATATTATCAAACTTCATAAGATATATACTGTATTTAACTATATCCAGTGATGAATTTTTATACACTCCTTCGAAAAGATTGAGTTACAGACTTTATTCCCATGGTTAACTACACTATTAAACGTGTGTGTTATTTATTCTAGCTTAGTTTCCTTTTCCAATGAATTGATTAATAATGTAAAAAAAAGCAGTCACGTAAAGCAGAAAAAAAAGCCCTCAGTAACGGTCTGGTCTTACTTCAATGGGTGTAGGAACTAAGTGGATCTCTTAGGGACTTCTCAAAAAAATTAAATAGAAGCACTCAACCACTTCAGTCCAAAATAATGCTTCACATACTTAATCCAGATATTGATTAAAATAGAGGAAATTTTCAAGATCTCTTATTCTGGGGGGAAAAAAAAAAAAAGGAAGTGTTTCACAGAATGGTCTAAGTTGGAAGAGACCTTTAAGATCATCGAGTCCAACCATCAACCCAACACTGCCAAAACCACCACTAAACCATTTCCCTCAGTACCACCTCTACCCATCTTTTAAATACCTCCAGGGTTTCATATATATCATTTTGACAAGCTAGTACATGTGCTTCGACTCCACGTTTTCTTTATACAATGTTATCCACACAATACAGGTGGTTATGTGGGCAGCATTTTTCCTGTGAACTTGTTCATGAGTAGTGCCTGCTCACACAGAGCAGCCTTCCCTCAAACATTTGCTCAAGTCAAAGAATAAGCTGCACGCAAACTTTTGCTGCTCGGTTTCAGAGACTTCATAGAATTGTAGATTGGTTGAGGTTGGAAGGGATCATAAAGATCATCTAGTTCCAACCCCCTGCCATAGTAAAAATTAACAATGTAGTGCATCTTCCCATAACTGAACATCAGCTCGCACAGCAGAAAAACAATTTGGAAGTCTACGTGAAACAGCACCACCTGGTGATCTTTGTCATAATGACAGTATGGCTTTCAATGGGTACTCAAAAAGTTAGATTTTTCTCTTTTCTTCCAACATGGTAAAATAAGATGATTAAAGAAAGGCAGAGAACATCCCCGATCCTGAAAATCTGTAGTTACAAATTTTAAGTTTATATAAAATGTAAAAAGTTTAACATTAATCTAAATCCCAAGACTCCAACATATTGCAGAAAATCTTAGAGAGGTAACCTTTAAAGTAAAAGTGGAAAGTAAATTGAATTCTGCATACAACTGAGTTAATATTGCTCTAAAGCCATCATTTTTCTGTTTTCCTCTTTGGCTGTAGTTTTGAACCAGTGAAGTTAGCAATCCACATCCACTAATTTTACAAAAGATAGGGTTAATTCCATTCAAGTGTTTGAAAATGTTCATTTATAACCCCTCCTGAACACAGCTGCATCCCTGGTAGCTGTGAAAAGCAGGGCTTCCATCCCTTTGTGAAGTTCTGCATCTGAACTCTCCCCTCTGATTCTTTCCCTCCCCATAGAAATTTTGTCTTTCTCCAGGCAAGATCTCTCCCTAACTTTACACATCTTCCTCCATCAAAATACAACCTTCCACTCTTTCTCTCATCAGCCTAATCTTCCCTTCTACATCAAGTCGTTGCCTCGTGACCATTTTTCCCCAGGCAGCAAGCCACATGCCTCTCGAACCACAACAGAAACAGATTATGTCATGAGCAAACAAGTTTTGTTGTGCGTGGCTTGCATTGCAGCATGGCAAGAACTAGTCACTCGGGGAAGGCAGATCGGGAGGATTAGAGACTGACCTCAGCGAGGCACTGATCAAACAAAACTGAAATCAGCCACCATCAAGAGACCGGTTTATCACTAGCCACAAACCCACCCTCTCCATAGCAGAGAGACAACAATCGACTCCCCGCAGGAGAAGCAGCTGTTGGCGCTTCCTGAAGAGGCTGCCGTTCCTTCTGCTGGCTGGGACATGAGGGCACGAACGCAACGCCTGCATCAGAGCGTGTACCCACTTTACCTGGGAAAGCTGAGCTGCAGAATATTAACCTAAAGATGCCTAATTTGAAGGGATCTCTCAGACATCGGGAACTTCTACGCTTCTAAATAACAACAACTGATTTTTAAAACATATAGCTTATGTTCTTCACAGACCTGGAGCCCCTTACGGTCACCGGTTTACAGTGTTATGCCTTTAATAGCTCCAAACAAAGCATCTTTAGTATCAGTCCAGGGAAAAAACCAGCAGAAATACTGTATTCAGACAGATGTCAAAACAGTTCTTTTTCCCCAGGGACAGTCTGCCTGACTGCCCTGCTGGTTTTGTCATTCTGAGAGCTCAACACAACTCTATTAGGATAAATTTTGTCATAAGATAAATTGCATGCTCAAAATGCCTCCTGAAGTTTCAAAATCCACAATTAACAATTTCATATTCATAATGGCAAACATCAATACATCTTCCTCAGGAAGAAACTACCATCTGCATAAATTTAACGAGCACTTTAATACAGGGGTATTGTGGTAGCACACTCATCCCACTATCTCTCTCGTGAAGTCAGACAATATTTGCTAGACAAATACTGATGGGATTGTGGTTCCTTAAAAGCCCCACAAAACAACAAAGTATCTTCATGATTATAGGTGAAACGCACCTAAACTTCAGAGAGTGGTAACACAGACATTGCTCTTTTACATTCTATAAGGCTGGATGTTGAAGGCCAAAGGAAGCTCACATCACTTTTCCCCCCAAAATCATGAATCGTGTTGATTTTTTTTTTTCAATTTATACTCTGCAACAGAATATTAGCCCATAGAAAAACTACTAAAGGAGACAATGTTTTTCCTATAAAAAAAGCAACGCCTTCTAAAATTCAATGTATTTAAAAGGAAAGCTAGATCCCGGGATGCAAATTTGTCAAATATCTTTCCCTGAAGTCTAGTGCCATCTTGCATTTTGGAAAAAATACGAAATGGAAAAATATTCTCCTTGGTTGTCTTTAATTTCTCAGCACTTGGATCCTTGTATTATCTGCTTGAACCGAGTGAAGTTACTAGAAAGTTATCTATGAGCTGGACTTCCTTTCCAAGCATTTGATGCCAAGCGCCACAGTCAGACCTTTGGTATTAGAAGTAGATTTCCTAACAGATATACAATAGCACGGAATTGTGTATGTGCTTGGATGGAAATAAAAAAGGAGGTCGTAGAGAACTCAGAGCTCGCAGAAGGTATGACTCATGTGCTCTTCTTTCAGAAAATACAGTAACTCTTCGTGAAAGACCGCAGAAAGCATTTTGAAAGAGGATGCACAAGCAGGAAGAAAAAGGAAAATTCCATGTGAGCTTTTCTGGAACTGGAGATAACCACTCAGACCACAAATGATAAAGGTGGAAATGGATGGAGTAGCACAGCCAGCGGTTTGATCCATTTTGTCCCAGACCATTATGATTATCTAATTATACTCATTTCATACACTAAACACATCTGATCTGTAGCACAGACACCTTGCCCCCTTATTTATAAAAACTATTTATAGCAGCGACATTCCAAAAAGTCCAACTAACACTTATTTTATTAGAAATATTAATATTTGTTATTTCCTTTTACAAAGGACGGATTAACAACAATATTTAAGAAGGCATGGCAAACGAGCAGTTAAAATTGAAGTCTTTGATCCTCTGCCACATGATTCACCAGGCCTAACTCCATCACACGCTTCTCTGATGCTATTCAACCATCCCATAATTTGCAGACTGAAAGGGTGTTCAGCACTTTCTGACATACAAGTCGCCTCAGTGTACAAAGCTGACCACAAGAAGAATCAGTCAAAAATGCTAACCACATCAGAAAACATTAAGGAAGGCTTAATGTTTTTCTGAATTTCCACAGAGAACACTACGGTCAGAAGAGATACGGAATTTCAAAGCAGCTGGTTCGCTGGTAGAGCTAGGATTTCTGCCCACTGGAAAACCAAGTGTAAAAGGACATTTCCCATAACTGTATAAATGAACAGCATCCACCCTCCAAAAGGCAATGTGCTGCTAGCTTCTGACATGTAGGTGCTGTATTATTATCAAGGTTTTTTCTAAGTTGTGGCAACAGTAAGCAGCAATTTTCAGACTTCAAAATTAGAGACAGGCTGTTAAACACCCACTGTTCTCCAGTATTCTTTTACTTACCATCCAGTTTGTATTTTTATTATGAATACTGTGTTCAACTTGTAATTTTCTAATCAACCGAAACTGCAAAATACTGATTAATCTAAATGATAACATAATTATAATGAAATCAGATGCGCCACTGATTGAAGGCAGACGTAATCTGAAGAGAGTGATTGGTGCCTTAAAAATGGCATTCTTGAAATAACAACAGGGAACCTAAAAGGATTTTTAATGCTAATGTTACAGTTGATAATTAAGTCCTATGACATACAGCTATTTAGAAAGATACAGGGAAACAAGATGGGGGGGGGGGATTTTGGCACAGAATCTCTTAATTCTTTGTCTAAGAAGTCTCATGGATGAAGGAAAATTCAGTAAAATATTTTCATTATTAAAACGTTTTGTCTGCCTCCCTTTCCAAATCACTCCAACCAGGTCTTCTATCAAGACCACTTAAAATTTCTGGGTTGTTTTCTGACCTGGCAAAGGAAATCTAGTTTCTCCCAAATTATCTTTAGATCAAATTATCTCTAGAACAAGAAACACATACATCTCAGGTAGCTTCTGACTGAGGTGGAAATCCTAAGGCTAAGTTAAAAATAGCAGGGAAGGCTTTTTAATTTTTTTTTTAATTGGTCCTTATTTAAGTTGGGCTTTCACAACTCCCAGCATTTCTCCACATTCTGGGTATCTAATGACTTTTTCTTTTTTTATCATTTTTAAATGAGTAGTGCGGTATTCAGTTGATGATTTAAGAAGTCGTAGCAGTCTAAAAAAAAAAAAAACCAACAAACAAAAGAAACCAACAAAACCCCTAGACTAAAATTATGTGGCAATAAGATCACTAAAACTACCAACATTTTATTGTAAACTTTCAAAGAAATCAACATTTTTGTAGTTCTTGTCCTTTGTAGGTCTAGATTTCGTGTTTTAACAAATACCAGCAACTGAACTTTAAAACAAATATAACTAAAAAGTTTTAAGAGACTGTGTTTAATCCAAACATAAGTCCTCTGTAAACTAACAGGGGGGAAAAAACCCTCAAACAACTTATCTGTTAATTTACCATTTTGAAAATGAGGGGCTGACCACCACAGCTACAGAACACAAGCCTAAGATCACAAAGCACCGAGACATGCACCTTCTCTCTTGTGGAAGTTCCACTCCGTGTCCTGCTTCCGAGTGACACCGAACATGTAATTCTCCCTTCCTTACGTCCTAAGCTGTGGGATTCAGGCCATAGGCATGGGAAATGGATTTCACTCTACGTTTGTTCACAGACACACACATTTTAATCGTGCCAGAAAAATGTTTGTAATGCAGGTAGTGTATTAGAACATCACGGAACTAATTCCCTGCCTCATTTATGTATTTTTTTTCTTTCCTCCATCAATTCCAATGCAAGCAATTTAATTCCCACTACGTAAACTCCCTTTCTGGTAGCTGAATACCATGTTAGCATCCACTACCTTACTCCAAAATGCAGAGTAAGTAACTGTACTGTCACAGAAATGAGAAAGGGACCCCCAATTACAACTGTATGAGCACTTGGATGTTGCAACAGGCTTTTGATCCACACTTTTATGTTGCTCATTACTCAAATTCCTTCAGGGCTTACCCTCATTTTTTGTTCTCTTGGTTTTTACTTCAGCTTCCATGCAGGTTTTAGATTGAGATTCCTAAGTTTACATAACATCGGTTCAGCTCTGATTCAAAGGTGTCTTATCTGATCGTATAAACAAAAGACTGAAGCAATTTTAAATTTGACTTCTCTTTAAGTCTTATGACAGAGGAGTCGATGAGAAGTACAGATCGGTCATTTTTCTAATATGATTGTTTCGAGTCAGCAAACTGAGCGTGGTGATGATGCATTTTGAATTTGCTGCTCGAGCACGTTTTATAGATGCTTTCCAATGCTGGAGGACCTGAAGAATTTTGACGGGTGAATTAGACCAAACCAACTATTGTCCATCTGCCTAGGTCGTTTGCCTCTACAGCAAATAATTTTCAAGGTACAGATAACTCGGAAGCCACTGAATACTTACACCCAAACAGATTTTATTACAAGAAAAATTCCCTGGGATTTCCTTTCCTCAGAATAATCGCTGTCTGTAGCATTTTTTATCAGTAGCTGAAGTTCCACACCACACTTCCAGCCCGCTCCCTTTTCCTTTTTAGAGCTTCTGTTACCACTATGAGAGCAATCTGTAATCAGATACAGGTTGATCATTCTGATAGAAATGCATCATCCTGAAAATTGCCCGAGTTTTCTGAACTTATCTTGTGTCTCCCATAACATGAAACAATTAAAGATGTGCTGCATTAATTTTACTAATCTTTAATAGATGATAATTGGAATTAGGTCTCCAAAGGGAGGGTTTGAGTGTGTGTTTGCCAACAGAAGAATGACAATGATTGATCAGAAATAAAAGCAGAATGTTTGGTCTAATTACTTTGTTGGTTGTCTGAATATAACTCACATTTTATTTAAAATTGTTTGTCTAGAAAAAACAAGATTGCCACTGGAAACAAGAAATCCCTTAGCTTTCTTCTTTCCACTGGCAATCTGCTAACAGCAGCAAATTACATTCAAATTGCACATCAACTACTATTAGTATTAATTGTAAACTAACCTCAGTTCACTTAATTGTGGGCATAATGAAGTATTACAATTAGCCATAATATATTATTTAAATAAGAAATATCAATATTATTTAGAGCAGGTGCCAATTACAGCAGGCAGTGAAATATGCCACGAAAAAGGAATTCAATTAGAAATTCAATTTCAGCAAAGACAAAGGTCCCCGTCACTGGTAAAATGGCTAACAGCACTAACGTGCATCACCTCCATGGGGGAAGGGAGGCTAAACTGAAGCTCACCTGCATTTTGCACTACCGATTTCACAGGCACTCTGGAGAGGCATGTTGCAGACACGACTGCAGATTTGTACAGGAGAGAGAGATCGCTACATAAAACCACTAGGTGTATGATGATAGTGTACTGTTATTTGGTCTTAAAATTACTTGGGTCAAAGTCTACATTTCATATCTTTATAGTCACTGCTGTTTGAAATTCTCTTTGCTTAAGAATATGATAAATACAAACCATAGTTTTCAATGGATTTGGATGCAAAAACTCTAGGGCTAAGTATTTACATGCTCCTTTTTCAGTATTTTAAAACTTTCAAGATTCATTTCTGGCTTCTTATCCCAGTTCTCTGCAGTTTGGAGCAACGTAGTAAAGGCTGAAGTTTAAATCCCCACCGACATAAATTTGGATTGAAGATGCTTAGCTCTCCTAAAAAAAAGTATTATCTAGTTTAGTGTTTCTACCCCCACTTGTCTATCAGGGTAAGGACATTCACTCAAAATACTCATCTCAAACTTACTGCCAGACAGCACGACCCACGTTTTTGCCAGAATATATTTGTCTTTCCAGTAAAGAAATTGCATCCAGCAGAACAGTATCTGCCAAAGTGGAAACAAGCTGCATCTATAAAGCAACCTAGACTAATTCATACTAGTCAAACTTGCAACTCAAGGTTAGCAAAATATGGAAAATCTCAGGGGAAAAAGTCAAAATAAAAAAATATGTTCTGCGTATGCCTCGGAATGCTCCTGGGTTATGTTGGACCCTAAAATTGGGGTTGTCAAGTGAATGTTGCCAACAACAAAACATAGCATGAGCGGTTCTTTTAATTTTCCAAGTATTCAAAAGCATTAGTCAGTTCCTGGCATCATGTTGCAATAACACGAAGTAAGGAAGAGATTCTGATTAGCTAGGAAAAGTTGAAGAGAAAAATTGCAAGCTGAAATATGCTGCAAGTATGCTCAAGTTTCAGCCACAGGCCCACGGTGATAGAACTTTTCTTGCTGTACATTAAGATAATTTCAGTATACTACAATTATGTGCCTAATTAAAATTAAGAAATTAGAACACAGTTAAAAGGAATGATATTTTGCTCACAGCTAATTTCATTAAAGTATTAATGAACAGGACTCATTTTATGGCTAGAGGGCAACTACTTTCTGCAAAGTACTTCCATGCTAGCTAATTTATTCATGCATGAAAAACAATCCAATGAGAAATGAGCGAGCCGGGAACTGCTGGTCCTAATTAAAATATTTAAAACACCATGTCTATTCTGTTCCATCTAGCCAAAGACCTAAGCTAGGAGCCAGCACGATACCAATTAACATGGAACAAGCAAACACACAACACCCACAGATTCTGATTAAAGTGCATATTATTGCACCATACAATATATTGTTCTACACATGTATGTAAATGTTTAATTAACCCATGTCTAAATCTCTATAATGTTCAGAAATCGATACTTTAAATCCTAAACAAGTGACAATCAGACTGCGTGATGTTCACTTTTATTAATCACAATGCCTTCTTGGAAAGCTCATTGGAGTCATCCTGCAATTCACGCAGCAAAGTATTTCTTAAGGGAGGAAGGGGAGGCAGAAGCAGAGGAGGAAAAAGGAACAGGCGAAAGATTTTCTTCTCTGCATTTTAGACAGCAATGAGATTGCTGGTTGCCAAAGGCTTGGAAACGGAACGCAATGTTGGGTTAGCCTCAGGTAATACAATATTTTTCATTAATAATTGAAGGAAGAGCCTGGGACTAAACCCATTTGTCAGTCTTGGATGGCGGCAACAAAAACAAAATAAAAACACTTCCTTTATAAACCAAAGAGCTGTTTGTGGGGGAAGAACCCAAGGGATGGCTCCCACTAGAGAAGAACACTGTAAAGGCTCCGAGAGAAGTTGGAGACTTGCAAACTTAGTAGAAAGCAGGATCACAAAAAGAGAAAATGCTCTAAACTTTACTTCACATGCAGATGAGAAAAATCTGAGTTCAAGGAGACTTGAAAAAGCAGAAATTTGCCTCAGCTTGCACCATCGTAGGTCTTCCTTTTTGAAAAGTTTCTAGGTTTTTTTCTCCCCTCAGTTAATCTTCAAGCATTTCATGAGAAATCTGGCTCCCCACAGAGGTTTTTCTTCCCCTTTTCTATTCCGTTCCCTTACAACACTCATACACCAGTTTCTTCATTAAATGCAGCAAATGAAAGAAATTAAATAGCCTTCCCTTGCTTTTTCTGGCTGATTGGGTAGACTTACTTCCACCCGTCCCTAACTGACAAGATTTGCAACCTGTTGATGGAATTGCCAAATTAAAAAGAACCCACAGTTGCCAGAAATCCCACTGGAGCAGCTCTTATGAAAATTTTCCCATTATCAAACCACGTAAATCTGTTAGCACAGCCAGTACTCATTCAAATTAATGTGTGCTCAATCTTTCTGCCCTGGCTGCGGAGTGGCAAGTTAGTAAGACAAGAATGAGCTCACACACACTCCGACTCTCCTCATTGTCAGGTATTTGGTGCCCTGAATACTTGGTCCTCACTCTTTTCTGATTCAAGGGAAGACACCGAGAGCTCCAGTCCTCCAGAGAGCCAGGGACACAGAGATATACGGCCAGAAGAGAAAGAGTCATGAAGAGCCAGGGAGCTCAGAAAGACTGAGGGTCTGGAACGCAGTAAATGCAGAGGACAGAGGAAGTGAAAGGCTGCATGGAGCTTTTAAGGAAGATATATAGGCCGAGAAAAATTTGAAGTTGCTGGCAGAGGGAGTGAAGAGAAGCATCTGTAGGGGAAAAGAGTAAATAGAAGATCTGTATAACAGAACAGAACAACAGAAAGAAAACACAGGTGCTAATCCAGCGGAAGCAGACATCCTTATACCCATGCTTCACCAGAGACATTAGCACATCTTCCCAGTTCAGGTGAACCAAGAGAACAGAAATACTGATGAAAGAGCAGAATGATCGCCCAAGAAGAAAGTACTGAAATGAACCGTGCTTTTGTTACAGCTCTGGGATACAAGTCTAACGCTTTAAATTCGGCTCATGGCTTTGCCATACAATGTTAGGTAGCACATCTAAGCTGCTCTATAAAAATGCCACCTGCGCTTTGATAGGAATAGTTTGCAGTCAGGGAGTTATAACTTCCCATGAAACAGATTTCTACCAAAATGAGTAACAGCAGCCACCACTGCTGCCACCATTTACTGAAAGTGAGCCAGAGATGGTGGTGTCTTCAGGTGGAGACTCTCTCACATAGTATTTTTCAAGTGCCTAACTCAGTTACTCTTCATGAATCGGTCTGAGTTGTTTAGGCTCTGCCATAACACAAATAATAGTAAGTGTGGGGTCATAATGGAACATCATGAATAACATGGGTTGTATTCTTGGAAAGATTTCACTGCAGTTAAAAATCAGGCTTTTTCAGGACCTGCAGAAAGTTTCTGCTCTTCCCTTTCGGAATACCACACCAAGAGGAACCTAATGAACAAACTTTACAGAATGAGATGTCTAGAGGATTTTTCTTTTCCTTCTGAGCAAGTTAATTCAATTTTAAACCAGTCACCGAGACAACAAAAACAAAATAAAAACACTTCCTTTATAAACCAAAGAGCTGTTTGTGGGGGAAGAACCCAAGGGATGGCTCCCACTAGAGAAGAACACTGTAAAGGCTGTAAAGGTAAAAATTTTCATTCAATTTTAAACCAGAATGGATTTTAATTTTTAGTGCTAAGACTTACAAGTGTCAAATTCTATCTTTTCCCCGAGCACCAAGGGCAAGAGTTTGGGAGGAAGGAAGGAGGAGAGGAACAAAAGAAAACAAGATATTAAGCAACTTGAAAAAGGACAAGAAACTACCAAGCACTATTAAAATCTCTAGGAACCCCTACTTTTTGCAATCTTTCTTTAAAAATCACAGTTAAATTTTAAAAGGGAAGATCCACATCTTACGTTCTACCTGTTTGTTTAGGATTTCAACAAAGTGGCATAAGAAAAAAAAAGGCAACTTCTGTAATGCATTATAAAACTTTACAGACACGTCAACTTCAGCTAAAACTTTTCCATAGATGCTGGCACAAACTGGGTCAAACCCAGGCAGTGGTAGAAGAGCAGATAATGTAGGATATAATTTAGTAGTGACTGCGGTGCGGTGGCATTCCTCCTGGACTGAACACTGAACTACAAATACACTTGCAAGGTGTGGAAAAGGTAAGGATATTAATTGGGAAAGAGAGAGAGAGGGAGAGAATGAAAGAAAGCACACGCAAGAGAGCGCATGCAAAAGAGAGCATGGGAAGAAAAGGGATGCCTGGTGATAAAAACAAAGGGGACGAGAGGTGGAATCAAACAGAAATGGTAAGGCCAAAGAGATCTGAAAAGGAACAAAAAAAAGATAGTCATAATGGAGGAGTCTGGAGATTTAGGAAAGAAAAAGGAGATGAGTTTTAAAAAATAAAAAGAACAGTCAACACAACTGAGAAGAGTGCTTAAACAGCCATAGGGAATGCATACTGAAGCCAGGACAGCAGGACCATCTTAAAAATAAAATAAATTTCCTCTAAAATCCCTAACCTGTGGATTTAAAGGCCAGTCTCTGTTCAGTTTCAGTTGCTATCAGTACTACCTACAGTGCTGTTGATCAAATTAGACATTCCAGTTAAACAAGGGTAATTTTATTGGCTTTACTACACACTTTTTACGGCTGTTTAAGCTCTCTTCGCTGTTTTGCAAACCATTCTTTAGCCTGTAGTGTCTTCTGTGACAAAATAATCCTATAGCCTCCTAAAAAATCTTCAGCCTCCACATACATATTCTGGTCTATTCTACCAATTTAATCAGTGAACTACATTGTATGTCCCACTCCAGTGTATCCACTGCCACTACAGCACAAACAAGTCAGATTCAGGGTCCAGCTTGGTGTACCAGGCAGAAAGATGACTTAAGGCTACCACAGCTCATCCTCACCTTCCAGTATTCTTGCACTCAGCACAGTAGCTGGCTGAGTATGTGTCTCAGGACTAATGTCTAATAATTTACAGACATCATCATTGTCATAAGTTTATCATCAGATAATGTTGTTTCTCTTTTGTCAGTATTTTTAGTGCTGAACTGGAAAAACATACAAATAGGTCCCCTAGTTCCATACTCTAAAGTCCGGAAAAACATCTTTACAGCCCATGTAGGAGACTAAAAGTTGCTGTGGTGTCTCCTCCCCCCTGTCCCCAGACTCTTTTGAAACGTTAGCTGCATATCACTGATTGGTAATACATTTGGGACCCTTGGAACTCTACACATTTAAGATAAAAACATGTCTAATGCTAAATAATTCTGCCGTTTGTCCTGGTATACTTCACAAGGGATCCACTTAAAAAGAGCTTGTGTCCCATGGTAACCACTGAGGGAATTTTGCTGCAAACTACTCCATATGGAAACCAGACTGCTCACTCAGCATGACTGGCAAGATCAGGACCAAAGAGAGCTCTGGGTTGGCTTTTCTTCTTCTTTTCTGATTCACCCCATATAAGCAAGAGCGGGTACAAATACTCACAGTATGTAATTGGCTTCATCACTGTTGAAGAGCCTCTCTGTTATTCAAACACTCCATATACCAAGAGCTTTCACCTTGCCTCAAACTCTGGTTGAAGTGAAAGAAGTTCTTCCAAAAAGTCTGTGGACTCTTTGTCAGTAAGGTATAGTCTCTTTGCAAAGATCTAATCTTTTCCTTGACATTTGCGATGGAATTTGAATAGTGTCTGTATGTTGCATACAGGGATAAATGTCACCTCTCCAAATTACTGGTGACAGACAAACCTCTAAAGAATATACCTCTATGGATTTTATTACATTATTGGGATTTTTAAAGACATTGCGAAACCAGTGTTTATCTGAGATGCCTGATTCTCTGCATTCTCTAGAAGGAGACAGTGCTTTCATTTGTGTTCTAAATTAAGCAGTGTAGGTTAATTTCAACATTCTCAAGTAGCAGAAGCAAAGAGCAAACTTCAAAGAAGACACCACATCTTTATGCGTCTTTAGCCAGACAAACATTAGTCCTTTTCCCTAACTGAAGCAGCCATTCCAAAGAACCTTAACTTACTGTTTTCTAAATATGCAGATGTTCTGTTGTCACAGTTCCATAAAGTAATGAAGAGCTTCTTAATATTTAATAAACCTGGCATGCTGTCCCCAGGCAGGGAGCATAGACTGTTGATAGCCAGCTACTAAGTGTCCATTAAAATACAGTATCTCCCTTTAAAATGTGCTTAACAAACAGGTTGCGTCACCTGCAATGAAATGCGAATTGTTTCAGCCACAAAACTGAAATACTGTCACCCTACAAGAAACCTAGATAGAGGTAGAGCAGGGACCCGGTACTTCCTGCACTCTATTCTGACTCGGATAAAATCTTAACCCTGTGACAAATGCTTGTCACTAGCGCCATTCAACTCAGTCTGCAGTATGGCAAAATAACAGACCAAAGGACTTGATATAGTCAAGGAATGCTACAAAGAAGCTATTTATAAAGCTGCTTCTTGGGAATCTTGTTTATTGTCTCTTGTGTACAATGCAAGTCACAACATATTGCAATAACGATCTTCACTAATTGGATATAGAAGTCATAATACAGAACAATAATATTTGTGCACTTTAGTACTGCCTTTTTACGTTCTAAAAGCAAAAACTAATGCTAATGAGATTTGATAGAAACAAGGAAAAACATTAATGCAACTAGTACTGGACATTCCCCTTCGATGGCGCTGCCACACTAGGGGTCGACCCACGCATTGGATTCCATGCTGGACTTTGCCAGATGGCCTTGCAAAAAGTGGAAGACGTGCCAAAGTGCTGTGTAAGAAAGTGCTAGACAAAATGCAGGAATTTCCTAACTATTCCTGCCTGATCAACACAGGTGTGCAAAGACCACATCAACAGAGCTGTCATGCATCTGCAGTTATTCAGCAAAATCACCTTTGCCACCTGGCTCTGCTCACAAATACCCCTATATTGCCAACACAGCTGTCATCAGTTCGAAATAAAAGAAAAAGGTATATTAATATCAAAGACAAAAATGAAGTCATCAGAAAGAAATATGGAAGATAACCATTCTACCAAATAGCTGGCAGAGAGTTCGGCTCTGGCTTTATAGGAAACACAGAAATAGGAAAAGGATAAACAAGGTGCTTTTAATTGAAAAATTTAAAGAGTCTTTAAAACTGATCTCAACTAGCTCTGTAAGAATTTTGTGGACTGAACTTTGGCTTTTTAGGCTGTACTTCTTGGTGTCTAATTGGTTCGATGCCTGAAGAGAAGGAACAAACATGATTAGAGAAAAGCAAGCTGTCTTTTGAAATCAAGAACCTCTTTGAATCTTGAACATCCCTTAAAAGTGAATCGGATTCAGTTAGCTAGTCCAGTGCTTTTGAGTTACAGGAGCCTAACTGGGCTACATTTAGTAATTTAAAAGGTTGCAATAATTATAAGGTCAATCTTGCCTAGATAAACGCACATGGAATACAAAAAACCTCACATGTATTCCCTGCAAGAATGCAAACAGAAAAAGGGAAAGAGTTTGTACAAAACTTTACCGATTTATTCTTCCACTGATCAATATCTGTTGATCCTTTTCTGCAGCAGCGTGTTCATCCTATGAACCTGGGGTCATATCAACACACAAGCCCTAACTGACTAGGAAGCAAACGGGAAGTAAAAATGCTTTTACTCTGACATATCCATGAAACAAGCAGGCATCACTTATTGCAAAGAAAGAGCGCCTGCTAAAATAAATAAATCAATCTATCTTTTTTTCCCTTCCCATAAGCAAGGACACAGTTGTTCTGAACCTTTCAAGTGAGAGATCTAGTTTCTGATTTCATAGAGTAGCTTGAGCTGGATGAGCCAAAAGCCAGTTAACTTCAGATGCTGTGAGGAAATCATGGAGTAATTAATATTGAAAGCACAAAATTGCATTGTAGCTGGTATTTTTTTTTCTAAATATTTCAAAATTATTAAAAATATGAAGACCCTTTTTTTAGGAACTTTATTTTTATCACTCAGGTACACTATGTCTGCTGTGGTACTCAGGCCTTGAATGTCAGCAAGAAACTACAAAACATGGATACACCCAGGAAACAACGTGATGGTAAAAATACCTACATAGAGGCTGGCTTTTCCTTAACTTAGTAAGGGAAACTTGCAGAATCAAACATCTCTCAAAGCAGATCAGACCTTGGTCCTTTCCCGCTAGGAGACACAGTGACAGCAAATAACTACCACGCTTGCTGAGTTCAGGCCTCAGTTTTCCCCGTCTGTGACCACCTAGCAACCACTGGATGAAAATGCCCAGTCCGCCACATTTGGTAGGCTGAGGTATGGTTCTCCATGTGATGAACTCCAGGGATCAGTAGCTCTATTCTGCTGCTGTCCTGGGGTAAGTCTGCTTATAAATAGGTAGGCATGAATAGTACTGCCCCACGCTTAAAGCTGAAGTCTAAAACCGGAAGACATGTCCACAATCAGAAACAAGAATTAGAACACAAGCCCAAGTTCAGTAAAGGTGTGCCACATCCCCCGGCTGTGAGCAGTATCTACCTAAGCAAGAAGGATGGACGATGCTGCTCTTGGCAGCCCACTGCAAAGTGACTCCTCCGGTGTCTACTGCAGTTTAATCAGGGAGAATGCAGATATAAACACGGTTACCCATTCTGAATAAATGAACTGGAGCCAGACTACAGCACTGCTATACAGTAAAAAGGTTTTGTTTCTCAGACAATTCACTGGGCTCCTTAAGAGTTGCACCAAGTTCCTGACAGGGGATCACTTCCTGCGAGGCTGCTGGTGAGCCCCTGACCAACAGCAGCACTCAGTTTCCAAAGGGAACGTCTACCATATAGATAACTAGACACGCTTTTTTTATACACTAAGGTTGACTATGGTGTATTATGGAGGAAAGTAGTTTCAACCTTTGAACTTTAGAAAACAAACACATATCACACATCAAAATATTTCCATAGTAATGCAGAGACCTTGACACCTCAAATCTTGAGCTTAAGACTCCCACTCTAAGTAGATACTGTAATTAAGATAAATAATCAAAAAGTGATTGAGTAAAAGTTATAGCTTATGATAGTAGGCAGAAAAAAACCCTGAAGACTAAGACTAAAAGTCTGAATGATGTACTAGCACCTAATTTCTGAATTTCATCAGCTTAATAATGATCTGCAAGTTCTTCAAGACAAACTCATTTCAAAGTTCCTGGCACTAGGTGCCTCTCTGTCCTATATTTACAATTTTTTTCTAGCATAATATGGCTCAAAAAACCCCTGCATACACAAAAAGGCTCGTACAGCAGGCTATGAAATTGTGTGTCCTAATGGTGGATTTCCATGAGATTGTACTTCCAGCTATCTCAATATGTATGGATACAATTAGGCAACATCTGTGAAGAAGAGTCTTTAAGGCAAAGAAAATAAACCCTAAACAGACTGAACTGAATAATGAATGAGAAGTTTTGAAGCTTCCAAGCAAATAGAATGGCTGACTGCCTGTGGAAAGCAGAATCTTCAATAAAGATGCCATTGGTGCAGCAGTCAGAATCTATCATTTAAAGACCTTACACAGCACTCATTACACACAAAAAAGTCCATTGACATATATTGCTCCAGCCTACAGGAGTGTTCCTGGGTAAGGAACGCTGAATGAGGGCCGTAGTGAGTCACTGAGTTGTTATTAGCGCACACCGGCCCTACTGCTCCTCAGTCTACCTCCAGTACAAAACCTCACCAAGAAACGCTTTTCCTCTTGCCCTTGTGATGGGACTGAGTTTGATTTTAAGTCTACAAGTAGTTTTACTGACATCTATAAATTTATTTTTCTAGCTAACAGTCAAAGACACTAGTCCATTAGATTTCAAGAATCTTCACACAGACATCTTTGGCATATTCATTACAGGTGCCTACGCTAACACGCTGCTACTTGTGCTGTGGCTGCAATCAGATTTTGAAAGATCGGTATTAGTATCCCGCATGACTGCATGTACCAACAGTTGAAGAGCGAGCCCATATCTAAAAGAAAAAAATCTAAATTTCTAAAAGTATTTTATCACCTGCCTGGTTGTGATTTGGTAGCTTTAATAATTTAAAAAAATATATAACCTACTTTGTTTTATCCTTGAGCTTAAAGTTTCGTGAGGATTACTATCTGACCCTGCCAACACCCTTAAATGAAGGCCATATTCAATTTTGCTAAGAGTCCATATAGAGCTAGTTTAATTTTCCTACCACAGTGCTATAGCTAAAAATTTCTTTCTGTTGAGGAACATTCTAGGGAATATCATCTTCCAAAGCAGAAGATGTCTCAGAAATTAAAGAATTGCAAGTGCTGATTGGCGTTGGTAATATTAGTTGTCAATAACTAATTTCTCTAAGAAGATATCTGATACTATATTTAGAAAGTAATTAATTATTCCTATAAATAATCATTAAAAATATACACATGCTGCATAAAGTGGAGATGCCCTGAGCGATGCTCCAAACAGTAAGCCTATCGGAGGAACACATCAACAAGCCTGTCATCAAAATAGCCCACTCCACCAGCCACAGATGCTGCACTCTATAACTTGGATTAACTTTAAAAAATATATATAACCACTACTAGAATTTTAAGTAGAAAACAGCTTTTTAAATTTTTTTTATTATTTTGATATCACAAAAACCATTACAGACAACCTTCTCCCTCTGAACAAAAGGACTTTACGTATGTACTGTAACTCTTTTCTCTGTGGGTTTGAAATTACACACAATAGTGCCAAAGGTAAGTCATTTCTAGAGGTTTAATACATTTCTGACGTTTTTTTTTCTTTTTCTCCCTCTTGTGAAATATATTTGTGGCCCACAGCAATCACTTTAGACTTTTTAGACACGTCCGGATAGAGATAGATGACACAAGTAATCTACTTATCTTCCTTTTCCATCACCAATAAAAGTGACAGCCTGCCTAATTAGGCCTAATAAAGCAGCAGCCAAGAGAGGGGCTCAGCAGCGATCTAAAGAGAAATGGCATTGACCCACAGATACAGGTGCCGCCTTGAGGCAGTACTGGTATTGCTTTATCTTCAACACATTACATCTAGCTCATACCATATTCAAATGCAAGTAGCATGTTTTTCTCCTCAATTCTTAGATCAAGAACAAAAAAAAAAAATCTCATCTAATCAAAAAAGGCACTGACAATTTTTCAGCCTCACATTAAAAGCAAAGAGTCATTCAGAACAGTGCACTCCATATTCTATTTTATAATATCACTTTAAGCTATTTCTTTGAATCACAGACATTTCTTTGTTAAGAAGGAAAATCAAAAATTCATCAGAAGAAGTTCTCAGGTTTTTTTCCTTTTTTTCTCCACCCCTTTTTTCCTCCCCCTCCTCCCCTTTCCTCAAACAGGGCTATTGCGCAGGGTTTTTAGCTGGAACCAACATTTATAGAAGTTAGGGATCCTTAAGCAATTATTAGCGGTGAGAGTTTGACACGCCTGAGAGTTGTCAACAACTGACTTTAAATAAAGTAGAAGGAACGGAAAATAAACGGTGCTCTCAGCAAAATTAATACACAGCCTTGGAAATTAAAGGTATAATGTTTTTTAAACAAGGAAAAAAGTGAACTTTGCATGAAACAGCATTTTAAGTATATCTTTGTAAAAATTACCAGATTGTCAAATGGCATGAAAGTAAATCAAGTCTGCAGCTACATGGGATATTTCTACATTTGCTCAAAACAAAACAAAAATATCTTGGGGTTTTTTTTGTCTGCAAGTATTCTTCATTCTTATTAGCCCAGATTGCCAAAGGCTGTTTTTGCTGAACTTGTACTGGAATACCACCACTTTCAGTACGTTCCTTGCTAGTGAAGGGATTGTACCAGGAGAGTTGAACACAGAAAGCACTTTATTTCAAATTATTATCCAAGTTTCTGTCTTTTCTGAATGAAGCGCAAAGGCTACAGTGGTGCAGAAAGGTTGTCAATGGTGAACACCCCAAGTGCGCTACCTCAAATGCCAGCTTGAGCGTTATTAGTAAATAACACCACTGGTACTTGTCCTGACAATATTTGGATTTGCTGTTCAAAATGGATGCACGCTATTGTGAGCAAAGCCATCTTCTTTCATTAGAGAACTATTGCTTTGAAAATATGCAGTACTATTCTGTGGAACTGACTGTCACAAGAGATCATCGAGACTAAGGCCACTGGAGGGAAAAAAAAAAAAAAAGAAAAAAAGAAGAAAGAAAAAGGGAATAGAATATAACAGTATCCAACTAACAAATTTGGGAAGGAAACAGACCTCCTAGTTCAGGGCATTAACTAGTCTATGAGCACCAAGAATTACTGAAAAACACCCTTAACTTTTCTTCTTGTTGTTCCTTAATAATGGACCAACTGATATGTGCATTTGCTTACTAGGAACATTCTGGTTCAAATCCAGAAGACTTTAAATTTAATAAAAATATTTCAGTTTACCTCGATAGCCTCGATTCAGATCTTTTAAGATCACAGGAGAAGAATGTTGTAGAAAATTAGAACACAGAAAAAGCGAACTGGTTGCGGATGAGAATAGAAATGAACACAGTGACATTTTTCTATCCTTTTCCCACCATATAAAAATGACCCTTCAGCATACAAGATATTGGATAATGACACACTAATGGCTGCCAAAGAGTAGTTTTACTTTTAACTAATTAAGCTCAACTTGTTAGAACAGTCCTTCTAAAGAAAGTTTAACTAATCCCATAGCTATTCTTTACATTTAAATTCTTACTTAGCATAAAACTAAACAAAATAATAAATATTCTCCATTCAATCAGCGCATGAAGGAAACGTGGAAGATACGAATAAGAAATCAATGAAAAGCTTTTTGGGAACGTACGTAAACCCATAGTTCAGGGGCTGAAATATCAAGAGGCACAAATTACAGAAGGACATACAGAAGAATTGGGGTCCATTATTCTGACTTGACTGATTCTAATGAAACCCAATGTTCAGCCTAAAACTGTTAATATTCTACTACTCATTCATCAGTATGGTACCTTCACGACAGCTGATACCTTCTTGTCATTGTTTGAGGCAGTTTGTTTTATTTTAAAGGAAAAAGAAAGGCTTTCCCAGTTTCCTGGTTCACTAAGACAAAGAATGATCAGAAATTCAGAACTCGGACCTCACCAAAATGTTAATTACCTTAGGAGCTGTGGAAAAGGCAGAAGACCCACTGCTATTTTTTACAGGTTTTTTTCCCCAATTCTATCAAAAACAGAATTAAATTTCGAAAAAATTTATCCAGCTCTAATAAGCCAAATGATGTGCAAGTTATGCTGAGCTGTAACATCAACAAGTTTGTATCTTGCTGACACTTTTTTTACCTGCTGAGAACATAGACATACTGACAGAACTACTTACATGTACTGGAAAAATAGGTCTGCCACCAAACAAATACCACCTTCAACATGATGAACACAGAAAAAGCAAGTTACTCAATATGTTCAGCTTTGAAACCACTGGGGGGGGGGGACGGGGGGACGGGACGGACGGGACGGGACGGAATTCCTGTTCTGTTAGGCTCAGCTATCAGAATCACTCAAGTAATTGTTAATACCTGCTCTATTGCAGTACTTTGCAGGCCTCAGACTCCAATCTCAAAACATTCAGCTAAATTACCAAAAAAAATGTATGTAGGCCGAGCAAAAGCCAAAAGATTTGCTTAAAGAAAGCTCCCTGAAAAACAAGAGCATCTTTCATCTGCTTCCATATGCACCTTTTGGTTTTAGTTGATGCTGTTATCTCTGATTCCTATTTTAAAGCAGCATTTTGCACAGAAATTCTGGAAGCTTATCTAAAGGGATCGAGTGGAGGGGTTGTACTGGTTCAGCAGCATAAAATCAGATGAGTTTAACAGAGAGAGAAAATAATCCTTCAGCTTTAAATTCAAACTACCTCAAGAGTCAACCTGTCATCCCATAGTTCATCTCGCTGGTTTAGGATTCTTGACAAAAGAGGAGAATTGAGGAAAAAGAGGAGTTCCCCGCAGGTAATGTCTCTGAATAATCACGGGGAATAGGAATTACCTTATTATATTTATTGCTTCTGTCTTCTCCACATTACGAAGGAAGGGAGTTATTCCTGCTCCTTTTACATGATACTGAATTTGTTACTAAAGGGAGCCAGGACTTTGTCCGTAAGGATGCAGAAACAGCTCAGAGCAGACAAGCACAAAGTCCACATTGGCAGTTCCACAGGGTCTGAACTGCCGACAAAGGTAAATGATCCAATAGTGGCATTCAGAAGGCAGAGGTTTTTGGATAAGGAGGGGACCGTTTTGGGTTGCAAACTCAGAGAATCATAAGTGTGGGGCACGGAATCAGTTATGTATTTCTTACTACCTGTATGCCAGCTGTGCTTACTAATGGCGCCGGTTCACAACATAAGCGCCAAGCCCTTTCCGAAGCCGTCATTTGAACAGACCCCCACAGCATTGAGGGTGATTGCGCTGACAGCAGAGGAGAGATCCACCTCTGTACCAGCCCTTGATACTGTGGCATATGCTGGCTCAGCAGTGCTACCTCAGTCTGAATTGGTAATAGACTGACATAAAACCCTTAACCCTTAATGAAGTGAAATAATGTGATTTGCTGAAAATGCTGGGCCTTCTTTTTATTATTATTATTTGAAAAGAAGTAACAGATGTAGGTCAGCTCATGAACATAACAGATGAACAGCATTTCACCGCCTCGTACCGGTCAAAGCTAAAATACTCTGTTGGGACTCTTCTACCTGCAAGTGTGCAGCGTGCAACTTCTTATTCATTTAAGACTACGGTTTCTACCTCAGTGCATTCCTGATAGAAGGCTTGTCGTTATATAAATTTGTGGGCCAACTGGGCATAAAAAACTCCACGTACATTGTCTTAGGTGTTTTAAGACTGGAAAGTTTTAGTTCGCGCTAACAAGCACACTTTTAATGAATCAGATCTTATTAGCAATTTCTTTCTGTGGTGATATTCTCTTGTGAATGAGGCCACAGCTACAAAAGTAGAGTGAAGTTCACTGCCAGATTCTGCATTAAGAAATGGAATTTTTCTGCACCAGCTTTCAAAAACACTACAAAACTTCCTGACTTGACTGAAACCTGATGAAGATCTGCTGTCTTGAATACTTGGCTCAAAAGACATCTCTTAGCAAATTCTAAGACAAAGTTACCATATTAAGCTTAAAGCTAAAAGTATTTTATTTGCTGATACTTTCCCATGACGCGTCACTAATTTCAGTTGAAAATAATCCTCAGCCTCCCCAGGAAGCTGTTGGTTTCTCATCTTTTAGTCCAAGGAATTATTCACATAAGAAAAATCGTGAAATTGAAGTTGTGAACTTTTATAAGCAGAAAAAAAAGCTTTTCATCAACTCAATCCATTGAATGAATTTTTTGTCTGGGTCTCAGATTCACACTCCTTGATGCCTAGGCAGCAAATTCCCTTGGCTTTGATTTCAGTAGGTCCTGGTTAAGAATCAAAAGTCCTGAAAGTACATGCTTACGGTTGAACATGCGACTAGTTCCACTGACGGCAAAGACTCGTCCACCTGAAGTTAAGCAAATGTGCTTTTTTGGATTGGATTTCTGGTGCACATATCACCATCAGGAACAAGTGATGAAGAAAGAGGTCTAGCTGGAACTGATGAGTAATGCAGAAAACCACTTGACGTGTTCCTGTCTCGCCTACATCTTTCCCAAGTCTGCGTCTACATCACCTCACCTCAAGCTGAGAAAGTGCATAAGAGATTGCCAAAGATAAATTTTAAGATAAGTACTGTAGAAAGCATTCTAAAAATTGTCCTGTATTTTTTAATCAAACATACTGAAATCCCACTTTATGCCCACAGTAATATACATTCTTCAAATGCACTGTACACTTACTTATACCTTATGACCCTGTATCTCAGAGTTCAAGGGCATGAGTATAAGAAGATACAAGGCTATATATTTGTGAATCCATCATGTGTCAGCTTTTTTTTTTTTCCCTTCTCTATTTTTGTGAGGAATTGGGCAGGTTTTCTAGAGAGGCAGATATTTGTAACAATGCCCTGAGGGTTAAATAATGATGTTGAGGGGGGAAAAGTTAGGTCAACCTGCATAGTTTCATACGGCCTTAGTGACCAGTATGGAGCTGATCACCACAGCTAATGATTACACAGAGAAAAAAATTCCCCTAGTGCTCCGTAAGTAAATAGAAAATGCTAACCTTAGCATATTCAAAGGAGCATTTTAGCATGCAGTCATTAAGTTATCTCTTGGTTATTTATTTCTTCTGCTTGTTATTAGCTGTGTGAAGAATATTATTCTAATTATGTCAGCCCAATCAGCAGTATTGCATGTCCAGGCTCATTTCCATTAGTTTGAGCTTTGTCTTTCACACTGTGATACTAATTCAATGAGACATCAAACATTTAAATCGACCCAGGATGCCGAGGTCAGGCAGTTTTGCCCTTCCACTCTATTAGCACTCGAGTGTAATTGTGTTTGTCACTCCCCGCATGACTAATAGTATCAGGGTGACTATCAGAGCACAAATGAGCAATGCACTAATATATTATTTTGTTCTATAATATCAATATGTGTTTATTCAGTGGTTGTGTTAGCCAAGTTGAAATGCTCGCTTTAATATAGTAACCATAAACTGTTCACTTAAACAGGGGCACTCACTCATACAATTACTTTACAGCAATAGAATTTTTACTTTGCAGCAATAGAATCTTGCTTAAGTGAGAAAAATGAAAAAAACTCACTTTAAAAATGAAAAAAACTCACTTTAAAAATAAGCTTTCAGAGACGCGGCTTTTCAGCCTCAATTTGGCCTAAAAGCATCAGTAAAACTATGCATAGTTCATACACGGAGCATATATAACAATTTGCAGTGTATAAATATAAATGTATTATGAGCTATATATAATCAGAGAGTGCATAAACCATTGAAGCAATTTAAAGGCAGTTTGCATCTTTAGGAACAATTGCTAAAAACTTTAAAGCACCAGGCCTCGAACCAGATACCCAAAGAAAAGGAAACCAAGGGATTTCCTTTACATCACTGCAATGGCGCAATCCACTATGGAATTTCAGCATGTGGCTGACTTGAAAGATGCAGCTGATGCTGTTCATGTACTTAAAGCTACACATTTGCCTTAATAAATTCCTCAAGGGGAGACATGATTAATTACCTCAAAACTTACATAAATAGGGAAAAAGGAGGGGAAAAACCCCAGAACTATATTAAAAAAGCTAATTATTAATTCAGCACATATGATAATTGTTATCAAATCTAATAATTTCAGAAAAATTTAAATTCGCTCTCCTCAGAGCAATAAAGCCATACTTTAAATGCTGCATAATTTCTTTAACAGATGGTTTCAGAATAACTAAAACTATCAATGTCCTTATGCGTTTCCTTTTCTTGTTTTTGTTTCAAAACAAGGTAAAATTTATTCTCTATACTTTCTAAGGCAGAACTTACATCAGCCTTAGGGGAGGCTAGCTTTCACCTATAGCATTTGTACTTCTGCACTTTTGTTCTCTAGTGCTGAGGAAAGAACACACGATGCCTTTTTGTGCCAGTTTTAAAAATGTCAGCAGTCAAAAGTATTACTTCATACCAGCATTACATAATTAGATCATTCAAGGTCTGAGGGGGAGGGGAGAGCTTTTTTTTTTTTTTTAAAAATTGAACAAATACCACTTGCTTCTCAATAGTATACAGTAGCTTTCAACGTTTTCAATGCACTACATAAACTTCATAGAAAATAATTCAAACTTTTGTCAACTTAAATCACATCAATTAAAAAAATTCACAAAAACACAAAAAGCACACAATTTGTCAACTCTGGGAGGCATAAGGCAAAATTTTTGCTTTACCAACTGTCATTGTGTATGTGCACCGCTGCCTCTAGGCAGGGTTTCAACATCAGGTTTGAACCTATGCTAAAGCTTACACTTATGTCTTAAAGTTTCGCTGACTCCAAGCAAGCGCGTGAAGGCTTTGGTGACTCAAAATAAAAAAAAATTGTTCTTTTGATTGATTAGAGATAACATGCTAAAAGCTCCCAGATTTGAAGACAGATTCTGAATATTAAGAGAGATGAATGACCTCATCATTAATGTCTGCCTCCTCCAGGAAAGTGCAGTGTTTACACATACAGTTGCCTGCTTCACACGAACCTTATTTGCACTTAATGCTCTACTTCGTGTGGAAATGTATTCCGGATCATGTTGGGAATGAAACACAGACACACTTGTCCTGTGATGTTAACTAAACTAAGTAATTTTTGAAATTTCAGATTGAGTAAAAGTCACTCAGTAAAATTCAATTCAGCATGACAAGTTAGAGCAAAGACAACAAACAAACCAACCCACTTGACCCAATCCTTTCCCTTCCCAACTGGTTTTGTACTTCTTACTTGTCTTGAGCAAGAGGAAAACAAAAAACAAAACAAAACAAAACAAAACAACAAGCCACACCACAAGATCTTCTTACTAGGGACCAGAGTACAGAGATTTAGAAATGGTTTCAAGCTACAGGAATGGTACCTGAGCTGAACTTCTCGATGTTTGCACATCACTAAGCATTAGCAATCTGTACCCTCTTTACATTCTCAGCTTGTGTTGAATCTGCAGCAGCCCAAATTTGGCATCATGCCCGGTCTAACTTATATATCTTCTCCAAATCATAAACTTCCTAAACTAATGGTTCCTTGTGCAAAGATATTGGGAAGAGGATAAATCTTCAGAGCAGGCTGTTTTAATTCATTGAACCTGTGTGAGTTAACTGAAAAAATGGTCCTTATAAATACAGATCAAAGAGACAAGTACATTTTAACAGTTTTATATTGACCTTTTGCTACCTGAACAACCTCTCAAGAAAGCAAACACCGCTAACTTCCTACCACATCACACTTTTTGTTTGTTTCCATTTCCAAGCGAATTAGAAAGTACATCTGTTAACTTCCATAATTTGTGCAGCATCATTCCTGTTCATTTACATCTCAGAGAAAAATTATATTTTTATTTAATCTTCACGAGTTGCTCAAATAAAAAAAACCTACACCACCTTTTATGGGATACATAACAAGTAGGACAACAGATTTCTAGCTTCCATAAGAGTAGAAGCACAAAAGCACTGTCCCCCCGACACTGATTTAGAACACAGTCTTGGATGAATTACTGAAAAGTATCTTTGTATCTCACTGATCCCTGAGTGTTAAAGATGCGCTATATGCCACCAAGAGAAAATCAAGAGATGTATTTGTCTAAAGGATGTTTATTTCTCTTCCATACAGATGCAGCAAATGTTTGTGTTCCTTTCCATGCCCTTCCCAATTAGGGTATTATGTATTTCTAATGAGTAAAATTAGCTTTCTTTGCTTTGAGTTTAACTTCAAAGATTTTTTTTGTCTTTGTCTATGACAAGCAATTGCTATATAGGGTAGAGTTGGTGCATGCTTTTCTATCAAAATATTTATTTTGATAAAAAAACAAGGAAAGTGTGGGTGGCAGGAAAAAAATGCATTTTCTGCGCAACTCTAATTATTTATGTATATGCACACATATGCGAGGAGTAAATTTACTCTTTTGCATACGTTGTTTTTCCCTACCCATTCATGGTAATTAAACCCATGTGTATTATATTTATTCCCATGAGTTCAACCCTCCTTTTGACAAATCCAATGATTAAACATACACTTTACTTCTAGCAAGACTATGCAATGCTAAACTGCTGCCACTTAGTTGCAAAAGCTTTGCTTTCTATTATAAATCCATTGCTTTCTTAAAAACAACCAAATGTCCACTTTTTTTTTTCCCCCCATTTCCGCCTTTCGCTCACGCTCTGATAAGCAGCGCCTCTAAACAGACAGCATTCTGCTTCCTATAGGGAAAACATTGCCCTTCATTCAGCAATGTAATTTCCGTGGGGCAGCAGACAGACAACTGAATGCTTATGAGGAAGTTACACCGGCATTTTGAGGGTTACACAGGGATCCCTAACTACACACAGGGAAGGCCGAGAAGTAATTGCCATATATGTAGGAAAAACATAGCACGAAAGAAACCATTGCCATCGGAAAGGCTTTACCTTACTAGAGAAGGCATCTCTGCAGATTCCACACCACAGACAGCAGGCAGGACAGGCAGCCTTGGAGGTTCCTGCCCAAGAAGTCCAAAGGAAGGTTAATGACACGACTTCCTGCTCATTCCCCAGTACGTTTTTGTTGATTTTAGTTCGAGTTTCCATAAGATTGGTTACTAATTCTTTAACTTTCTGATGAAGAAGATGACTAGCTCAAGCAGCCATTTGACAGCTAGGTCAAATAGAGTATTTGGATTCCAAGTCAGTGGTGCTTTGGTAAATAAATGTATTCTGCAGAGGAGTTGTGCAAGTATTCCATGTTTGGAAACAAAGGCTTTTCAAGAAAACCCACTATCACTCTATAAACAATAGATTCTCAATAGCAAATTAAATGCCACTTCAAATTAAACCAATATGGCCCACTGGGATCAAGCTTATGGGCTGGTGCTTGAGCTAACAGCGCAGATACTGTGAGAAACAAATACAGATGCTAGGAGGAATGCTACGGTACAACTCTCTTGTCCACCAAACTAAACGAGGAAATGTTTGCTCCCACCACAGATAATCAAAACCAATATTGAGACAAAGCCTTGAGTTCCTTTGAAAATTCTTCAGAAGTACTACAGTGGTTACATCTTAAAGTAACAAAAAATTTGTACATTCTTCCTATTGATTCGTAAAACAGACTCTGTGCGTGTGCGGAGGGAGTTCACGCACTTTAAACATTGTAAACTGGTGGACTATTTCGCTAGCCAAAGAATGAAAAAACATTGCTTTGGGCATTCATCCTGTAAGGCCTTTCCTTCCAAGAACAGAAAAAATGAGGGGAGGAGGGGAGGAGTTGGGTAGAACAGACGACTTAAACATTCAAGTCCACTGTACTCCCTACTTTTACTGGGAAGGAAAGTGTCCACATTCTCCTCTCTATGCTTTCTCTTTCTCTCAGTTCCACATAGGCCAAGGCCTGCAGATCCTTCATATCTTATACATGACAAGTAAGAGATTCGCAGTTCAGTTGACCAAGTAATTCATAACAGTAGAGTACCACACTTGCAGTTGTCCAATCCCAAGCAGAACTGTTGAGTCTGCAACCCATCAATATCCCATAGCAGGGTTGGGAGAGGTACTATACGTGACCCACTCCCAAGTTCCACACATTTTAGAAGAGGACATCTTTTAGATTTGGGGAAGATTACCATTCATTTGAAGGATAAACATAGGCAAATGTTAGAGAAAAGCCAGTGCGATGCAGACAAATCATGGGTGTTTTTAAAGTAGTAACACAGGAATTTAAAAGTCAGCAGTCTCAAATAATTTCCTTATTATAGCCTGCTGAAAATCTCCATATTTCAAATCCTTAACTAATAGTTTTCTGCTTAGTTTCTAATGCAGATTAGAATGTATTAATATAAAATGCCACTTACTACAGCTTTGAAACTCAATATTCGTACATTTATGTATATACATCTCTAAGATAGGATAGATTTGCCTCATTGAGGTGAAACACACAGGTGTGACACTTCAGAAGGATTTGCCTTTATTTACCAGACAAAATTAGACACATCACATTTGCAGTAGTGGCCCTGATTCCACTTCATGTGAGATATGTTGTCCCTTTGTTTGCTGCTGACAAGCGTAAAGAGCCACTTTCACTGCAGATAATAATGGTTAATTTATCACACAGAGCAGTGGCTGACCTCTGTGCGTCCCTGGCCCTCCATCACCTTCACACCTGCTCAAGCTAATTGTTAGAGCCAAGTGTAAATGAAAATCAACTGGGCTAATAATGAATGGAGGCCATTACTCGCAACAGCACGTTGCTTTACAAAGGTTTATCAAGCTATGCTATAACTAGTCCCACAGTCACAGCTCCCTGTTTTATAAATGAGGATAGGGCAAACTCTTCAAGCCAGGAAAAAAAATCAGGCGGTAAGGTAAAATACCTATGTTTGGCACTGTTTTTATAGACCCTTAGCGCAGCAAATAATATACTGACATTAGAAAATGCAAGCCAGAAATTCCAGCTGATAAAGCAGCAGTAGTATTTTAAAAATTCTGGAGCAGGGGAAAGAATTTCCCCTTTACACATTTAACACGTTAGTAGTCTCGTAAGATTCATGGGTGCAAGCAAACTAACTAATGAACAGGCAAACATAGGTGAAAATCCAATCCATGAGTCCCTCATAGATCATACCGGAGACTTTCCCTGTAAAGACCACAAGACAACCTGGCACTTCAAAAACTAAAATTTCAAGAAACGTTATCTTGCATGTGCTCTTGCTCCAAATAGCTCAAAACAAAACCTAAACCTCCAAATAACTCATTATCTTTTAGCAAATCCAAGCTCCTACATTTACATCCATTTATCTTCAGACAAAAGAAAAGAAATGATGAAAGTATCCAACCACTTGGTCTCATAACTAAAAAATAAAATGAAAAAATGAGGAGGAAGGTTGTCTGTAACTTCAAAACTGAGACTATAGAGGATATAAATAATTATGTAAGAGCTACTAAAGTCTCTTTGAGATTCCACCTCTGTAATTGTTTTCTCATGAAAGAAGAATTGCCGGGCCATCAGTGAGTTTTATGTCTCTCCTCCAACCCCACCAAGAGAAAAAAGGCAATAGTTACATTCAGAATCTACAAAAGATAATAAACAGCTTCATAAAGACTAAAAAAACCCCACAACCAAATAAAATTCCACTTCCAGCTTCTCACCCATATTCAGATTGTTTTTTAAGCAAAAACCTCAGGAACTACAGAAAGTGAATACTTTGTAACAAGCTTTAAACACATCTAAACTGGGTCCTGCCACCTTCAGTGATTTACTAGAAGAAAAGTAAATAACTGTCTTTTTGTAGAACTGTCATTACTCCTCTGTACACAGCACCACAATTTTGATTTTTACTCATTTAAGAGGAACAAAGAGTATGTATTAAAATTGTCAGTAATCTGGTAAAATAATTCTATTTACCTAACTGAGTAATTTTAATTAAAAGCATATGTATACTAATTCTTCCCACAGAGTACCATAAAAGCGGAGATACTGATCAATTCAAAAGCACTTTTCCATAAAAAGTTAGAGAGAATGAAAACATGCATAATACTTTCTACTATGTATACTGCATTAAGAATGTACTAGATGCCTTCAAATTAGTAAAATAAAGTGCTTGCTTGCATGAATCTGCAGGACAGAATCCAACATCAATAAAAATAAATAAAGGAGTTATGGAACATCAGATTGCTTGTGGCAGGGCAAAGGCTAAAGAAAAATGGAAATGAAAACTTGAAAGTGTGACATTTGGATTTTGAACATCATTTCAAAAACCAACAAGGTCAATAATACTGTTGAAATTGCCTGCAGACCATTCTGGGAGAAATCTGCCTGTATATATATGTATTTTACAAGTTCACACAGCTAACCAGATTCTCCAGATTTATTTAGTAAATTTGCCTGACATACAGCTTTACTCCCCATTACATTTTCTCTTGGTTTTACATTCTCATCAATACAAAGCCAGCATAGAATTCTGTCATATGAGTTTGGCTCTATATTGCATTGCAAGACAAGGATAAGAGAAAATTCATCTAATGTAACTTTTACACATTCATAGCATACACAGTTTGAACAGAATTCATGGGATCTCACCACACTTTGCATCATATCAATGACATACAAAACAAATGCCCAAACTGATGTTCCATTTTCCTCAATGGGAAAATACTTTTCAATATGTGCCAAGAGTCTTACAAAAGAAAACGTAATTCATTTCACACTCCCCATGGTCAGACTTGTTTAATGACACAACATTGTAAGCTAAACTAACTAGCGCTAGTTATTCCAGTGCTTAGGGTCCAAAATCTTACTTGATGTGAAGGTATGGGGTGCAATATTTTAACAGAGCTGTACCCATTTACCCCAGAATGTGTGTGTGCATGTTTATGAATAAGTAGTGAGCTATCTTCAGTCATTTCCAAGAGTACAGTTAAACACTAAAGAAATGTAAGCACGTGGAACTGTTGCTGATTTCCAGTGAAGGTTCTATGCCATTTCATACTACCTTCAGATGGGAGAGATTTGCAGAGCTACCTTATCTGTTCCCCATGTCCCAGAATGAGGTAATTATCTGTTATAGTAAATTATAGCAGATTGCTGCTCAGGCTACCCTAAGTATTCTCCAGCAATTGCTCTTTTCCAGCCTACTTAGATACCCTATTTCTATAATTTAGTTTAAACTCAGAATTCTTTGTTCAGTTTTAGCTGCCAATTGAAAAACAAAAAGCTACAAAAATGTTGAAGGAAGAAAAAAAAATCTGCAGAAAGTTGCCAACAAACTTTATCCCAAGCAAGCAGTGCATAATGCCCCATCATCACTGTGACCAGGCCTAAGGATTTTCGCCATCTGTAGAAAGTGCTGAATCAGGATTGCAAATCAAAGTCACTCGTATACAAGTAAACAGCAAACACATTCCTTTCTAATACGTAGATCCCAAAACATTTTTCAGAGTAAGAACAAATACTTAAAGAGGATTTAATCTTTCTGACAATAGACTTTATTTTCTTGTTTACCTTTTGAGCCTATTTAGAAGTAAATCCATAGGCTCCAAACGAGCCTATAAACCACACGCTGCAAGCTATGAACTTCAGTTCATCACCATTTTCTCTGTAATCGTCATATTGTCTGATCGACTGATGACATATTTGGCTAGGAGGAGGTGTACTTTCTTCCCATCCCCTCCCACCCCCAAGACACATATATTGCTATCTGGAAGGGTATTCCGATTAAGAAAGTGCCTGAGGCCATCTCAGCATCCATATCTCCTCTCACCTCTCCCCCAGCTCAGTTGAAACACATGGTCTCTTCTCAGTGTTCCCTATCTCCTCCGCTCATGCTGACAGCAATGCTGAGCATGGAAGAAAATCCTCAGTTCAGCTACGGAAGTACTTTTTCAGACATTTTTCCAGGAAGACACTCCGGCCAGATGAGGATCTGAGTAGAGCAGAAAAACTGTTCTGCACAACTGCCCAGGGGACTTCAAATACTACAGCAAGCATTCCAGCTGTCCATGATTTAAGAAAGGAAAATATATGTGCCAGAACAAAAGAATCTAATAAAGCAATTACTACGCTCATACTAGCAAACATTTTTTACTGTATTCAAAAAGCAAGATCATTCTGAATATATAATCTGACTGTATTTATAACTTTTATATCCATTAAAACATGTCCCATGAAGCTATGCTAACCCTTTGGAGAACTAATCATCCAACTAAACAGAATTTTCCCTCTCAGTAACATTTAATACAGTAGAGAGCTTGATTGTGATAGCAAAAATACATTTTAGTTTCTTAAAAGAGGAAAAACCCAGAGAGTCCAGGCTTGAGCAACTGTTTTCCTACACAATTAAATTAAAAAGACAGAGAATCAAGCTTAGAGCAAGGCTCTATTTAAATAGTGTTGCGTACTTCCATATTAGTGAAAAAATGTGTACTTGCAAGAGGGAAGCAAACAACCATTTAGATTATGTATCTCACATAGAGCATGTGATTCATTAATGGTAGGGGTATTCGGTAAATCCAGTTAAGAAAGGCAGCCAAAACCAGTTGATGCAACCAGAATGCTCTACCCATCTATTAGGCATACAACATTTAAGAAAATTTACAAGCACCAACATTAACTAGTGTTCTCAAGCCTTTACAATTTGTACGATGAACTCAGCCTTCAACAGACAGAATAATTATGCTAATAGAAGAAAAACTTTCCAAAAAAAAGGCAGCCAAATCTAAGAGACCTGTCAATGCCAGTGTCATCAGTGGAGTGATAACTAGTAAAGAGCGGATATCAAAGGCTGTCTTTTTCCTCCCCTCCATGCTCTGTTCTGTTTGAGCCCATGGTGGTCACAGCTCCTTTAACAATATTTATAATGAAGGAACAACGTTGGAGATGTCAACCCTTATTATTCATAAAGGCTCCTCCTGCCCAGCTCTCCCCTTAGGCTAACTGTAAAAGTACCTGATTCCCAATTCTCAAACACAAAAGCGCACAGAGCTTGAAAGCTGAGCTGACTAATAAAGTTTGCATATCCCTAAGAACAAGAGCACACAATGAAGAAGAAAAGGAATGGCAAGATTAAACAAAAACAGTAAGCTTGGATGGGAAATAATAAAAATTTAAAGAGGCAAGAACTTAGATCCCCCTCCATACTCTTGTTCATTTACATTTCAGCATGTCCTAAGAAGCATCTGTTTTATCTCCTGACTGCTGCATCAAGGTATAATATACACCACAAAACTTAAATCGCATTTTGGAACTGGAAAGATGAGAGGTTGTGAGAAATACAACTTCTAGGTCATTGAACTTCAACTCAGGAGGAATCTAGAACAAGGGATAAGACTGACCCAGCAAACAATTCTGGCTCACTGTTTCACTTTGGGGCCTTTATTGGTATTTAAAACACAGATAAATGTGGGAAATGCCTTCAAACAAACAGGAAACTGGGCTTACAATAGGATAGTGAGCTGGATTTGCCTGCTGTAGAGCTTCCACGCACCTCTCGGCACTTGACAAACAATAGGGGCTTGGGGCTAGGCTGTCATAGTTGTTTTTTGGTTTGTTTTTTTTTTTTTTTTTTTTTTTTTTTTAATCACACAAGGGACTAAAAGAAAGCAAGGCCGCCTTCGTCGCTCTGTTCTGCCTTGCTTACATTATGACTGACTGCTGGAAAGGGTAGGGGTCTCCTGCCCAGGACAAGCAATTGGGCAGGAAGGAAAATGAAATGAAGGAGTCCATGCCAGTCTAGGCAGCCAGCTGGTTGCAGAAAGGTAAGTCTCTTTACTGGTCTTTTCATGAGGCTGACTAACACTGCAGCCTTTCCTGACATTTTGAGAGGCCTGTCTAGTCAAAAGAGATACATGAATCTTACAAGCTACCACCCTCCTGAGAAGAATCATGAAGCTGTTTGACTGCACACAGCAAGTTGCTTAAGGCAGGAAGCAAAAATACCAAATAGTCTATCTCAAGAATGCTACAGGGGCATTTTGAGGCAGGAATAACAAAGTACAGAGTTTAAGCAAGATGCTGGGATGAACTTTCTAAATTGGAGGAACTGACATGGGATCCTCTCTCCAGAGTTGCCTTACTGGTATTTACTTTCATGACAGAGTGGTTCCAGGGTTCAAAGGTCACAAGCTGCCAATAGGTGTACATCAGAACTGCCGACAGACTCACCTGAGTAGCAGAGCCTCGAGTCATCAGTATCTGAGACGATGTGTCTCTTCAAAGCAAGTCCAGTGGACTACACTTATCCAATCTCTCTCTCTGCAACTGCTATGGAAACTGTTCCTGGAATAAAATAAATTTTGTTCCCTTTCATTATTTACATCTTCAATAAAATAGACTTTCCACCACCTTGCTTTCATAGGCTAGAATAGTCATGGACGCTGGGACCAAACTATTCTTATATTAGCAGGATAACACTTTCAAGAGACCTTCAAAAGTGCATTTAACATGTGAATAAATGGAAACAATGAAGCAGAAGGAAAAACATATTAAGCAGTAATGTTTTAAAACAACCATTGGCAAATCCACTACTCTACTAGCATATTTATTTTAAATCACACATGCACGAGACAACCCTTTCAAAAGCAGTGACACAGAACTAGCATAGCTAGTTCAGCATACAAGGTAACCAAAATCTTACACAAAAGAGAATAGGGATACAACTGATCCATGTATTTCCTTCAAAGCATTGACGACTAGCTACCCCACTCAATAAAGACAGGCTATAGTTACGGACAATGTAGAGTAACTGATCTATGCACAGACATGTCATCCCAGTGGATGTGGCAGAATATACAAATTACCACCTATCCGCTTACACATTGCTGAGAAAAGTGTCTGAGCTATATAAAGCAATAAGGCAGATAGCGGTGACAAATTAAGCCGAGTTAAAACTTGTAGCAACTATGTAGGCTCTCTATATAATTCTAGACAGACTGAAAAAACATTTTTTGTGAATAAATTCATATTACCCCTAACAACTGCTGTGGATGGGAGCAGTCTTTCTGGAAAGACTGGAACAGCCCTTCTTAACAGTGGCAACAAAGGACCCACTTTCTTAGTGCAACTGCAGACATTTTCCTTCTTGTAAAAGATCCTTCTACGCTATGAAAGGAAATGGGCAAGACCTATCTCAACTGATTTTGCCAACACACACACGTACCCTGGCGCGTATTCTGTTAGAAGGAGAAAAGATGGGCTAAATTTCAGAATACCTCAGCCTAGACTAGGTTTTCCATTACCTTTATAGCTCAGGTCATCCCACCTCAGATGACAGGAAAGTCACAGTACTGCCTCTGGGACTCAGCAGTTTTGCCTCTACACCAGTGTTGTGCTGCTTTGATTTACTGTAAAACACACAAGGGGAAGGATGCTACTGTGGGTGGTTTACCCACAGAGGGCATATTCTGTATTGGGATATGTAAACCAGCACTGCAGAAAGGTCAAGCGGTTCCTTCCTTTGAAATTTGGTTCACTTAATTCTTTGTTTCAAATGTGTCAAAAACAAATTGGCTTTACCTCCAATATATTTGAAAGATTTGTGCCTTTGAAATTTGTTGGGGTTGTTCAGCCTAGAGGTAAGAAGGCTCCAGGGAGACCTTATTGTCGCCTTTCGATACTTAAAGGGGGCATATAAAAAAGATGGGGACAAATTTTTAGCAGGGCTTGCTGCAACAAGACAAAGGGTAATGGTTTTAAGCTAAAAGAGGGTAGATTCAGACTAGATATAAGAAAGAATTTTTTACCATGAGGGTGGTGGAACACTGGCATAGGTTACACAGAGAGGTGGTAGATGTCCCATCCCTGGAAACATTCAAGGTCAGGTTGGATGGGGCTCTGAGCAACCTGATCTATTTGAAGATGTACCTGCTCATTTGGGGGGGTGGGGGATGGACCAGATGGCCTTTAAGGTCCCTTCCAACCCAAACTATTGTATGATGCTATGAAATGTTGCAGCTACCTAATTTCAGCCTTTCAAATTCTCCCTATTGACTCCCCTACATATAGTGGAAGAAGAAAACTAGCAATTCATTTCCAGTGAGATACTTTTTCTATCACAACCACGATAAGCCAACGTAAACAAGAGATGACTGCAGGAACAAGTTAAGTGTTGAGAAGTTCATAGAGATTGGATACTGGTGAAGCATCTCAACTGTACATCTTCCAAATGAAAATATTTCTGTTCAGGGATCAAAATGACCCATTTCAAAATTCCCAGTTGTTTTATCTTTTCAACAGTTTCCTTGAATTACAAGGGTCTAACATACCTAGTTCCTGCAGGAAGTATGGACCTTTGTCTAGCTAGCTAAATAGCTGTGTCATTACTCAGTGACGTACATGTATTTACAATGTCATGGTCCTCCAGAAGAGTCACCTCTGCTCAATTTTATTCACATATCTTTGTCATCTGGAAACATAACAGGACACATTCATCTCACCTGGCACCCTGATGACCTCAGCGTAATTCTACCAGTGTAATTCTACCACTTTTAGCCCAGTATTCATGATACATATCTGACATCTCTAGAAAGAGGGCAGTGCATGGAATGGTGAGAGACAATACCCGGCTCAGCTCACTAGCCATGAGGGCATGGCCTTTTTACTAATTAGCATGATTTCAAAAATAATTGGCCTTCTTGACTATGCCACAGTACATCAGATGAAGTTGAGCGTGAGGAAAGAAGCACAGTAAACTCATTACTGTTTACTCATTCACTGCCAAATTGTTAAAAGAGGTCATTTAAAAGGTCAAGAATGATACTACGCTACATGAAAGCTTTAATCTGAACATATAAGAATAGGCAGCAACCTAATTATGAAACCAGAACTAATAGGGAGATAGTACAGAACAAGAAGATAAGCACAATATAGTCAGAAAGGAGTAATTAACCAAAATAGTCATATATCTTGGACCAAGTCAGCCTTACCTTTCTAGCCATTGTAGCATACTGTGCATTGATTTTATAGCGTACCTCACTAGTCCACCAGCCATTCACCACGCTACTACCTGAATCTATTCACTATTTTAAGTCTCTCCACCCCAGATAGAGGTAAGAACTCTAAAAGGCCCTCTTTTTGCATTCTGAGGCGCCCTACTGTACTGCAGCGTGAACTAGCAGCCCAGCTCTCCTGATTTGTCTTTAGGCTACCTCCACAGCTCACAACAGCCTTTCACAAAATCTCAGCCATGAGCTTTTGGTTTACAAACGAGCTTTTTAGCAAACACGTGGTAGATCTAAGCACCTCATCCTTACCCAAGTTTTTAAATATAAGAAATAATAAATCTTTAGAAAAAAAGAATTACCTGGAAATGGCCCTTTACCCTAGGCTGCTTTTCTCTAGAAGGATCCACGAGCTCAACTTGCATTTATGAAACAAACTTAGCAATCTCTTGCCCCTTTACACCTTTCCACTGCTTTTATCAGGAGGCTCCTTAATAAGGCACTATTCAGCAAAAGCAGGAACTGCCTTTGTTGAATAGGAGTCAGCTGCTTTTCCAGGTGGTTTGTATTTTAACAGATAGCCATTCCTATTTAATGGTTTTTAAGTGTTAGACTCACACCCACCCCAGCTGCTTGGTCTCCATGCTATCTAAAAGCTTGAGACAGGAAGGATAATGACTATACACTCAAAAAGAGTTTGCAGCTCACTAAAGGAACATAGGGGAAGTTCATGTACCCCCTGAAGTCTTTATGGGATTTTCAGTTCTTTCTTTTCGGGGAAGTTCTAGAGCCTGTGAACCAAACTTATCTGCAATTTATGCTTTATTCACTATGTTCGACAATACATGTAGTAGAACAACAAATTCAAAGTAACAGTATCACAATGGCCTTGTGCTGAAATATTTCCATGAGTAAGTCTTGCTTAATCCCTCTCCTTGGTACATAGCCTTCCCTGTAAAAACGCTACGCCTTAAAGAAATGGGGGGTTGGGAGGGAAGGAAGAATCATAGAAGCAAACTCCACCCCCCCATAAAAAAACCATTTAACTTTTCTCCTCATGAGCTCCTTGTCCCAGCTGTCAGGAGCTATTACCTGCCTTCAACGTTCCAGCAAAGCAGCGACGTTTTTGGAAGAGTGCCCATTAATCATCACATTGGTATTTCCCATTCTACCAAGACAGTAGCACTTCTTTGTATCTGACTACCTAGAACAATTAATCAAACTCTCACTAGTAGCTAAAGACAGAGCAAGAAACTCATGGCAAGCTTCAGTGGGGAAATGAAGCAGCTTTTTAACAATCATTAATTTCCAGGCAAGTGACTGTTGGTAAACTTAGCTTTATAGCATCTGCAGCAAACACATGCAGACGTATGTGACTAGAGGAGCCAGTTCTCCGTTTCCTAAACCACACATTTAATTTAGATTTCATAAGACAGAAATTGCACATTAAGTTCTCATTGATTACCTAAAATATATTTATTAAGAAATAACAGCTATGTAACACATCTCTGCTAGATACTCACATATCTATTACAAAGCTGTTAAACAGCAATAAATGTTTATATCTAAAAAATTAGCATTCGGCTAATATAAAATACACATTCTATTAAATCCAAGTGAAACATATGCTGAAGACAATTAAACCTCCAGTCTTCTTGCCTCAGTTTTTCTGATCAATGCTGTTCTCCCTGTCTGAAGTCACAGCACCAAACCTTTGAATAGCAATCCTTTTCTTGAAAAGATTCAAGAAATTTTCAAGAAGAAATCTCAAACCTTTCAAGAAATCCTTTTTAAAGCCTCGTTTGCTTGGTGACAGCACATCACCCTTAACAGCTCTGCTGCTCCTGACTCTGGGGCACAGCGGAGGGCTCTTTCTGCCATACTCCATCCTTCGGCACAGACATGGTCCCAGGCAACTGGTTTCCATAGGCAGCAGGGCTGTGCTCCTGTTGCTGTTCTTGGGATTGCTTGATTCTATTATTTAATATAAGGATACTCTGAAACTGTAAGAAGGAGGCAGAAAGCGGAAGAGTGGCTGTAGAGTTGATAACAGCTCAGTTGAGGCCGTCGGAATAGTAACTTTGGATGGAAAAGGAATTTGTGTATTAGATCCTTATTTATCCATCAATAAGGAACGTACATGCCTCTGCTGAACAGGTACACACCAATGAGATAAGCAGAAAGGGAGGTGACATTCAGTGAAGAAAATTGCAGTCCCTAGGGATAAATTTTACAGAAATAAAAATAACACTCCAGCCACCTCTGGCCTGGATCAAAGACAATAGACTTCTGACAAAGAGTTGGCAGGAGTCTGGCGAAAGACACCAAAACATGCACCAAAAGGAAGAGACTGAAAATGGAGTGGATGGACCCTGGTGGCAAGGTCTCTACACAAATAGGAAATACTGAACTAACACGCATACAAAATGGAAACTTCTCTCTGAGCATTTTCTTTAAGCCCAAAGAATTACTTTTTAGATAGAAAAGAGCTACTGGGATGAAATGAGGTACATTCTGTCCAGTGGGCACTCCCTGGAATCACATCTGAAGCACCTATGTAGGGCAGCATAATGAAACTTTATTTCTGCTGCTCACAATTCATCAATTTTCTGGGTAAGTCCAAAACTCCTACAGACTCACTGGCCTCCTGCTGCAGCAATTAATTCACTTTTCCTACTAAGCTATTAATTAATTTGAAAAAGCCCTTGTTGTTGAGCAATGCGTATACATCATTAACATCAGAGAACTCTTTTATTGCATTATTGTTTATTAAAACACAAACTCAGAAAAGGGAAATTGGAAAGAGTTAAGGTTATAAAGCAAAAAACCAAAGATGGGTCTGGAACATAGGCATACTCAGTCATGGAAATTCTGTTTGAAGCTTCACTGTCTGTTTTATTATGGATTCCATAGGCAGCTTCTAATTTAGTGCAGCTGTTAACACTCCTGCTACATCAAAAATTCCCTCTGCTGAACTTTTGTAGAGGTTTTTGTGTTAGACAAGCACCAGTCCTTTGCAATTTCAGTTTCCTAATTATGGTATTGCAGTTCACATTTATACTGTAAACCCGATCAGATTGAAAAAAAAAAGAAAAGCAGTAATTTACAACTGTTGGTAGTACTGGTTTTACTAGCTACTGCATTTACCCAGTGCAATAGCTGGTCAGTAACCAGCTTAGCAAATTGTTTCTAGGTGTATTGCTGTGAAATGTGTATTACAGCCTCTTCTGTGACAAACAACCGTGTAAAAGCTTTGATCTTCAATTGCTATTCAAAGTGTTAATACTCATGTCTTTTAACCACATACTTTTAAGAAAATTAAGATGAACAAATACGTCAATTACCAATGAATGAAGGGTAAAAACCTACAAGAAGGATTAACCCACTAACTGAACATTTAAAGCTTTAAATAGCAACCCAACTCTAAATGACTAATAAAAGGCTGCCATTGATAAAACATCTCTGATAAACAAGATAGATCTGGTTTTCTTCTTATATGTTTACAATAGCCACCTTTCCTTCCAACAACATCCACAGAAGTGTTTCCCTTTTCTTTAACATAATGAGTTTATTGTAGACAACACGATTCATACCCTTCTCCAGTAACAGTGGTTCAGGGCTCCTCTGAAGCATTTGTTCTGCAAAGTGACATATTGTGACAAATCCAATGATAATGGGGAAATGTGGGAAATCTGACAGAAATACTTTCCTCCTCATTTCCACTAATGAGAATAAAACAGTAAGAGAGACACCTATCAAAAAATTGCAGTAAGCAATTTATTTGGTTGAAACACAAGCAGTGCTTTTTCTTTCCCTGCTCCCCTTTCTCTTACTTTGCTTAGAGCAGGCTTTTCATTTTTTTCTTCATTTTGCTTTATATTGTCAACCAAGAAGAGAGTTCCTGAGGAGACAAACAGGGGGTAAAGAAGACAAATCTGTCTCCTTTGTGTGAGAGCTGTAGGCCAGAGTTATCAACTCCTCTGCTATTCAAGACAGATTTGCATATCCAAGGCCACCCGAGGCAGAGAAGGCATTTGGAGTCTGATTTTTTTCCACAAGAACACATCAGGGAGCGAAGCAAAATAAGGAAACTCCGAAAAAGATCCAAGTAACTACTGAAAAAAAAAAAAAAAATCACAAAACTTTGTGGAGGGAAAAAACCTCCCATTCAATAATTTCTTTCTTGAAAAAAAAAAAAACAAAAAAGACATTTTATACATAATGGAATTTCCAAATATCCTTATTAAAGAAACTTCACAGACAGCAACTTGGCACAAGAACTTCAGATTGGCAGCCATGCTGTTTCTGTCTATATCTTAATACAACACTACTTTTCCGCACACAGGAATCAAGGATGATGGAGAAGCCAGCCTGCAAAACAGTCTGGGTTACTTTTCCCATAGTCTTGTACCTTACCTATAGCTTGGTGATAGAAAAAAAAAAAAATAAATCCAAAGACACAGATATAAAGCCACTATGGTGGGTAGATTATGCATTGACTCTACCATTGATACCTACTATTTGGAAATACTGGAGAAATGCCACTGGTAGGAGTAAGATTCTGGTACAGTCAATCCCTAATCACAATGCGTATCTTCCTACAGATATAATACTGGAATTTATGAATCACATGTCAACACAGTGATCACAGAAATTACTTTCAGAAATGCTCTTAGGAAAATCACAATTAATACAAATATATTTAAGTTAATCTTTTTTTGAGAATATGTATGTGACATACACAATGCTATGGAGACAGTGTATACATTCAGTACATTTATTGACTAACAATTACCAGCTAATTAGCTGCTAATATCTTCTCCTGTCATACAACCCATTTTCACACACACACAGACTTGCTTTAATCTAATACAAAGCTACTTTTGGACTTGATTTTGCCATACTTCCACACAAAAGCAATTTTCAATGCAAAAAGCTGTCACCTATAATGGCATAGGAGTACTCTGGCAAATCAAGGTGCTATTAAACCTGAATAAAGAGAGCAGAATTTCATTCCACAATACGCAGCCCAAAGACCCTAAGGTCCTGATTCTCATCCATTACCCATACTGAATAGCTCTTAAAAAAATCTTCTTGATTTCAACAGAAGATAATGTGTACCATAATTGGTTCTTGATTTAATTAATATTATCAACTACTATCTTAGCTAGACCTGAAACACTACTCAACTGCCTAAAGACAAAAAAATCTCTCTTAACGTACATGCTACAGAACAATACTTAGCAAAAAGTAATATACAAAGCCAAGATTTGTTTCAGCAATTAAAAAATCAAAGTCCTGTGCTTAAAGCTTTTAACCTGTGATTTGTTTGGTTTAAAAAGAATGATTGTGAATGTAACCAATGTTCCTGAACATTTATCAGTAGCATCAGAAATAAAACACTTCATAGAAACCATTAGACCTAGTCTTATCCATACTGTGCATTTGAGAATTCATATTCCATTTATTTATTTATACATACATATTTTCCAAAGAAAGTAGTAATTTACAACTGTTGGTTACAAAGTGAGGAATTTAAATGTGCTAAAGTGGAATCTGAATTTAATATCTTTACCCATGCTGTCAACATTTCTCAGATTTAGAAATCCAGCAGTTCAAGTGCAGATTTCGTGAGTATTGACCACTTCCTGACATCTAGAACACGTCTCCACTTGCACCACATTGGTGTGCTCAGCTGCAAACACTGCATGTATAATGAAATCCCAGTAACAGTCACACTGGCAATGGCTTCAACATTTGAGCTAAATGGTACCAGACAGGTACAAAATCCATTTCAAAAACAATTTCAAGGGAGTTGTTAATGTCTGTTGCTACTTGTGAAGGAGAATATTGCACTTTCAAAATACCTACAGCAAATTGAAAAAATCAGCTTCTAGAGCCCAAATACACTTCATTTCCTAATATATACAAGGCCTTTAAGTACAGACTGTGCTAACATCTAGACAATTAGAACAGTTATGCTTTTAATTCTAGTCTTTCGGTTCAACCCCATGAGCCAGTGTGCCCCGATTTTTTCAGTTCTAGAGGGTATGCAAGCCATTTTCCTTGTGCTTTCTCTGTACACAATTATTTTTCAGACGTAAATAGACATAAATAATGCGCACAGAGAATCTGAAGCAATTATGCCCAGCTCTCTCCCCCTTCAGGAACTACCCCAAATTAAAAAGTATTATCCTAAACAGCCTCTACATTTGATACACCAGATTTTACTTTAGTAAGTCACTTACCACACATTGCTATCTCTCTGCAACATACTAACAGAATAAGAGCTTTATTTTAATATATAAACTTTGCACATAGATGATGATCCCAAATTTTCAGAGCTAGATTTTACCCTTAACAATAACAAAATAAACAGACTCAAATTAAAGGCCATAGTATAACTGCAGCAAACTTGGATTAAATTATCAAATATGAAAACGGGGGTTACTGTGGTAAAAAACAGGATCTGTTGAAGAACAAGACATACACCACGATGCAAAAGCTTGAGCAGTAGAGTTATGTGAGCCAAGCCCCAAATCAGTTTGACTTATTTAAAAAAAAAAAAAAAAAAAGAATTTGTTTCTTTTTATCCTCGTTTGGGGGTTTAATAGAGTATTAGGCCACATTTTTCAAGTATTTCTCTATAATAGGAGTTCTGAAGAAGCATATTAAAAATAACCCCCGCACAAAACCAAACAATGCCCCCAAGAGCCTCTCAAAATCACTGATCCACATGGGACAGAAGCTGAAGAACAGAAAGAAAATCACCACCAAATACTCGGCGATCCATAGAAACAAGTCATAGGTATTCACGGCCTGGCATACAATTTCCATGCTTTCCTATATTCAAAGACATATTAGTACTACCACAAATAATAATGTCAATGTAAGATGAGAACGTTGCTGTGTGATACCTTGGCTGGTAGCAAGTAAAGCAGCAGAGCTACCTCCTCTGACCCTTCTATTGCCTGCTGCCACAGAGAGTGAAAGGCTGGCAGAAGCACATATGCAAGAGGATGAGAAACCCGCAGCAGAACGGCGTAGAAGCTTCAACCAGCTCAAGCTTTTCCTCACCTTTTTATACAACACCACATTTCTTCTCATGATGGCATTTCTCACATGCCACATTAACTATTAATACAGTACTAAAATTAACCTGTTCTCTCTTAGAAGCTCCACAGAGTCGGTGTGACTGAAGTGAGATTTCTCTCTGGGTGCCCAGACTGGATTCCTCTAATCTATTTCCTGTCTTCAGGATAGCAGTTGCTAGAAGAGCAGTACGTGGCCTGTAGCTCCTATAACTAGTTGGAGAGCAAGGTAGAAACGAAAATCTAACAAGGGCACTACTTTGCAATCGTACAACGCATTCAAGAGCAGCAAAACTAAAATTCATATAGTTATCATAACTGGTTTTTAAACCCAAGAAATTACTCCAAAGTATCTTCTAAGTCGCCCGGGAAAGGTCTAAGCTCTATTCTTACTCCATCCATTTCGTAAGTATTATGACTTTCTAGGTATTAAAAGACTCATTTTACATGGCAGAGAAAAAAAGAAATCAGCAGCAAATCTTCGACAATACTACTCAAGTCTCACGCAAGGCTGCTCTGCAGGAAAAAGATAAGCAAAGAGCACATGTATATAACCCTTGCTTCGCAAATATTCAGCATTCATTTAGGATAAAGAATAGATCATAGTGCCAGATGGTAAAATTGTGCAAGTGCCACAAGCCATACCCTCGGAAGTGCACTGTCACAAACCAGACAATATATGGAGGCAACTTCGCTCAGTTGCAAGTAACCCAGTTCTTGCTATAAATTAAAACAAACGAGTGTTTATGGGTGCAATAATGAAATCTGACTGGTTTTGTTTCCATTTACTAAGGCTAAACTTCAGAACAGTTGATTCTATAGCCCAGACCTTTATCATTGGATCGTTTCCTTTCCAGGAAATCTGAGCTAGAGAAGAAGCTGCTGGAGAACACAGGTCCTGAAAGACTATGTATAGGCAATAGCTGCCTTGGTTTGCTACGGGTGTCACTGTTGCAGCTTTTCCAGCCAGTCCTTCAAGGAAGAGATCAACAATTGCTTCACCCTTCCTGGCCTGGGGCAACCTGCAGTGATTAAGGTAATCGGTGGTTTAGCAGCTACAGGAAACTACGCAAAGCAATCAGCTATAAAATTTAACTCTTCTTTGAAAATGGGCCTGCTGAATACCATTGCAGTCAGTTATATGTTACGGAGTATAACTTCAGAAATACTAATTCGTTTTTTCAGAGCCTTTATGAAAATGGAACTACAGCGTCTTAATCATTAAAGATCCTTTTGAAAAAAGCTGGTAGAAAACTACACTAACTACATTAGCTACAAAGGAGCACACCCAATAGACAAGGTTAAGTCTTATGATAACTCTCTGTTCAGGCTAATCTCAGTCAATTCTTTCGCCTATGTGTTCATTCTGCATAGATTTCTTCCTGTTCAGCTTGCAATTGCTAGGATTTGTCAATTCTCTGGTACCTTTTAAATACCACCAAGTTCCTAAACTAAATACCACCCATGTCAATGAAAGCAAGCCAAGTAATAGGTCATGTTACACCATAACAGATGTTTGTTCAGCTAATGTAGATTGATATGCTCTGTAGTCGCACAGATTTACACCCATCCTGGATTTGGTAATTTGGTATAATAATTTGTTTGCTACAATATTCCTTTTTTTTTTTTTTGGGGGGGGGGGGGGGGGAGGGGCAAGTGCTCTTAAAAACATTATCTCACCTAGATCTGCAAGCAAGCAGTTGGATAGAAAACTGACATCACAGCTAGAAGTTCTAAAATTCAGTCTAAAAATATCTTGTTCAATAATTGGTGAAGCTTCCATATGCCCCTTTTTCCCTTCCATATGCCCCTTTAGTATATAAAAATGCTGGAACTTTATCTCTGTTTAATACAGTTTGAAAATGTAATTAAAAGTATTATTTTTCAATTTGACGCAAATACAGCCTCCATACTTCAACCCGCCCCTAATATATTTTTACAAGCATTTGCTCAACAGCAGCTGAATGTAGAATTGGGAGCGCTTGAGAAGAATTTGAAGATATATGTAAAATCAAAGTCATTCAGTTGTAACATTACTTCAAATATTCAAATGTTCAAAGACAGCAACATAGCAGCAGAAAATTAACTTTTTTAAAATTCATGTCTTTTCTCAGCTCAAATGGATTAGCAGCAGATTTGAGGTAATTAATTATAATTACAAGTTTCCTAGGGAAACATGGCATAATAGAGTCATTAACTGAAACGCCACATTTGTTCTATGTTTGATTCTTACGATTATTTTAACACAGTGCAACATTTGTTAAAAGTTTTTTGGGCCAGACACCTTTACTTATGCTGAATGGTTGCTCCCTCCATAAGTAGCCCCAACTGACTTCAAAGAAAACCCGCTTGGGCCCTTAATTAGACTTTTTCTGCCTATGAAGGTAAAATTCCTTCCTTCTCGGGCAAATTCTGTGGTCTCTATTGAACATGAGTCAGTGGGAGCTTTTCTCTGGGAAGGACCTCACAGTTACTTCCCGATATTCTCTTCACTCCTGAACAAAGGATATACCACCGAACCAAATATCTAACTAAATAGCACATGTTATTTAAGAGTGCGCAGTTCTGAAGTAGTCTTAATAAAGGCCTTAATTATATTTTTAATTTTTCAACTATCTTCTGTTTGATGCTATTGCTAAGCGAAGGAATATTTCACATCCTCATTTCATTATGGAGACAGAAATGTCATTGAACTCTTTATGAACCGAATACACAGAGAACTCACTGCAGCCATTAATACACCTAATACACAGAGAACTCCACATAGCTATTAATAAAACTCCTCATACGAACCACAGCACTCACAGTCTAGACAATGCCAGGAACACGAAAGCCGCCTCTTGGTGCATGCAAAAGATCCCCACTTTGATACCCTTGTATCATTGTCCTCAGTTTGAAAAATCAAGGGAAATTGATGATGCACTTGTCACAGAAACTAGCTGCAAAAACGAGGAACGGGCTAATTAAAAACGGAATGTCTATTTATTTTACGGTCTTAGGTGCACTCGGGAAGTTCTGACGCACAGAAGAGAAATTAAATAACTTTTCATTTTGTCTCTATGCTTTAAGAACCATGCCCAGTAAGATTATAGATAGGAGAGCGATAGGTCCAGCAGGGATTTCTACCAATTAAGCTTCTACACTCTGGGGGGGTAGAGGTGTTTTTTGAACAGCGAATTATTTTTGCACATATCACGGGCTGCAGTGCCTAGCCACAAAAGGGCTACATTAAGAGCAATGTTACAGGCTTTGCTCAGAGCTATCGTGCTTTCCTGAAAGTCCAAACCTCTAAGAAGATTTCAGTGAGAGAACTGAGAATGCTCAGTTCTATAATACTATCAAAAGGACGACAGCAGTGCTTTTACCTACCCAACCTTTACATTTTTGCAATCAAGGAGAAAAGCAAAAAAAAGATTGCAAGGTTTAATTAACAACAGATACAGCTAGATGATGCCAGATTTTGTTCCACTGCATACTTACTATGTGCCACTTGGCATTCCAAGAAGCTACAACTCATACTCTGTTAATACCTCTAGCTAAAAAAAAGCTTTCAGATTACCGCTTTTTTTCTTTTTTTTTTTCACATCACAAGCACTGTTTATATCTGTTCTACATGCAAATAACTGTAGTATTTTGGGTACCTCTATCACACAGTTGCTTCAGGAAACATCAATTCAGGAAACAATGGAGTAAACTAATTTTGACTCTGTATTTCACAGTATTACGAATACCCCATTTTGTAGATTGACAATTCAAAGTCACACACATGCACACAGGATTCAACAAAGGTAGTTTTCATTTGACAGTTCTACAAGTCCACCAGACCATACCAAAGGTACCAGTTTACTTATCCACAGAGAGTTTGATATAACTCATACAAGTGTGGCACCTATCTTGAATATTCCAGCTCATCTTTAGAGGACCAGGATCACACGGCAATCCAATACCTTACTTTTTTCCTTACATAGAGTGAAGACCTGTATTTGGCATAGCAACATTTTGGCCTAAGTTTTAAGCACGTTCTGAAGCTCAGACGTTTTAACAAAACGGTAAACGTCATGATAACATAAAAGCATGGTATTACAAGCATGCGCTTACATGATTTTCTAGAATCTGGTGTTACAGGCAAGACTGATGTACAGTGTCAGTTCCTCAGCGTTTTTCAGCTTATAAAAACGGGAAAGACTAATGAAAGAAATAAGGAAAGTTGTTTTGATGCCAAGCTATACAAGATGAGAATATACTCTATTGCGAGACTAATTGAAGCAAAATTTTACTGAAGATCATGAGACACATTCAGACAGTCGACTCTATTTCAAATTTCTGTGAGGAAAGCAAGTATGAAATCAGACATTTGAAAGGAAAAAGAAAAAAGAATGGAATAAGCCACCCTGCCTGAAACTGTCACTTTTTTTTTTTGTCACAAAATACCATTTCAAAACACATTAAAGAATTTATGACTAAAAGCTTGACTTTAACCATTCATGCACGTTAGCCAGTTATAATTTCCCCTTCTCAGAAATGCATCCAAATTTGAAACAGGAAAAAAAAAAGGAGAATTAAACAGAACGTCTCTAAATTCTCCATTTTCCACCTTTATTTCAGTCTTTTTCAAACGTTAACCCGAAATCTTACAAAGTAATTTAGTCTATTGCTCAGCCTCAGAATCGTCTTCTGGTAAAAAAAAGCCAGGACCATTCATTTTTCATTGTTTTCACCTATTTCACATAGGCTATCGAAACGTAGGCAACACCTCGTTTTGCTTTCCTAAGGCCAGAAGGGCAACCTGCACATCCGCTGGGACTCATGTTTGGCCTGCGGCTTGAAGAACAAAACCGACTTCAGTCCGTCTCAGCACAGAGCTGTTTTACTAGGCTGATAGATAAAACTAGGCTTTCCTCCAGTTAAACGACAATAATTTGTTTTAGTTTGATAGGTCCTTCTAAATAATGGTGTCATCAGTAAACATCTGGCTTCTTCCTAGCAGATTAGGCCTCCAATGAGGAAAGTGTGTTTATAATTCTAATTTGAAACATAGCACATTAATATGCTGATTCTCATAATGTTTGCCTTAACCTGTTTGGAGAAATTACGACTACAAATATCTTGTACACAACACCTCTAAACTACCAGCTTGTACAAACAACACAAGAGCCGAGGCAGTCTCATACAGATGATTAGAACCACTTCAGAGGCAATCATGATTAGCGCTTTGGCTTGAAGCCATATTTTACACATAAACAAAGCATCTGTTTCTGAGTTCCTGTCCCAAGCTAATAGACCCACCTCCACTATTACTAATAAGCCCGTTCAAGAGAGCCAGATGGCCTATCTGAAACAGCCCTGGCTTTTTCCTGAGCTAGGCAAACCAGAGCCGTGGAACCACAGTTGGCTCCAAATCATATTTCCTTGGGCTCTAGCAGCCAATAAAACGACACGTAAACTGGCTCCGCAAAAGAAGAATACAAATGCCGGGACCATCCATTATTTAGAATTGGTGTGAGGCCAACATCTGCCCCTCCAGATGATCCTTTCATGTAGGTACAATGACGGAAGATGAAAAGTGCAGTACACTTCTGCAGGAGTCGGTGTACTGCAATGCAGACTGTCACCATTCCTTGCGGGATTTTTTTGCGGCCTTCGCAAATCCCTGCCTGCAGCCAAGCGGTACTGCTCAGCTGTCCTTGCTGTACATTGTAGGTACTTGACAATTGGGTGGTTTTACATATTTAATATGTGTCATATTTAATTAGTAGAACCGGGCTTTTAAAAGGATCTCGTGCTCCTTAGCAGCAAGTGGAAGGGTTGAGAGCCAAACAGAGCAGCACTTGGCAGGTTCAGATCTAAGATCTCTTTTCTTCCCTGTGACCCGGCTTCTCATTCAACCAGTTCACTTCACGCTAAGAGCAGTAGCGGGTCACATCAGCCCCAAAGAAGTGCGGAAGTTTTCCGGAGATCAAGTCCTTTCAGAACAGCACAGCGACAGCTAGCACGCTTCTTGTGTGCTGCTATCCCGAAGCTACAGACAAAAAAAATCCTTTACTTCTGTCTCATGGGGATGCCAGCAGATTTGCAAAGATATAAACCTCCCCAAACACAGCTGTCTTCCCCCGACCTTGCCATCAGAGACAGAAAAATGAATCACTGTACGAGGGGAAAAAACCCTCATGGAAATGTGCTGAAACAATTGAGGCCTGTCACTCCTCTTCATTAAATGCAGGTTCCACAGTCGTTATTGAAGCTCTCTGGGATCTCTTGGGATAAAAGCCAGAACAGAAACGTGCAAAGTATTGTTCTTCATATATTTTTCCCCATACTGCCAGTCTTGTGAGCTATGCACACAGGGCATTCCTTGATTTTAAAGGAAAGCCCTGAAGAACAGTCACATTTCACAGCTCAGATCAAGCGTGATCCTGAATCTGTGTCACTGTCCGCCCTAGTGGCTGAGAACTCAGACTTTCCTTCGGAGCATAACGGATTTAGTGAAAGGTGCATAACCAGTATCGTCCTGCCACTGCAAGGATTTCACCTGCTTTTCTTTGAAGGGATTGTTTCAGTGCAGGTAAGCAGGAGTCTGAGACTTGAATAAAAAAATCTCTTTCTGCATTCCTAGAAACGTAGGAACACACTACAATCTACATACGGAAAGAATGATACGCATGTTCTGGGGGTTCTCACTTCATATTTTTAATTGCACAACACTAGGCATTTTGTAGGGAGTAAAAGAGTTCTGGTTTGGGGTGTTTTTTTGCACTGAGGGGCAGAAAGAAGGGGCTAAGTAGAAAAAGGAAGAAGGGAAAAGTGATCAGAAGCAAACCCAAACCCCATGTTTCAAGAGGAAAAGCAGGTTTCATGGTTATCGCAAACTTCATATAATTAACAAAATAAAATGCATATCACTGATACCAAGCACTGTCTACACATTACTGAGAGTGGCATTTTCTTGCAGGCCTTACCAAATTATTATTATTATTTGGAATAAATTTGGGGGGATTAATTCTACACTGAGAAAGTTGGTTTAACAGGACGGTTGGGAATGAAGTCTTAATCCAACAAAACATCACGTGTCCTGAGCAGCTCCTTCCAAAAGACACTAATGGAATTACCAAAGTTTTTTACAGTAACTCACAGCTGCAAGCCCACCTCAGTCTGCTGCTTACAGGGAAAAAAAAAAAAAAAAAAAAAAAAAAGACCTCTCTGTCATTTTGATAGAATATGAATTTCTCTGCACCTCTACTGGACAATTAAACAAAGATGCTGCCCTCACACTCCTCTGCCACAGCACCCTGCTTTACCAAAGAGAATTCCCTCCTGGTGCCACTCAGGCTTTGCTTCCTCTAAGACTGATCATGAGATCTTACCAATTTCATCACAGTACAGGGATTATCAAGCTAATGCAAAATCTCAATGTGCTGCCATTTTTCAGAGAAGCCTTCAAATGCTATTTCCGCTATTGATCTACTTGAATAAAAGCACACTAGACATACCACGAAACAGTGTGAAACACGCACTATCACTCCGTTTAAGCTGAAGAGTTGAGATCTCTTTGCTTAATACTCCCCACCAAATGTTAATGCACAATTTATTTAATGCCTAGGTTTTGTGTGCCGAATTAGCTCACAACGCAGCTGAGTGTCCCTTGTGAGCAAGTGCTCCATTTGCACATGTCAAGCATCCTAGTCTAGTCCTATCCCAACCGCTTAATGTCTGGAACAGAGGCATCCGCTACATTCTTCTTGATCTAAACAGCTAATTTAATACCCTTGGACAAAAGGGGCCTGGTGTTTTGGTAAGCTCCCATGGGCCTAACTATCACAAAGAAGGGATTGTTGAATACACACATAAAAAAAAAAAGGAAGAGATAGGAAGCAGGCGGTCTGATCTTTATGACCCACTGATTATTCTATCAATAAGTAGAAGCATAAATCCGGTTTCTGACCTAACAAAATACTATTTTACTTCCCTTTACTCTATATTTTATCTTTTATAGCCAATAAAACATTATACATTAACAAAAGGTTATGTTCTCACCAATATTTTCCCTAAATGACAATAAATTCCAAGTTGAGCCAAGCAGAGGTTTCAGCTGCAGCTATCCTGACGGTTGTTTGACGCTCTCCCTGCAATTCACTCTGAATACGCTACCGCCACTGATACCAAGAAAGCCCATCTGGAAAATCTGACACTGAATTTGAATCAGTCTAATGACCCTCTTAATGATTTAATGGCAAATCTATACACTGATACAAAGCTGAGCTCTTTTCCAATGACCTGGTATAGTATTTACTGTGGAAAGTAAATTTCCTTCCCTCACCCAAACACCAAAATCAGTATCAGCCTTCTTACCTGATCTCCTTGAGCTTTAGATCAAGGCTCTAGAGTTGTCCTCTTTTTTTATTCCACATGAGTTAAGAGGGAAAAATTAAAAGAATTGGGGGGGGGGGAGAGAGATGGAAGGACTTCAGAAGGATCAGGAACGGAGCAGACTAAACCTTTAATCCGCTGCAAAGATAAGTACTCCAGTTACCTGGACTATACATGTATGAAAGACAGGCAGAGCAGAAAACGGGTCTGAGAAACTATACGTATTTTATGGTCCATCAATTTGGGAGAGAACGGCAGAACATGCAGTCACTTTGAACTGGATACAGAAAAAAAAACCACTCAGAACCACTGGTCAGCAGACTCCCAAAAGACTGAAGATAGGACAAAGAGCACTGATGCAGGACAGACATGGCAGGACGGACAGAACAGCTCTCCCATCACAACACAAACTTTCCCCAAACGTTTCAGTCTAAAGGGTTCACTCAGTCACCAGCTGTTCTGCTTATTCCACGAAGCACTGTATATCGAACTGTGCATTCCCATCTCAGATGCCTGGTCCCAAGCTTTTGGAGATTCAGTATTGTCCTAGCGCAATGTAAGGCTGAGACCTGCAGCTCAGACAACTGTGAAAGTACTTGCCCACCTGGGAAAATAAGCTCAGGTACATAGGCTATGAAAATTGGATCAAAGCTTCAAAACACATTTCCCTGCCAGCATTTGACATGAAATGCAATCATTAATGGTCATCAGTCCTGAAGAACGGAGCTTGGGAACTGAAAATATTAAAGAAAACAGCTCATCACCTGTTGTAGTAGGTTTGCTATATCAAGAATTACTTAAGAATATTTTTTTACTTAAAAAAGAAATTAGTCTCTAATTTAAAAGGGAATCTGAGGCACAGATAAACTAAATGTGTTGGCTAATATCACACAATAGATGAAGAACAGCAGTGAACCGCAATCAGATAATTCTGTCCCACAGAGTGTGTCTTTTTTTCTTCTATCAATGATTCCAAACTGCTGCCAGGCTAATTAAATAGAGAACAGTATGCCTTAGTAACACTGTTTTAAAACAGGCGGTCATGACTAGACTGGGAAAATGTAGAACATGTTACCTAGCATCTTCTTTGGGGGGGGAGAAGAGGACAGCTAGACTTATAAAACACATAAACTACCGTATTCATCCTGAATCAAGGGCGTTTTCAGAACCCAATTCATGTCTATTTATAATTGGTGATGACTCATATGATCCCTTCAGTTATGATTGTTTTGTAAAACAATGAGATTTTCTAGTGGCATAAGAATGATGACGAAGATTAACCTAAGGGACAAAGAAAATCTGGGATCAGCCAGCACATCTGCAAGTCCAACATCTGCCCTGTTTAAGAGAAACTCTGAACAAGCTTAATGGAACACTGTCCTGGCTGAAGGGCGTGCAACACTTCAAACCTGGTAAATACCTGGTATTAGGAGGCAGTCATACAATAGGAGACTCAGACACCAAAAGGTATGTAGACACCTAATTCCCACTGCTAAAAATGACAGGTCTAGATCTTCAAAGACATCGGAGTGTCTAATACTCTGTACTGAGGACTGAAGATCCAGACCTGAATTTATAGGTGACTCAAGACTCAAGCTGAGCATTTCACTCACTTGGACAGCTCAGGCAGGCTCTTGCAGCTTAACAGACACATCACACCAGGGATCGCAGTGTTACCTTCCCATCTCACGGGTTTCATTTGATAAACAACACACAACATTCCCTTCTTTTCTTTCTAATATTTAATCTGAGCAAATCGATCTGTATACATGAATTATCTGCTACTTACCCAACTTCATGTCCTTTTAAAATATATTTCTTACACACAGAACCAAGAGAGGCATCCCTGCAGCTTATTCATCTAACATCGAGGTGTTTTCGGAGCTATGACCTACGCTAATCCAAAATATTGGCAACGCAACTCAAAAAACAAAAGAGAGAAAATTAGACTGCAGCTTCCCTTCTAGGTTCTGTGCTGCCGAGTCTGAGCTGTACTCAGGCACACATGATCAGCCTCTGAATATTTTGTCACTTCATCAGTTACCTTACTGGAGTTCATTACTTTGAGCCTGTCGGCTCCTACCCAGTTCCAAATACTTGCTTTAAAACACTGCACTAGCATCATCATCGATTACAGATAGAGCAGCTTATTTCTGAAATAACTGCACTTCTGATGTCTCTCCACAATCCTGTCTTCTGTGTATGGCAGTAAATGGTGGAGGGAGGAAATAACTGAAAAAGTCAAATCCCACCTACTAGCTTTTTATTTTCTTCTACATGACACACAAACTTATACAGCACATATCCAGGCAGGTTTTTGAACTGACAGGCCAACCCTGTTCTCTCAAAGTAAAATACATTTGCCCAAGACAGAAAAGGAACAGAAAAAGGAGGAAAATTGTCCCATTTACCCACATCAAACGTGTAGCATGTGAGACCTGAATGTAACCAGAAAATAAAAAGCAGTGGCTTTAGTGAGATTTTCTCTATAAAAAAAAAAAAAAAAAGGGATAAACCCCCCAGCTTGCCGCTGTCCCCGATGTAATTATAACTGGCATCAGCCTCTTTTCACCTTGATTTACCCCAAAGATTTACTAAATAAAATCCTTTAATATAAAGGGTTTAAAAACAAGCTAGTAAAACCTTGTAATATTGAGTGCATTTACAATACACAAATTTGCAACAGCCTAGGAAAAAAATCCTCCTGTAATCCATCATTTGTAATAATAGCATTATGATGTAGTCACAGTCCAGAACCACTATATAGTACAATCTCTTTTCTGCTTTTCTGTAAGTAACAGGGAAAAATCTTCCTACAATGAGGAAGGAAATACAGAACTAAGAGTTCACAGTAAAACCTAAAACACATCTAAAGTGCTCCTAACACCATTTTTTTTTTTAATGGGGGGGGGGGGGCAAATAGAAGTGGGAAAGAATTTAGATCCCCTATTATTAATGTATTTATTGTACAATGCCATTTGTTGCTTTACTGATGTATATCATTGTTAATATATTTGTAGTAAGTTAATTGCAGTACTGCCTCAGAAACAAAATTTAATTTACTATATAATCATAGAAAGCCTACAATGTAATACTCATTTGATATTTTTATTAGAAAATATTTTTTAAAATATTTTCCCAAAATATTTACCCATCTTTAGCGCTTTGTAAATCTAAAAAAATTTTAGAAAGATATTTTTTTTGTTGCATTTATTTTAAAATCAAATAGTACTACAGCTACTTTAAATATACCTTTCTCTTTCATGGAACATAATTTCAAAACATTTAATAAAATAAGCATTTCATAAGAGGACCGTTTTGGATCAGATAATTTATCCTGATTTCTACACGTAAGTAAAATTTAACGACTATTATTTCAATAATAATAATAAAAGCAGATTTTCAGATAAGTTCTGTGTATGCTTAGAAATAGCCTCCACAAGTCTTAAAACTTGTTTTCACTTCAGAAGTAAAACTTTAACTGAAAATAAGTAGGTATAAACCAGCCAGGTAAGGACACGTACCAGAAGAAAGAAGAATATTGGCCAAATTACTTACTAGCTATTTAATCAGGAATTCACATGCAATATACTCTGTTCCATAATTAACATACCTGCATATATTCCTTCCAATTAACCTTCTTAAAGAGCAAAATATTTTTTTTTCTATTAAGCACTAAATAGGACCTTAAATAAGCCATACTAAAATGTCTTCTCTTAAGACACTAAAGATGCATAAGCCAAACATAAACAAAGCCACTTCATATAATTGAACAAATTCTTTCTGTATTAAAATTTTAAAAACAGTCCCTCATGTGAACACAACAGTCAGAGTGAGAAGGAAAGGAAGAGTAATACACACGAATAAATGGAAATATCTCCTTTAGAAAAGCAACTTTAATGGCACATGTATTTTATTATTAGTAAAGATAATGAAAATACAAAGAGTGTGCAATTGCTAGCAATTAAATTCTAAAGCGCTAATATGAATATAGCAAAAGATATGGTGATGTATTTAATTTTCTACAAAGAAAATAAGAATGAGTACCTGTTTTAAATCAGGAAGCAGCAGATAATTTCAAGATCAAAACCACTTCCTGTTAAAGAAAGGGGAGAAAATTCCTTTACAGTTATTGTCATTATTAATCCACTCTTTGGAAGGTTATTGATAGAAAACGTTTCAGTTTTGAAAATCTTAACATGATTAGAATATAAGAAATCATTTGTGTTGCCTACGCCTAAAAGAAAGCAATTATAAAATTTGGTTGAGTATTCCAGAGAACATAGCCAATTTCTAGACACAGAAAAAATACGGGAAGATGAAACTGAATTTTTGACATGGAGGCTTAGAGCCAGGGAATGTAAATGTTTGGAGAGAGCAGGGTTCATAATATATAGGGGGATATATTAGGATTTTTAGTTTTGTTTTGTTTTGACTGCAGGAATACTTGAAGCTTTCTCGGAGCTCCCTCTCGTGAGCCGTTGCTGACAGTGCACTAAAAACATCACCAACAGCAGGACTTGAATAACATATGAGTTGCAATTTCATATAAGTTACTTGTTTCTTAATACATCGTGCCCCAAAAGGCCTTGCACATAGAAATGTTTGGTTCCAAAGCTATTATCCACATCTTTCCCTAGAAGGAACAGAATATAAATAGAAAGACATCCACCCCCCAACCAAACCCCAAAATCTGCTTCTCTAGCTGGTGCTTCTGAAGAGCTCACAATCCCTCATTTCAGTGAGAAAAAATTACACTTGAGGAACAATCTTTATAAAACAGCCATAGCAGTGTTCAAAAAGCAAGCATTATTCATTTTAGAAGTAAAATGATACACACCTTTCTAATATTAATGGAAAAGGTATTTTAAAAGCAAGCGCTTGAGGAAAGCTTCTGTGACAAGGAACCTTTTCTTTTACCAGGGTGTAACTGTTGGCTTAGATTTCGAATGGATTAATTAAAATAAATTATAGTTCCGTCAAAATTTGTTTCTCACTTGTAAAACATCTTCCATTACTCCGTATCAATGCACTGCAATAATAAACTGCTTGGTTTTGTAAGGTGTTTAGATGCTGTGCAAATGGAGTTACAAATTGCAGAAATAAGGATTTTTGCACCAAGGAACTAGCACGGTCTCGTATAGGCCTGACAGCTATTCCACATTTGCAAGTATTTAGTGACTTTATGGCACTCTGAATTAGACTTTTTAGACTCTGACGTAGATGAATTCCTCTGAAATCTGAGGAAGGGAATTCTGTATAAGGAACAGTAAAAGTCACCCTTATGCATACAACTGGAAACCACACCAAGGAAACCACCTACAGCCATGCTAGAAACATCATTACTTTCTTAGTAGGTCTTTAAGTTGATACTTGCCCAAAGGTACACTTCTTTAGCCCCATATTCCAATGTGTTACACAGCAGGTCTGGTAAGAGACTAGTACAAATACAATTAAATCCTACTACTGCTATTTGTTGTGTAATTTGGGATAGTCAAAGAAACAGTGCCAATGAAGTGCAAAATACTAAAGGTAAACTTTTTGTTGTGGCAGGTGGTTTTGCAATGGGAACTCCAAAGAGCAAACACAATAAGCTAAATCAAGATCTGACCTGGAAAAAACAGAAATTGGACCCTTTCTTCACAAATTCTTATGACAGCAGAAATCTGGAAAGGTCAACTTTAAATACCTTTTTTCCCTCCTGAAGGTAAATAGATCTTAGACAGAGTAACAGTCTAAATTATATAATCAGCAACTGAAAGTTTGTTTTTTTTTTTTTTTCTTTTTATCACGTGTTCAATTTACCAGGCGGGGAATTATTAGTAAAACATTGCAACAATGCCAAGCACCACTCTTCGAGGTACTCCTGACTTCAAAGTCCCAGAGACTTGATTTTTTGCAATACATCTCCATGGGCAGGGACCTACCTTGCATATTAGCGAGCCTGCAACCAAATGTCAGGATGAACACCACAGCTTGCAGATTTGTTCCTATCTGGAACATCAGTAAGCCGGTAATACAAAAAAAGAGAAAGTAAAAAAAAAAACAAAAACAAAACCAAACAAACAAACAAACAACAACAACAAAAAAACCAAGTCATCAACAACGCCAACAAACAACTTTAATTACATTCTAGAAAGCTTCTGGATCTCACAGGAGACTAATTTGCTTTCTAGTCTACTGTCAGCAAAAATGGTCCTGGCCTTTGAAATCATGCCGGTTTATTTAACATGGTCTTACTCCCAAAGAAAGACTGCCTGCAATTTTGAACATCCTGCAGCAGTGAGGCAGAGCATGCTAGCCATCAAATTGTAGCTGTTCATTCCACTGACTGGAAAAATGCTTGCCGTTTGATTTCTTTTATAGGGCCACATTTGAGCAAGCAAAGTTTATAGAGATGACTTACCTAATTAGATTCAAAGAGTGATTTGCTATCTCAGCAATAGTTTTTAAATGTACAAATCTAGACAGAGAGGCATTTTGTAAACAGGTGTGAATGACACTGCTCCATCAGGCATTAAATTGGAGCTGTTCCTGAAAAATAGTATCATTTGCGCATTTAAGTTACCAGTGTTTTATCAACCGCAGTGGTTTTACACCGAATATTCCTTGTGGTGGACAGCCAATGATATTTCAGCAAGGTCTCTTACCCTTTTAATAGCAGCATGAAACAGGCTACTGTGTGCTTCTCATGTCTTTTCTGAAAGGTTGATTTAACAAGGCTCAAAATTATTCCTGAGTACATCAGCCTTTAAACAGGGCTACAAACCAGGTAATGCCAGAGGGAAAACTACTGGTACTCGCAGGCAGCTTTGTGTTTCCAGAGAAACAACAGCTGGGAAAGGAGGAAATTATTTTCTCTTATGATACTTACTTAATATTTATATTACAGTTGTACCCAAGTCCTCTGTGCTAGGCAGCGCGTGGCAACTGGGCCCTTGCACCAAGATGGCTGCTCCCCTCAGCCTTCACCTGTGAGCACCCAACTGCAGCACTCACAGCTAGAGAGCAAGCTTTGCTCTTTACACCTTTTTCCTAACATTTAGATACGACTTTCACACAGTAGTAGGAAATAATGTTACAGCGAGACAAGAAAAGAGCATTCTACCGGGTGAGCTTACTGCACCGCGGCCACAACCAACGACTGAAATACCTGTCACCACACGGGGGAAACAGGAGCTCCGAGCGCCCAGCATGGCTGCGGGGGCAGAGCCACCGCCTCCAGCCACCGTTAGCGGCTCTTCGCTGTGTTGAGGACGGTCCGAAGGCCCCTCACAGCCGGAGTCCAGCCCGCACCGCCCCCGAGCGGCGCGGCGGCCGGCCAGCGCCCTGCGGAGGGGAGGGCAGCGCAGCGCCACCTCCGTTTCCCCACACCGCAGGTGTCCCCTCAGCGCCGCGGGAGGGCGGGAAACTCCCTCCGCGCTGAAGCGGGGGCTCCGCTCCTCGGCGCCCAGGGTCGGGGCTCCTGAAGCACCGCTGATGGTACCGACAGGCTGTTTCAAGCCTTGAAGAGGGTTCGAAACTGTTCGCCCCTCGCACACGGGCACAGAAAACGTTTAAATGTTTAAGAGGGATTCTAAAGTGTTTGCCCCTCACACAGAGTCAGAGCAAGGTTTTAGTGTCACTTAGGGGGGGGAGCAGACGAGACGATAATCAAGAGAATGGTTTTGCTTCTGCTGAGAAATTGAATCATTAAACAAGGGCTTTAAGGGAGGAAGATAAGGTTTCAGCCACAAGTAGTGAACCCTGGGAGGAAAAAAACACAGAAAAAGGACGGCGAAGGCTAAATACATATCAATTGTTCACACAGTTGTCAAATTAAAGGTCTGAAGGAGACGCATCTTCAAGTAAAACTTCAGTTTTATTAGAAACATCGCACAGCGAGGCAGAGTCTGCCACAAGCACTTGTAACCTCTGTGTAACTCTGTGTAAGGTTAGTTTCTCTGGCTATAGGCTGTTAGGGACCCTCGGCAGAGCCAGGCGGAGCGCGGCCGCCGAGGGGAGCGCGCGCAGCACCGAAAGCCTACTACATCACTGGTCCGGCGGGTACAAAGGCAAGCCAAGGTTAGCGAGGCGAGTCATTTTTTTTCTAGGATTACAGTAAATGAAGAGCAAAAAAGGCATGTCTCTGGATTTGGGGTTCTTGATCACAGTTTTCAGTCCTCTCCACCACACAGGTTCAGCAGCGCCCTCTGGTAATCCCCTTTTGTGTCTTGCTGTAAAGCGAGGGAAGAAAAATACAAAACGCATATGAGGAAACAGTCACAAAATGTGAAAGTATACGCATCATATTCTAAACCTGTGGGACAGACTCTGTTTCGCAGTTGAAGCCCTGTCAGCCTGGAGGAGACTATCTGGACTGGGGTTTACTTATGTGCGAATTGAAATAATTTATCACTCTTGCCATACAAATGCAAGGCCATGAAGGGAGAGGAATTGTAGTATGAAAGAGAGCAACAAGAGTAAGGAAAGCTGAAGGACTCTATTCTGTTCTTTCTCACTGATCACTGCAAAAAATCACACATCAAGTTCAATATTTTGAAAATTTGCCTATAATCTGAAGTTGACATATTCAGGAAAAGATTTTGGCTTAAGATTTTGACGCAACTTCTTCTACACAAGGAAGAATGCTGTTGTGAGAGTGGGTAGAAGACTGGTTTTTAAACAGACACACAAGCTCTTTACCTATGTCCCAAGTTAAATAAAACCTCGTACTGATAGTTCCTGCCCAGTCACAGATACAGACAAAAATCACTCTAGCTAAAACGGGCACTGAAATGAAAGGGAGCAGCAATTTAGATGCTCTATTTTCATTCAGCAATCACAAAGAAATTCTGTTTTTTCTTTTCTTTTAGTCTGAAGATAGGGACAGGTGAACAGAATTTTCCTTCCTAACACAGCAGCTGATTGCACAAACCCTACATGTACTGTCAAGTGGCTGCCAGGAGTTGTACCAGCTGTAGACTGTAAAGTTAAAGCTGTTTTTTTCCAATAGTGCATGGATAATAACTTATTATTCTCATTGCAGCCTCTAAACCACCTCCCATGAATTCTCATGGCACAATTAATCCAATGAAGACTGCTGCAAAGGACCACACAACTGGTATAAAAAGAAAGCTAAAAAAACATACCTGGATGAAATAGTAAAGAGATTTTCCATATTTCCTCTTGAATTCACTCTTAATTTTCAGCATGTCAACCTCGCAGCGGGAGACCATAATCCTGATCAGAACCTTGTCGCGGGTTCCCTTGCCCTACAAGCAGATAAACATTTAGAACTGTAATAGCCAAAATGCGTAAAAGGCCACCATACCTAACGGTAAGACAGCAAACTACAGGCAACTGAGATGTAGCAATAAAAGATACAATGAATTAAACCTTCTAACTAAGGTCATTATTATGATCCAGGAATTTGAGCATCAACATATTTTTCCCATCAGCAGCGTTCGACCAACTTCCAGTCACAAATCTAGCTACTTCGACTGTAAGCAGCAGTTCTGGTTCACCAGGAAGTCTTCCTGGTATTGGCTAAGGCCTGTCACCAGGCATTTCTCCTTCATTCCTTTTCTTGAGAAAGTGTTTAGTGTCTTATTTTGGCACTTCAATAAACAGCTTTTTCTGCTATCAGCTCTTGGTTACCTGCAAAAGATGTGTCTAACTTTGCTAATCATAATCAACTGATCTAACTACAGATCATTATAATGAGACCCTTCCCTATATTTTCCTATACCAGATGCACCCGAATAGATATCTAGGCTCGTAACTGTTAAAGAATGCTTTTGTACAATACTAAGTCATTGTTAATTTATTCACATGCCTGTCACACACCATATGAATAAAAGTACCTAAGGAATCAAAATTTGATGAAACAATGGCAAGAAAAAAATTAGTATAAAGAACGAACAGTCTTCCCTACCTTCATGGAATCATACAGTCTGTCTGCAAAATATAGCTGCTTGTTCTGAATGCACTGGACTGAAGAGAGAGATAAGAATAGTTAAGCATGCTGCCCATACATGAAATAGCAGAACAGCAAATCTTGGAGCCATTTTTAAAGACATGATAAGTAGTCAAAATAAGATTTTCAGCAAAGGTTTCTCCAAATGGGGACACTGAGAAATTATTTTTACCCGAGTTGTTACTTAGAAGTGGTTTGGCTAAGCTTCTGATTGAACACCACAATTCATTCTTTCACTTCTATAAGCAACCTCTTTTCTGAAAACACTCATTGTATGCTAATCCACGAGAAGTCTCCCTTTCAAGGTTGAGCTCTGTTTATTCTCCATTTGCATTACCGAGCTCTCAGTTCATCCTTAGTCTGAAATGGATTTTCCTCTTAAAGAATTTCCTCTTCAACTTGGTGACATTCCTGTCATCATCATCTCATGCCACAGTACCAGCCTTACACCCTGCCTCCCCATTCCAGAGAATTCAGTGCCAAATTGGCTTTTATTAGCCTCTAGCATCCTCCACTGCCCGTCTTCTCTCACACACACACTGTTCTCTCTCCAGCCTATGTCTACATTGAATACCTATATAGCCTATGTCTATATTGAATATTGATGTGTTCAGCTATAGTTCCAACCTTTTTGTTTGTTTGGGGAAACAAACATTAAGCCTCTGCATCAGACAAAAGTGGAACTAACAACCAATCACAAAACACATGCATTTTTATTTTCATCTGAAAAGCAAGGTTTATATTTTGCAGAGGGCAAAACTATGCTACTTCTCGATACCCATAATATCCTAAAATACACTAGTAGATCAAATAATGCCAGCACTTCCAGTTTATTTCTCATCCAGCAATGCAGAGGACGCTGGGCTCTATCCTTATCACAATACACTGCAAGAGCGATGAAAAGATCCTATCTAAAGATACTCTTCACTTCAGGGTAACTCACCAAGATTAAGGAAAGCATTCTCCAAATCTCCTTTAACCTCCTTCTTGATGCTCTCCAACATATCATATGGGCTGTAGCTCTTGTACCTGTCAAACACTATCACAAGAAGGAAAACAGGTGAAATCAAAACACGACCAAGAACTGGTAAAAGTAACCACCCAAATCAAAACCACAGAGAGCGCAATGCAGAGACATACGATTAAAAAATACCTGTCCAAGTCTTTCTGAGAACTTTATCTTAAGTACAGCCTAAGTTTGTCAGCTGATAGTAAAGTTCCTGTGCTACGGCCTTTTTGTTTTCCTTGAACACCTCCATAATCTGGTAAAATACCATCTTAATCCTGTACCAGTATTTTTTCAAACAGTGATTTAGGCCCTGAAAATAAAAGTCTTCAAATGGCTTTCCCGTGTGCTTCTTACAGCAATATTAGAGCTGCTTTTCAGAATCTTCGCTGTCAGATTTAAACACCTGATACAGCTAAGCTACCCTAGGACAGAGGGAAAAGCTAAAGGAGTTCACAAGGTCTCCTGCAGCCATGTTTTCTAGATTTGTAACATTTTTGTTCTCAGTGTAGGTGACATAAAATTGAGCATTGTTACACCTGTGCAAAAAAGAGCTCTATGCACATTCAAACTGAGATTAACAAATCCACACAAATAACTATTTTTTTTTTTAAATTAACAGCCTGGACATGAATTAATATTTATGAGATTTCCTATGTTTTACAAGTGCTTTTTACATTCATTTCAATCAAATCTGGGACAAAATAGTTACTGCTTTGGTATAATTTTCTCTCGTAGGAAAAAAAAAAACGACAAAAAACCATTTGCGTCTCAATTAGTACCTTTCTGCAAGTGGGGGACACTTCTTTCAGTCATAATGTTGATCCACTTGGGGACGTCAGTTCCCTTTCTCTTCACACCAGCATCATAGAGCTCCTGGGGTTAGAATGAAAAGCAAAAATCACGAAAATCAGGAGTTACACAAGAAGCCATTGTAAACATGTACAATTTCTTTACTGGAAAACAAGCACTACTGGAACTGTGTCAGTGGGAGCAACACAAAAGGACACATGGCTGGGCAGACCCCTAAGGACAAGATCTATGGATTTAATCTGAAACTAAGACTAATTACTTTGTATTTACCTTTACCTACAGGTTTTACTCTGTATTTAGCTCTGTTTACCTCAGCAGAACTGCTCTCGACAGACACAGATGTAGTAAGACAGATACAGATGTAATAAAGAAGCATTACCAGCCACTAAGTTCATTGACACTTCTCTCAATCTTACACAATTACTTGGTTGCAACCAGTCTTCACAATGTATGTGTTTCCTTTTGTTAAAGACTCTCTTTCTCAATATGCCCAAGGGCATACCAGAGACCTTCTGTATAGGTACTAGGGGGTAAGCAGCCCATGAAAACTGACAACAGAAGGTATTGGGATTCCAAGTGGCAGATAACTTGACAGCATGTAAACATTACTGTGCAAGACAATCTGAAATATAGACACCTACTTTCATAAATGCTTCTCACTCCCATAGCATTTGTACTTTCAGTATCGCCTAAAGCTTGATCAACTTAAGACATTTAATGGTCATTACCAGCACTTACCCTAGCATCTAGGTCGATCAGCTCATAATCAATCACAGAGGTATCTTCACACCTTTTGCCCTTCAAACAAGGACAGCAGTATTTAGAAGAGGTTTAACAGACAGTAAGCAGTTTGCTATATGCATATTCTTTTCTCTTTGATTTTTTTTAATCTGAATTTGCTAAATAAGTAACACTGTGCTGCATCCCCATTATGAAGCTGCTGCTATGAATGCTGCATTTCTGTCAAAATACTTTGCCCTTCAACATTTGAATATTCCCCCCCCCAAAAGACAGTGAAAATACAACGAAATTTAAAAGTGAATCAGAAATCCAATTGTTTTACTGGCAGCCATCAGTTTGTTACCAAAGGGCAGGCACATTAGGAAAAGTGGAAAAATATGAACAGACCTACCTTGGCCAGGGCAACCATTAGCTTGCGGAAGTCACCAGACGTGTCTGATATAATGTCTTTTTCCAGCTCTGTCTTGTACACTAGAAAACAAAAAATTCGTTTCCAGTAAATGGTGTCCTACAAATATTCCTTTACAAGAAGGACAGCTGCTAATTAGTGTGTTTTATGCACACAAACAAACAGCTACAATCTAAGTCACGTGTGGAAGACAATGAAAACGGATGCATGTTTGCATATGACAAAAACAACATTGCTACCAGCTAGTCATGAGAGTTCCCATGCAATCGAAGTCTGTCATGGAAAGATAACAGGAAAGCCTAGGACTGTTTCAAGGAAGGGAATATTGTTTTAAGTTCAATAGCCTGTCAGATCATTCTTAGCTACCAATGAATGTTTGCTTGTTTGATAAACACAGCACTTAAGCCTTCTCTAGTTGTAGATTTATGACTAGACAACTGCAATTACAAGTTTAATGCAAAAGACAAAAGCTGTTATGATAAATCATAACACACAGAGGAATGTTGCATTTGATTCTGGTTTGATGTCTAAACATTTCCATTGCTTTCCAAGTGGTAATACTCTATAATACTACAAAATCATATTCTCTCTTCTTTTCAACAGCAACCTAATCTACAGCAGCAACATTCTCTTTGCTGATACATAGTATTTTTTTTTCGATGCTGGCCATTAAGACTACATTGGTTTTGCTTGTGCTTTTTGACTCAGCCAGCACCTTACCAGAATCGCTTGACAGCTATGAAGCATGAGCACACAGCAATTTTCTACATTTCAGTCTATTTATGGTGAAGCTTAACTCTAAAGCTCAGGTAAACAAACAGGCACTAGACAGCTGCGCTACTGAACTGTGATAAACCCAACCAGAATGGCCAATATAAAAATATAGGGAATATTAAAGGGTAAGTAATACTTTTTGAGGATGGAACTTAGATCACTCTTATATCTACTTATTATCAACTAAGAATTATAGCTTCAATCAGATAACATGCTTTAGAAAAGTTGAAAAACAGAACATATGCTTTTATGAAGTTTTATTTAATGTCTTTTCTGGCAGGTCTACCAAATAAGCTTAGAAGCATGCTTCAGTAGATTTCAGATTCACCTACTTATCACATAACTGATACTAGAATCCATAATCTAAGATCATTCATTCTGTCACTACGTACAGAATGAATGTTGCTTACAAACAAACCCTATTTAGACACAACTTATATAAATAGTAAATTTTCTCCAATTTGTTTGCTACCAAGCAACAAGATGAAGCTATATAGACACACACAAATATCCAAGACACCAGCAAAAGATAGTATCTTATGTCCAACTGCCAGAGAATCAAAGCAGGCGTGTAAGAGAATAATAATCAAATTCACACTGAGGGCAACTTATCCAGGTAACTTAGTGTGAAAACATAGTACACTGAAACTTTCAAAGTAAACTTACTTTCCCTGTAGACTCTGTTAATTTCACTAAGCTCCTGATTTGTTCGTGAGCAGATGATTTCAATGAGTGTGTCTTCATCAGTTCCCAGACCCTGCAACACATACATGATTCAGTTCGGAATAAGTACTTTGAACTAAGCTGCATTACTACTGTTTAAAAAGTAATACAGGTATTTGCACTATAACAAAATTACAAACCACATCAAAATGTATCAGCTACCAATTAAACCTTATAGTAACTCAGACACTCCAAAATAATATGGCTTGATCAATGTGCTCTAAACCTACTTTATATAGATAAACAGCCCATTAAAAAAAAAAAAAATTGCTAACACCACTGCAATATTCTTGTTCCTGGAGAAAGACAGGAAACTCTGAAGGACAGGCTCAGAACAGAAGACCAACTTGGATGAGCTGAAGATGCTTCTCTGTCCAGTAAACCCTGAGGATGCGTGGATTACTAGCTGGTAAAGCCATCTGGCAGCCAGATGCCTCAGTATTTTGAAAATAAACTTTTTTTTTAAAAAAAAAAAAAAAAAAAAAAAAAAGTCTTCACTGGTGATTTTTTTCATTCCGTTTTGTTTCTTACCTACCAAGGAACTGTGTTCATGCTAATCTCATTAGCCTCAGCTTCCAGCATCACCAGCAGACAGGAAAAACACTTTTATGCCTCCTGTTAGGATGCTGTTTGCTAAGCCCATCTGTAACATAATGTCATTTGGTATGTGGCAAAGATGGGCATGGTTTGCACAGGACTCCACGAGAAGTCTGCTGGGTAACATTTTGGGAAAACTTCTCCGTCTTACACATTTGGAAAATTGAGGTCATTATATGGAAAACTGTCCTCTTGGAAAAAGTACTTCTATTAAGGTAAAAAAAGATAAAAATAAAAATGGGAGGACTAAACCCAAGTGATTTTATAAAAATGGCTCACAGCTAAGAGAATTAGGAAAGCTTTCCACAGACTGGTTCTAATAGGTATCTGGGAAAGAAATGAAGGCTAACAAAATTTAAGATTTTCTAAATATTTTTAAATTATTTCATAAAAATGTGTAGCAGAAAAATAATTAACTTCTCAACGATAACTTTGCTTTACCCAACTTTGATTCCCATGTCATAGCTTATTATGTTCTATGTATCAAGTCAAACTTAAGCTCAGGCAAATTCGGATCATTAGACTAGGTGCTTGGGAGTTGGGAATAGCTGACCTATGGAGAGAATAGAATATTCTACATTTGTGGCTACTCTGAGGTAACAGCTTGGCCTTTGGAATGCAAATACAGCATAAATGCTATATAAGGATGTGGTCATCTGAAATATATCAGATATAAGACATTTAAAATCAAACAAACAAAAACAACAAAACAACCTAAAACCAAATTACTGCGATTCACAGTAAATTATTGATAGCCTCTACTTAAACCAGAAGAGGGCAGCATCTGATTACTAAAAAAAGGGATCTGGCCCATCATTAAAGAGTTACGATCTCTGTACTGGGTTTGTTTTGGGGGCTTGGGTTTTTTAGGGAGGAGGGTAGTTTTGTTTGTTTGTGTAACTCCTTTTTAGTAGTCTGGAGAAATAAATTAATCGGTTTTTGGTCTTGTTCTGAATTTCAACTGACATATTTTAATACTTGTTTTTTAATTATTTTTGAAATTTTAATTATTTTTAAAATGTTAAAAAATTAACCTCTCCAAGAATATTCAGAATTTAAGTGATGACTATACATACAAATTCCCAAACCTTAGTTTGCTTAGAAAGTTGAATGCAGTGGCATGAGCACCTCTCAAAATCTTGTGTCAGTGTCCTGCAGAGCAGATATTTCTAAACTACCGATCTATTCCACGCTTGCCTGTGATTGTGGGGGACTGAACACAGCGACTCACTGCTGCGCTGTTTCTCCAAAGACTGCTTTTGATGCCCCATCCTCCTCTTCCTTGTGTTCTACACAGAGGCAGGTGTGGTACAGGTTGTTCTTTCAAGATCACTGATATGACCCAGTAACTGGAAACTACTGTTTAAGTCCATAAATGCTAGCAGACGATTTAATGGCTCCAGCTAACAGCTGCTCTCCTCATGTTTTTTTGTACTATGAACCTCTAAATTGTGTTTAAGAGCAGTCAGCAAATCAGTTATTCCTGACCTGAAATTTTTTCTTTAAAGAGAGGATTTAATTAACATTTTTAAATCACATGATTCCAGAATTTCTCTCATTTTAGATGCCTTGCAGCTGGATACTTAAACTGTAGTACTAAATAATCAGTGGACATGTTTGAAAACTATGGCCTTGGATATGAAGTCCATACTCATTCTTGAGACAGTGACATCAGACTAACGTACATAAATTTCAAAGATCATTTACCTTCATGGCAGCTTTCAATTCAGAGGCGTCATACTGTGCTGGTGTCTTCAGCAAGCCCAAGATCACTGCCTCCAAATGACCTGACAGAGCAGATTTGAGTGCTGCAGAAAGTTCCTGTAAAAAAGGAAGGATGATGGAAGAAAAAAATTATAGCTCACTTCTGATCTCCAGAGAATTTAGCCTGTAGTGCTTTAAGTCTCCAAGCCTGCACCAGTCTTTCTTACACAATTGACAAGGAAACAGAACATGAAGAGCTTTTCTTTTGTGAAAGCCTAAGAAAGAAATTAGGGCAAAGGAATTTTTTTTACGCATCCTTTGAAAATAAGAAGAAATCCACTGGTGGCTGACGAAGTGCTGGGAAGCATGGTGCAGACACATCTGAACAGCTCCGCTCCAGTCTTGAAGCACTGACACTTTGTTGGAGCTAATAAGCACAGATGGATCCGAGTGTGACTCCCTGCAGTCAGTGCTTCTCCATCATACTCCCAGTTTTCCCAGTAGCACTGTATTATTTGTGTTTTTCCTATTATCCCAGCCCTTTACTAGCTGAGACATCAGAAAATTGACAGCACAGTTATTCCACTGTACAGGCCCAGTTCCCAAACATCTAGCTGAAGAGAAAAAATTGTCCCTGAGCATAGAAGAATTATCCCTGTCTTCAAGGAAACTATCAGGAGTGTGTAGCCACAGTCTATATTGTTAATTGTCAGACAAAGAACGTTCACTTCACAGGATGCATGCAAACCCATAGCAAATAAAGTCAGAGACACGTCCTCTTTTATGGGCTTCAGATGCAACTTGAATAATACTAATATCAGCTTCATTGTAGAGTAGTTACAAAGTTGAAATCCCTGGGATAAAGACTGGGGTTTACACAGATCAATGTATTCCCTAAGCTGAAGTGAGGTCTGTAGCATTCAGAAGAGAATTGCTGCATTTCACTTGCTGGTTTCTACACCGACAATTTGTGAGCTTGAGCGGCAGGGGAAAAGGGGGTAGAGAAAGTGTCCTCAGCAAAACAGCAGAGAAGTTTGTGCCAAAGAGGTAAAGAGCCACGGTACTTAGTTCATTTCCAGAGTCACCCATTTAATCCAGGGCACTAATATTTGCTAATACTGTATGCACTTACTGCATGGATTGACCAAAATAGTGAACGGTGGTTTGGGCATCTAGCTGCCTTAGTCTAAGAAACATTTTAGTACAATAACTCAATTTTGGATATAATGTTCCATCATTTATTTGTGCGAAAACCTGTTTTTCAGACATCAGCTGAAACAGCAAAGATACCGCATATCTTTAGAATAAATTTTAGGACAATTCCACGAATTCCAATTAACTGAGTGAAGTTTCTGTAATCTTTGCACTTTGGTGTGAAGGCTGAAGAAAATACAAATCACTACAGTAGGATTTACCAAAATAACCGCAACAAAACATCTCAAACTGAACCAAGCACCTGCCCTCCTATTAGCAGACTTCTGGAGAAATAAAGTCTTCCCCCCCAGCTAGGAAAGCAGGGTCTCCACTCCGCTGTTCTCTCTGCTCTGGCTAGGAGCGCTCTAAGAGAGAAGCGGGAAGCAGACAACTGGCAGATATCATTAATTTATAAATAGCAAAGAGAAAAGGTTTTACTAAGTGTTCCAAATGACCATTTGGATATTAGCAGTCTATTTCAAAGTCAGAGATTATCGGCAGCAGTTCAGACTGACCAGACACACACAAAGACACACATGCAGAACCCCCAGTATTCACTAGTGGCTCTGTTAACGCTGGTGATGGGGAAAGACTGCATAAATCAAACACTGTTCCTCAAGATTACCAGTAGTTTCCATTAGATACAGCTCAACTCAAAGGAGTGAAAAATAGATGTAGATCTGCGACTTTTAAAAATTATAATGATCTATTTTGAGAAATCCTGCAACACACAAAACGAGCAGCCTAGTACAACACGACACATTGCCAAAGAAATCTGCAACAACCCGTTGCCAAAGAAAATCATGAGATACTGTCCCCAGAATATATACCTTCATGTCTTTCCAATACCACTTCCTCCTCTCTTGCCATTCACTTGTTTATTTCACTGAGTGGTTTCTACAGCAAATTTCCATTGTTTCTACAGACTGTTTTGTTCTTTGGCACTCGTTAAATGTGATAAATTCAGTTTGATCTTGGGGCACAGCAAGGAAAAAAGGCAAGAGAAACAATTAGATGAAAAAAGTTGCAGATTGTCTCGACTGTGCATTTTTGTGGTCATGCAAAACATTTAACTTTAAGTGGCACATTTTACTGCTGGGGTCCACTTATATGCACAATTGCAGTGCCTGCAGGGTGTGACTGCCAGGGTGCAGATGTGTGCACACATGCATGCGTCCAACTTGTGTGTGCTTCTGCGCGTACCTATATCAGCCATGCACAAGGGTTGGTGAATTTCCAAAATTTAACTCTAGATTTACATTTGGTTTCAGATGAGCATTCTGGGCTGCTATTGGAGAACTACCATTTGAGGTCTGGCAAACCTGAAAGAGATACATTGATCACAATTCTAACTCTATACAAGTTTCCTCTTTTTCGTGGGCATAGAACTTCAGTTATGGTAAGATTCTCAAAACTTCAAAAGTCAAGAGAAGAGCTCTTGCCTTCCAGATAGCAAGACTCATTATGCAGAATTCTGCACATATGTTACAGATTTCTCTCCATCAACAGATCAGTACCTAAGGTATTTCTGACAGGGTAATATCTAGTGGTAGTTCAACTCATTATATCACTTTGTTCCACATCTGCAGCATTCATAGCACAACCGACTGCAGTCTTTTCTCATTTAAGCTCGCTCTGTGAACAGAAATAGAATACTTTACTTATGCTGACCTGTCTTAAAAAAAAATTAAAAAAAAAATGAAAAGGTCAATCCCCTAAGCCATCTCCCTTTCACCTTTTCGTTCAAACTGAGGCATATCACGTCAATGGATTTTCACTACTATTTAGCACATTTCACCGAGGAATCCTACGGCTAGCTGGCTGGCTGGCTGGAGGTGCTAGGAAACCGCCGTCTCCAACAGCTTTCAGTCCAGTTGCACACACTCAACAAATCTAGAAGTCCCACCAGTCCTAAACTGTGACTGTACGGACAAAGTAGATGCATCTTTAATTTCAATAAAAAGACAAATCAAATAGTACTTATCTCCAGTTTACACCCAGTTAACTGTGAAACACACAAGCCCTGAAAAATCTAACTGTCCACAAGAAAAACATTCAATACTTGGTATTTCTTCATATTTTTCTACCTTTTTGGTTCTCCTCTGATAGGCAAAAGCAATATCCTGCCTCTGTTCATTGCTGCGGTTTGTCAGGATGTTGATGATGGTGACCTCATCCACACCTACAAAGACATAAGACAAAGAGTTAAAGAAACTTTCTTGCTACTGTTCTCTTTGTATTAGTATGTCCTCCAACACCCAAAACAGAATATGTGCCGTCTGGAGCAGAGCTCCACAACTCTCATTAGTTAGCATATGTCTCATCCCAGCCTTGGAGAAAGGGCAACCAATTACAGCCCAAATTTTTGATGTGATGCAGATCTTTGTGTACACAGGCATGCATTCACCTCAACAAAGTCTAGTTTGTGATCAGCTTTGCTACTTCTGTTTCCTGCTTCATTGTGTGTCTGTTTACTTGTATTCATTCACTTGGTATCCTGCAAAAAGTTGCTCAAGAACACAGGCTTTAAAACTGACATGAACCTGTACTTACGGCCTGCCCTGTCATTACGGTAGAGCATTTTCAATTAAAGCTTCTTAATAAAGTAGTTACATTTTCTATTTAACCCATAGTCACTTAACTATCACTCCAAACATAAAAACAGGAAAATAAAACAGTATATTTCATTCTCTCAGCAGCTTGGAGGCTCAGAAGACAGAACAGGTTTTTGACAAATGGAAGAACTGTGTTCGTACTACTTTTTTTTGAAATCATCACTTGAAGATACATGCTGAGTTTTAACTAGCATGCCTAGAGGATAGTATTCACTTTTAAGTAAGTGAATTACGTATCAGTAAAGGTTTAGTTTTAAGTGAAGTCTTCCAAATCCATGCACTTAAAGGCTGAATGCAAGGAGCTCATTAAGATTTATTGTAAGTTAAAAGCCAAAGCACGCATCTAGAATTAGATACTCTTGCTGTCAATAGAAGCTAATGCACACCACATCTTCGCTCCTGTAGGGGTCATCAGTGCAGGTCAATGCATATAGGACTTTTACATTGTAGAGGAAGCAGGATTTCCAGATGTTATTTCCTAGATACAGCTACTTGCTAGTCTATGTTCTTTCCAATGCAGGCAGCATCTTGAGACTTTTCCACTTGCTCCTGCCTACTGCTACTAACTTGCGTTCAGATTCCCTCTTGTTTTCCCCGCTTCGCTTGCTGCTTTCAAACCGGATTCTCCTGAACTTCCATTCATTGGACTGGCACAGTTCTTGCTCTGATCACAATTCTCATCTGCAGCTTGGTCTTCGCAATTCGAAAGATATCCTAGAGCCTTGTTGGACTGGAGGCTCTTGAGCTTCTTGAGGTGAACCTGGAGCACCTGACTTATCTCTGTACCCTGTGATAGGGCTCTAACCCACTGGACGTACAGTTACTATGCCCTGCAAACATTCACATCTCTCAAAGAGCTCTTTGCAAGGACAGCTACGCTTTGTTTATTCACATCAATAGAAGAAAAAGCCAAACAAGTTGTTTATATTCCCGTAACTAAGCATTAAAACTATATTAAATCCTTTCTTTTACTATGAAAGCTTATAGAAACTGCTCTTGCAAGCAGCCAGTCTCCATTACTCAACGGAAAATGTTTAGAAATGCGAGCCCCTCTGCCACAAGGTAAAAGAAAAGAATTGTTAGCAACAGAAACAGAACAGCCGAGGGGGAGGGGAGGCCTGGGAGAAGGGGGGGAAAGAGTTGCAGAAACAGGTAAGAAAAAGGATGTGGCACACTGACACTGAATGTATCTGAACAGAACTGAAAAGGTGTACTTAACCAAATGGTAGGTGGTTGAAATTTCCAAAGGCCTGGGTGAAGACACACTAGCTTGCTCAAGTAAAATCTCATTTTGAATTTAATTTTCTTACGCTGATTAAAATACCAAACACAACTGTGGTTTTGTAGGATAATTATAATCTTTTTCTTTGTAAATGCTTTGTAATGCTTTTTGCAAATGCTTTGTAATGCTTTTTCTTTGAATGCTTTGTAAAAAGATAGAAGTGAAAGAATTTGAGTCCCCTTCCCCAATTCTCCAATGCACACTTGTGTCTGTATCGCTGAATTGAGCCCCAAGGTAAAACGTTCATTTGTATTTCCTGTACATTATCGGTTAACCAAAGCTGTCTGACATGCCATTCAACCGCAGGTGGAGAATAACAGCACAGCTGGAAGTAATGTCCAGGCAACATCCAGATAAGTCCTCCAAACAGAAGAGCTAGCATGGCTCATAAATGGATGGACAGAGGAGCCAGCTAGCACAGCTCTCATTGTTATGCTCAAATATCAAGCTAAGCTACAGCTACGCTGTGCAACGACTTGTTTTGGACTATTTCCAGACTGACTGGTTAACGCTTAGAAGAGGCAAAACTATTTCTAAATATTGTACATCTAATACAGCGCATATTCTTCTGCGGCAGAAAGATAACGTTTAACTAGTTATTTTTTCTGGTGAGTTGCATGCCAGGTTTTGAAGCAAATAGGTGGCTCTAATCTAGAGGTCAGGACAAGCCCAGAGTTTTGACTCTCCATTTACTACAAGTGTTATGAATAGTGTCTTTCACATTTGCATACACATCAGTGTAAATGATGATTTCTGGATAAAAAAAAAAAAACAAACAGAAAGTAAGAACTGGATCAGCAGCTACAAGCAAGACTCAGTTCTCCACCAGAATCCATCTACATTTATTTTCCTTATTGCCCAAAGCAACTTCACAGCAACTGGAAACAAATCACTGCAACAGATATTATAAAATTAATCATATAAAGCGTGAAGGTTGCAAAAGACCTTTCAGTCCCTAGCTACAGAATCTAAAATGATGAGTCAAATCCAAAATTCCTTTCTCCATCTTCACATTTTTCACAATGAAATACTGTACTTGATAGCCTCATGTCCTTAGCTCATGCTGAGACAGACCTACATCAGTGCTCTTATTCACACAAGCTTGGCCTGCAAAAGTCAAAAGGCCCTGGAAAGCATCATATGGCTTAGTTACAAATTTTGGTTTGAAAACATGTTGACTGCGCACTTTAACCACAATCTACTCCTGCACATTAAGTGTTCCCATTTTATAAAAAAAGAAAACAAATTCTCCCAGTCCAGAAACAGCCACACACAGACAGATGCACAGACATCGGGCCTTTCAGCTGTTGCAGGGCCACAGCATAAGCCAATGTCTTAAGCTTTTTAATAAATTCTAAATTTAAACTATCCTTGGCATTCAAAACCAGCAAATGACATTTGCAAGTTTTATCACAATTGTGATAGATTAGAAGCCCACAAATAACTCTATCCAAGTTTCTTATTCATATGCTTTGTGGATGGAAATATGAAGTTAACTCATTGCTCTGGCATTTAGTGGAAAATAAGTGCTTGTACTTCACACTTGGGAATCGTGCTGCACGGACAGGATGCTGACTCACATTTGCTGAGGCAGGGTGGAGCAGGAGAGCAGCTCAAACATTTTTCTTTGCTGTTCACTAAAATCTCTGTAAGTTTCAGGGTCATGAAACAAAAGTTTATTTCCAAATTTATTCTGGCTGGGCAAATTTTATCAATCCATCAATGGGCAACTGAAAATTAGACATTGTAGCTATCCGTTTCTTTTAAAACCAAGAAAATCTCTTGCAGATAGAAATTTATTTGATGGGGGGAGAGGGAAGTAGATCTTCAAACAAACAAACAAAAAACCCAAGCCTCTGATTAATAACAATTTTTCTTCTAAAAGAGGCAATCTGTTGCATTGGTAAGACCACAGTATTATGGCTCAATCAGCTAAAAAAAAAAAAAAAAAAACAAAAACAAACAAAAGAGAGGAAATTAACATAAGCAAAATGATCAGTTAGAGTTTTTAAATTTTTGGTATTTGAATTTCCATGGGCCAAAACAACAGCAACAGCATTGTTCTGAACAAAATGGACAATACGGACAGTCACTTAACTTTCTAGGATGAGGTGAGAACAGAGCTAACATACTTTCATTTTGCAAGACCTGGCATACATTCATTCAGCTCATTTACCAGAAGCCTGTTCTCTTAAATTTCATTTTCAAAGACAGCATGGACAGAATACCAGATGCTATTTCTGTCCTAACAGCATCTAGGTACTACAGAGATCATCAGTCTACATGAATGAACGAAATGGGACTGCAGGCTTCAAATTGCTCGTGGGAGATGTGCGTGATTAGCCCTTGTGAGACCTCAACACCATCGTGCATATGGTACCAACACAGTCCTAGGACTATGTGACTGAGCTTATGAGATGCAGTGTCTGCAAGTGTGCCTTGCATAAAACTGATCCCACTGGAGTCAAAGGGAAAAATTTAGATAATATAAGACCATAATTTCAGTTCTGCTATTTTGTTTAGCAAGATTTCACGAAACCCAAACCACGTTGCAATGAGATACTTCTTTACTGGTACTATTAACATTCTGAATATGTAACTGATGCAGTTTGGCATCAGACACTATCCTCCCACACCAGGATGTCAGCAGATTTCCTTTAAACTTTTGCTTCCTAACATTAAAAACTGCTAAAAGGTATAGGTATGTTGAATATACTATATAAACAATGAATTCAATCTTCCAGAAGACCCCTGTTATGGTTTACACCTCATAATTGTTTTACTAATTTGGGGATATAATGAATTTATTATAGACGTATGTTCTAAGCACTTTCCTACAACAAACCTGTGTTTGAATTCTGCCAGTCATGAAATAAAAAAGTATACCACGAGACCCCAATAAAAGGTTGTGGTTTAGGTTGCAAGTAATTAACTATTCACAACCTAGTCTGACAATAAAATTATTTAACAAAGTATATGAGACACACAAAGTCACAATGCTAAGGAATAACTCTGAAACAGAAAAGAGACACTTCAGCAGTCTCCTTTCCTATAAAGGATTAAAAGCAGACTAATGTATGCTCTGTTAGTACTTCTCTAGTTAGTTTCTTCTATTTAGGCTCATATACTTGAGCTAAACTATACATGGAACACAATGAGCGTTACACAGAAATTAGAAAACCTCAGCAAAAAGCCAACATTTACAAAGGACATGCTAAGGCACTAGATGAACTTGCTACAGAAAAACTAAATAGCCTAAAAATGAAACTGACACAGCAATGACAATTACAAAAGGAACAAGCCAGAACTGCAACAAGTTATTTGCATTACGCGACATCTAGGTTGAACTATTGCTAACTACAAACTGGTTGTATATCGTCTAGAGCCATTTTTGCACATGTCCCTTTCTAGGCTGTTGGATAAATATAACCCCCCCTGCATTTAATTCAACTCCACTCAAAGCCCAAAGGGCTGGGCAATATATGTGTGTGGTATGGTTGTTGCAGATAGATCTAAGCCCCAATAAACACATCACAGTGTTTCCCACAGACCTCAAAATAGATGGCTAACCTCTGAGAAGTTAATCTGAAGAGTGTGAATGAATGCAGGAATATTTAGATATTATTTAGAGCAGAACAGTCAGACACTCTACCCCAGATCTTTGCCCTAAAACAAATATACGGCTGTTGTTTAGCCAGTAAAATAAGTTTTACCCATTTTACACACACGATCACCAAAATGGAGAGTCATGACTCTGGTTCAGGGAGTTTGCATTACTGGGAAACAGTTGGATAATTAATTAGATAGTAACTTTTCAAAACTGCCCGCCCTGGCTACAAATACTGTACTTGCATATTGTTTATATAAAAATACAGAAGGTATACCCAAATGATTTTTCGCAAAGATAAGACTCCATAGGATATAATTTCCGTAGTACGGCTATAAAAAATATAATTTGAAAGACTACGTTGATGATTGTGAAATACAGGCCCATAAGAGCATGTAAAGACCTAGATTTTCAAAACAAAGAAAAGGCATGTGTTTCAGATACCAGGAGTCCATTATCCTGCATAGAGCAAAGCCCCTATAATCCTTGGGTCTTATGTCCATTTTTTTTTTTTGAAACTGACCACCTTGACCACAAAGAGAGCTTGCAAATGTCACATCTCTCTTACTGTATTAAAACAAGATGAACGAGTCATTCATTCTTTACAGTTCTATAACTTACATTGCTTATTTCTACCTTCTGCATACAATGCAAACTAATTGCTAGAGAACCAGTGATATTTCCTAGGAAACAGGTAGCTGCTGTGGGTACGTACTGTTTGGTCATTTTAAGTGTTATATTTTTAGCTCAAAAACTACAAAGATATTTCCCAGAAATATTTTAAAGTATTTTCTTGCAGAAGAATTGCCCTGTGTAGCTGTTTACATCACTGTTTGTAGAAAAATAATTCTTGTCTGGATGATTCAGAATTTTCATTTGGAAAAAACCCCACATATATTTTAGAGACTTTGCATTTTAGCCAATTTTCTGAATTAGCAGATGAAAATATCCTGCAACCAAGAATCTGAAGTGCAAGGAAACAGTAACTGGAAAAAGGGTCCTAACACTCTTGTTCTTTATTTCCTCCAGGAATACTTCCTTTGAGAGAGTCTTTACGATAGAAGATTCAGTATTAAAACCATTACATGAGGCTGACTTTCCTGACTGGAAAAGCTTTTGTATTGCCTAGGATATTGCAGTTTCCTTTTGCATTAATTAACAGCTTGAGTGTTATAATGTGTAAATTTGTACCCACCCTGAAAGTCTGACAGTATATTTGACATGTTTAGATTTGCCCTATAATCAAGAGCTGTAAAAAATTATTAAGTTTAGACAAAACTCTGCCAAACATGATGACATTTACTCCTCTCTTACAAGAGGATTTTTTAAAATAAAAACAAACCATGAAATAATTCAAAATCAGAACTGAACCTACTTTAATGAGAAGACAAGGATTTGTCCAGTTAAATTAAGAAATCTTGTGAAAGAAAGCCTCATGCTTGTTAGGGAGGGGCAATATTTAACATTTTATAGCAAGTCAAACATGTGCTTTGTTGGCACTGATGGAAGACTGCATTTCTTTCTGATGAGAAACTGGCTGGATTCTAAATTTCTCCCTCTCCTGACACATTGGGAAAGACTTGGCAGTTCCAGCTACACCCAGCTGTTGCTTCTGTGGCCTGGAAGAAGTCTGGAAAGCATGGCACACCCTTTCTTTGTTACAGAGTAGGACAAGGACGGAGGATCACTGCCCTGGGAGTACCACCAAGGTATTACTCCAGAGCTGTAGTTCATACTCCCTGTACTCCTGACTGTTTCAGTGTACCGGGCTTTCCCATGCAGCTGCATCTCTCCCCTGCCCCATCAGTCTCCTGTCAGCCAGTGGAAGTGGTGGATCCTGACACTGATATAAGGAGGTGGAAGTCTACCTAAGAGCCTGGGTCAGAGAAGCAGAGGAGACTCATCTTCCCCTGCTCCTGAAATACTGCAACATCATTTCAGAAACTAGATTCTGTAGTTTCTAGGACTTTCTTTGACCCAAAATTAATATAAGATACACGAGCATTTAGTTCAAAACCCGGGAGAAAAATGTTCAAACCATTCCCATTCAGCTGCCTGGAGAGCTGAAAGGAAGAAGAAATGTCCAATCCAATAATCCAGTAGAAATCCACGATTCAGAGCTTGGTCCCAAAACACTGCCACAGAAGTTGACATTTCATTCTCAGTGGCAGAAAAGTAGTAGAATTTGAAGTACTGATGAGTCAAGAGAAAAAAGTGGACATTTTCAGTGATAACCTCAACACCTCTACTACAAACTTCAAAAGCATATTCAAAGCAAGCATTTAGAGTTCAAAATCTATCTCTGTCAAGTTTTCAAGTTTTCATCAGTGAAGTCTGAGAAATTCCACCACCTCCTAAAATATTCTAGAGTATTCTAGAGTAAGGATATTAAAAACATCGGTCTTGAGACATGGTACCTTTTTTTTTTTTTTTTTTTTTTTTTTTCCTTTTTGGCACACCAGCATTCTACCTTACATGTAGAATCAAAACCACAGCCCATGTTCCTCACCTTTGGTCTTGATGGCTGTTTCCAGGGCTGCAGCATCCCGGTCAGCATCAAAATTTGAGTAGGCCTTAACTGTGGCATATGCACTTGGTGGGAGAGAATGCTAGAAGAAAAAGAAAAACAACCTCAAAGTTAAATCACGTAATCCTGTCCTCACTGCCATTAACAAAACACACAACTCTTGGTTACCTGGTATATAGCCAAATTTTTAAATACAAGAACTACCATCGGGTACCTGCGAAAATGGAATTCTGCTAAGAGCCACCAAACTCTGTTCTCCTGATGTGTATCGTCCAGAAATCCACTCAAAGCCATGGTTATTGTAACAAAGAATATATACAAAGAGCTACTACATATTATTGCAGCAAAAAACCTAACACATTCCAAGTTTACTCACTGAACCTCAGTCTTCTAAAATCTGGAGTTTTCTGGCTAGATCTGAAGGAAATTGACTACAGAAAGCTAATTCACAGAAAGTTGAAGTATCTGCTGTGAAAGTCTGAAGTGTTTTAGATTTGAAGTGAATACTTTGGATTACAGGCTACTTAATTAAAAAGTAGATGGAAGTGGAAGATTAACAATGAGTAAGTTAGCACACTTTTTGTGCCCTATCTTGCAGGCTGTAAAGGTAAAACAAAAAAATAAATAATTTTTAAGCCTATAGTTCTAGAAAGCAGAAGTTACTCACAATCGCCTTTTAAAACTCTATGCCTGCAGATACTTGGTTTAAGCAGTAGGAGGCTAACAAAACCAAATGACATTTCAAGTAACCTCTGCTAGGAATAAGAGGACTCACAGGTAAGTTCACTTAGTAAACAGCTGCAACATTTTAGAAGTTACCAGATTTTATCAGCTGTTTATTATTGTCCTCTCCTGAGGATTACAGCTTCAAACAGGAGGTCATCAGAATAGAAATTCAACTCTTCTCAGCTGCTTCATTGTAAGCTAACAGTTTATCTTGTATCGCCTCCCATGGGCAGGTTAAACTAAACCACAGATTGTCATATAAATAGCTGAGAAATATTCACAAATCCCACTCTCCTGAGTTCAGTTTAGAGATGTAAACCTCTGGCAGAAAGGTGCAGTGACTAACACCCGAAATTGCCATAGCAGTTTCCTAATAAATGAACAAATAAGTTTTCTTGGTAAAGATCCCCAGAAACTTTTGTTTCAGTCCCTAACTCCAACAGAAAGCCAGGTTCACAAACAGGACTAACCGATCTTTATGTCGCTGGAGGATCTTTTCACATGCAAATTGCTAAAAGAAGGACAAATTTTAACTAAAAAAATTCTGTAGTTTTCGCTACATTTGACTCTATCCTGTAGAGGTCAGTCACACTGTCCTGAACAGATTCCTCTGACAGCAACCACTGTGCCTTCTTGAGACAGGCTGTGTTATGCTGTGGAGATGGGAAGTCAAAAAAGTGCTGATAAACCGTACCATTCTTTCTTTTGTCTCTGACCATCAGCTCTATCTAGCAAAGTGGCCCCAGTTTGGCACACAGCCACACCACGAAACACAGCCTTTCCTGTTCGCAGACCAAATTGCTAACAGAAACAGTAAACGGAGATGTGCAGTGCAGCCTTGGACAAATCTGCGTGCCTGTAAGATTCCTAAACCAAAGCCCATTAGTACACAAAACCATGTGCCACTTCTATCTAATTAACCATCCCCACTGGATAATCCGAAGCAAGTCACCTGGTGAGTTTAGACTGGAGTACCACTCCTTCCACTCAGCTCTAGGTATTTTCTGAGTCATTTGGACAGAGTATTTTACTGTAAGATGATATCATACAGTGAGAAAATACATAGAATATTTGCGATTTGAGAGCCATCTTTTCCTCTGTCCTTCCACCCACCCAATGTATGCAACAAGTTGGATTCAGATCCCCTGACGCTGGTTGAAAGACCCAGGAAGCGCAATGTACGTATGTATACCCAAGAAAGACAGAAATCTTCTGCTGGCTACTCTGCCAGTAAACAGACCACCTTCAAGTTCAGCATCCCCAAAGACTATGCTTTACTCTCTCAGGTGACTGTCTTGAGTACTTCAGTGAAGTAGATACAGGTCTCATCAGGGTGATTATTCTGCCTATGAAAAACACCAATTTAAACTCCAGACTATATGGTCTCAAATTACTCTGGTACAATACTGTACGACAGTGCTGGTACTGTGTGTTTTCAGACACGAGAGTTTTTCCAACTGACTTTCCATTTAGTTCAATACAAAATTTTCCAGGATGTGGCAGTAGAAGTCCAGCTAGTGTGTTACTGTTACAAGCAGTCCAGGCCAGACTAAAGCAGAGAAAGATTATTTTTTTCTCCCCACATATATAGCATGCTTCAGAGGTCCTCCAAGTGGTTTACTTCCTCTGAGCCTGATTAGTTCAATCCTATTGTGAAGATCAGAACATAAGGAAGAAGCATATATTACTAACAGGAAAGCTGAAGAGATTTAATTTCTTCTAAAAAAACCACAAAACCAACCAACCCCAAACAAACCCAAAACACTCTTTCAAGATACCTACATCTCAGTATTCTCTGTCTTCAAAAAAATCATCAGTCACATTTGAAAACTGGGTAACTTGACATCATCAGGAAATAAAGCTACAAAGTCTTGACTACGATACAGGCTTCCAATTCTCAGTGCAGAGATGGAGCATGTGATGAAGCATACAGCAAGATCTTTGTTACAGAATGTTTCTATACTCTCTTGTGGATAGATGCAGACTGCAAGCATAGATTAACTTCAGCTCAACTCCCTCCTTTCCTTAAAGGAAGGAGCAGACGATACGAGGCTGAAGCAAGCAGGCCAGTTTCTTTGTCTTGAAACAAATCAATCGCTATACTGCTGATGTAGAACACACAAATTCCTTAATGCACAAGACAGGACTTGGGTTCAGCTGCGACCATGCTATACCTTCAAGGTTAATAACTTTTTTTTGACAACAATGGGCGGCTGAAGTACTGTGTTTAAAATCAGTTAACTTGCTGAATCATTGCTTAGGGGAACCGAGCAAATCCTTTATGTAAACTAGCAACTCAATAATTGTGGATTGCAACTTAGGATCTACAGAACAAACCAGCTACCTGATATTTCTTGCACTCCGTGGCAGGATTTCTGATTAAAATGCTGGCATGGAACAGTATTCAAATTTGACTTTTGCAACTACTCACAAGCATCATGGAAGAAACATTTCTGTCCTTGAGAACAGATTGCTCAAATACTATTCCAAAAGTAATTCTCTGTTGAAACAAACGTGGCCAAGAAATCTGAAGAGTTGACTGCTTTTGCAGTACAAAATCAGCTTTGCTACTTACCTACAGTGAACTAGCCAGTTCTTTGCAACACCTCTTTCGCAAAGATCATGTGGTATAATTTATTTTGCAACAAGTAACAAAAATAGGCAAAAGGTTTGCTTGTACTGAGCTCAGATCTGGAGTTACTAGCTATAAAATTTAAAAGTATAGCAAGTTTGTAAGCAACATGATGAAATAAGGCATGATAGGATTCACTTCCTCTTCAGTGACAATCACAGAACCAGAAATTCATGGCATGATATCTTGACACTACACTGGTAACTCTACCATCTAACGTTGCAATGTAAGAAATCAAACAAAGACTATAGCTTTCCAGTATTTCAATAAAAATATCAAGCAAGTGCCGATGTGGTGGAAAATAGACAATCAAAACCAAGATTCTTTACACTTTCCAGAACAGAAAATGAGAAAAGAAGTTTGAGAAAATAATTTTTTTCAAGAGATAGTTTGGTTTTGGTTACAACTATTATGGGAATATTATCCCCAATATTTAATTCCCAGTAAGTAATGTTCTTCATTTTTAATTGAAAAAAAACCAAACAAACAAACAAGAGAAATCTTGGAAGGTATCAGCAAAACCAAACACATTTCCATCTTCTCTTATTGTCCTTAACTCACTTGTTCCTTTGGAAGAAAGAGGGACCACAGATGCGAACCAGCCATTCACATTTTCCTGTGATCTTTTATATGGCCCAGCACATGAACACTGCTCACGCTACTGGCCAGTTAGAATTGTCGTTAAATCTAGTCACCTCATATAATCATCCTACGGTTTACAGCTATTTTGTGGCTGAAAACTGATCACTGCTTTCTAAGTTTTTACTCAAGTTAAAGTAGAAGAGATGTGTGGAATCTTGTAAACTGTGCAGCTCAGTACAATTGTTGGTAGAGTCCTGTAAAAGAAATAAGACGTGGCATTTAAGTAAAACAAACTTTTCTTGTTTAGATAATACTTACATCTCCTTCAAGGCTGAGCTTGCTTAGAATTTCATGGACAGTAGTCATCTTGAAAGAATGCTGGAATAAGAGAAAAAAAACAAAACAAGTAGACTTAAATATATTTACAATTACCTCAGTGTGTTATATACTCCTGAAACACTGCAGCACTGAAAGTGACAGTCCAATGAACCTGCTAATCCCAAGCAAGAAAGCAGATTTAAGAATTTCCAAGCCACACCGCTATTAATACTGCAACAGTGAGAGGTCTTCATTTTATTGCACAATAAAAAATTATCTTTACTCCTTAAAAAAAAAAAAAAAAAACAAAAACCACACACCACATTTCTTCTGCATTTCAAATACTTAAACTTAGGAACCAGAGAATCTCTACCTTAGAAACAGAATCAACTAAGCCTACAACTCAGTACTGGGAAAATTGTGCAGAAACATTAGAGCCTGGTCCATCTTAAAGCTAAAAAGCAACAAGTAGTAGCATTTAAATCAGACGCTCAATTCCTCAAGTACCTGTGGAATACATTGAAACTACTTATATTCATGCAGATACTTTATAAAATGATAATGCTCTTCAGTCTTTAAGCCTAGACACAGGCCACAGATGCCTCTAATATCATATGGTTTTGTAGCGGCTCCCCAGTAATAAGAACCACAGAACAAGCTACAAACACCAGTTAGTAACATGATTGTCAGATACTAGTTAACAAGGACTCTCTTAAAATCATAGCTCCAAAAGTAAGAGCCATTGAAGCAAGGTAATCAATATAATTGCTCCGTTGCCAGAACCTGCATAACATTTTGCTAACATATATAAAGAAACATAGGGAACCCCCCAACCCTCAGATAGATTATACACAGAGCAGAAATGAATATTGACGCGATGTGCTTATGTTACAATGCTCTAGCTTTTTTTTCAACTCTGGTTTCTGGTCAGGGAAGTTTGCCAGAGCTGTATTACTGTTATACTGGAAAGGCCTCTCAACTAAGGAGGAAATTTCTTCCAAAGGTTATAAGGCAGAGGCAATATTTAAGAGGCTGGATGCATTCCCAAAACTCTGCTCTCAAATTCCTCTATTGAGAGGACAGACATTGCCACTCATATTACCTTCTAGTCATCCATCCAGGTTGGCACCTGCAGCAAACATTATTTTGCCTGTTGAAATTAAAGCTTGTTTCTCAGGAACTCTACAATCAAGCTGTAGAGATAACATTATCAATCAGGGAAAAGACTTGGCTTGATGAAAGGTAGGAGAGAAAGGACAGCAACACCTCAAGCCCAGTGACATTCCACTAACCGATAGCTGAGCCTGGAACCAAAATTGCACTATCTTCAGCCTCACTGGCTGCCACTCCCTTCACTTCCACGCTGTCACTGGTTCCCCTGCTCCAGCTCCCAGATAGCATGCCTTCTGAGCCAACTCCCCGCTATTGTGCAAACCAGTCCTGAGTATGTCCCTTCTACACGTTTTCAGATTATTTTTTTATCCTCCATCAGTCACTCTTCCGATGGTATCAGGGCTTTCTCAGGGAAGCAGCATTAGCCCCCCAGGCAAATTTCCCAGACAAACCAAACTCATCTCCACTAAACGATCAATCTGAAACCAAGAGCTCAGGGAACCAGCAAGAACTACGAGACAGTTTCTTAATAACGAAGATCTGGTTAAAACCCTAGAACAAGTGTTCGCTTTTTGTTTTAGCTCCTGTAAACCTCCTGTACATGAAGAGAAAAGCAGAGAAATCCTTACTTTTAACATATATAGCAAGAGTTATGAGAATAAGACACAGAAACACAATTACATGGCTTTTGTACTGTAACTGCTGTAATCACGCCTTTCCTCACTTAAAAAATAGAAAGAAAACCTTTCATCTTCTGAAGCAACCTAGGTATAAGTAACAAAAGCAACTTTACTTCAAGGAAAAATTAAGATCCCAGGGGAGAAAAAATAAGACGGCGAATGAAAGTCACAGTCATGCATCAACTTATTTGAGAATAAATCTTTTTCAGAACAAAAATCCAACCCAGCCCTTTAAAGATGCTGCAGAAATTGTAATAAGCTGCTATCTGCTATTGGCACCATTAACCACGCTGGCTAGAGGGGGATGACATATTACTGAGCTATGAAATTCTTAATGTTTACTCTCAATAAAATGAAGTGCCTTAACAATGAGACCTTTGTACTCTGACAGTATTACAACCAATACCAAGTCCTTTAGTCTTGCTTGTCACAAAGAACTAAAAAACACCAGTGAAAGCTGAAGCAAAGCAACTGCAGTATAATCTTTCACAAAATAATCACTGAACAGCTTTTTGCAAGACTCCTGTTTCTAAACAAATTAAAAACCACATTGAATCAGGCTTGTTGGAACAAAAAACTTGAACAGAGTCCAGGAACAGAACTAACACACCCTCACGTAGAGCTGGAACTGGGAGGTTCATATCATCAGCCCACAACAATGCTATACAGCAGACCGCCCATCAGCATCGAGCTGACAAAAGAAAAAAAATGGGAGTTTTTGCAAGAATCTTTGCAGAGAAAGATCTTTACTCAGAGAACAAATGCATCTCTTGTCACACCCTGCTTTGTAAGGCACTCATATTTGAGAACAGACTCTCACTGTTCTCTGATGGACTGATTTTATCTGATGTAGTTTTGACAAGTAATGGGTGGGTTTGAACATGTAAATAGAAAATACTTGCACTAACTTGTTCTTCCTTACACTGGAAAAGAATCAACTTCTACCTTCCAGCTGTAAACTAATACTTCAACACCTTAAGGCAAGTTTCTACAACTGGTTTTCCTCCTAAATCCACATTATGTAATCCTGACTCATAATGTTATTCTACTAAGAGAGATAGTATCTGTTTTGACCTCGAACCCCACAGAAATCATTGGTTTGCAAATCTGTTATTATATTTGGCCTAGGCTATATTCAGTACCTTATCCCCATAACTGTTTGGTGACAGAAGAGCGCGTGTTTAAAAGCAGCCCCATATCTTGATTCCCAGGGGCAGCTCACGTATGCTACAGCAGAAAAAAACCTCCATGTGATCCATGGAAAAAAGTGTCAGGTATGCACAAACAACTACATTGCTCAATAAGCAGAGTTAGCATTTATTATACTCTTGTAGACAGAGATTGAGCAAAGGGTGTTCCCAGAGATCTGAGCCAAGGAAACGGCATCCCCGGAATGAGAGAATGGAAACTCTTTCACTTGGAGCACATTTGTGTCTGGTCTCCAAAAACTAGGGCAAAGCACGGCAACAGAGGAGATGAGGGAGAGCGAGGAAGATCTGCAACATCTGCTGTAAATGAAATAAGCACTCAAAATCATTCATTTATATACAGTACTAACCGCAAGTACAAATGAGCAGAGCTGTATCTCCCCACATCACCCGATAAGGTTTAGCAGATTATTCAAAGCCACTACTTGGAAAAAAAAAATAGCTTTAAAGAAAAGAATTTCAAAACCCATTAAGCCATGCTACCACAAACACACTTTAACTGTTCTCTTCCACGGACACTGCTAATAACCCAGGAGATGTTCCATTTCAGGAAGATACTATACACATACAAAATTAAGGACTTTTATTCCTTCAAATTCAAGTTATTCTCACTTCTGAGACTTTACAGGAAAATCTCTCCTCCCCCCCCTTTTTTCTTTAATCAATGCAAACCATTCCACACATTAGCTAGTGGAAACTAAACTCACTAGGACTGCTTATTACAACTAGCTCCACCAACAGAAGGCACACATAGGGATGAATCGCTCAAGGGCACCAAGGTTCCAAAAGATTCTTTCACTCTTGACTCTACGTTGGGGTCTGCACATCTCTGTGCAAATACAGCATTTGAATAGGAACATAAGAACAATGAACATTAAACAGAATTAGAGCTGCCATGTGCAAGGACACAGCTCATTTCTGCATGACTATCCTGAAATCATTTCACTTCTCTTCCAGTTAAAATACACTTTGCAACATCCCTTTGCCCTACCTCCCCTCCTCACTCGAGGAGGAGGAAGTGGTGTCCAAGCTGACTCATAATCCAAAAGGCAGCAGCAAGATCTCAGCGATTCTGCTCATAGCCGGGGTGGGGCGGGAGATGCCGTGCCCGACCCTGCCTCTGCCAGCAAGGACCCGCGCAGGGCTCCCGGGCACGCCGCGGGAGGGGAGAGCGAAGGCAAACCTCGGGCAAGCGCTGGCCACCCGGGCTCTCCCTGCGCAAGGGCTTCTCCGCTGCCCGTGCCAGCGGCAGCATCCGCGGCGGCGCCGGCGGCCGCAGCCACGCCCTGGGCGGAGGGGAAGGGGGCGCTGGCCCGGGCCGAGCCCGGCGCGGCGCCCAGGGCGGGCTGCAGGCTCCGGGGGCCGGGCCAGCCCGGCTACGGCGGAGCGGGCACCGGGGGGGCTGGCCGGACGGCACAGCCCGCCGCTCCGCGCTGGCGAGTGAATTTACAGCATCATCGTTAGTCCAGCCGATGCTTTGTGTACCTTAACGAGAAGAAAGGAGTACTTGGGGAAGTTCGCCGAAGTTGGCGACCGGTTCCTCTTTCCCGGGCGCTGCCGCCACACCCCGTGTCGGTGCGAGGCGCACGGAGCTCTCCGGGGGCAGCCTCGCCCTCGGAGGCCGCCGCTGCACCGCGACGCCGGGCACAGAAAAGTAACGGGCGGGTAACGCCGAAGGGAGAGAAGAGCGCGGCGCGCAGGAGGGCGGCGGCCGCACCCCGCCACCGCCCCGCTCCCGCCGGGGAAGCGGCTACCGCGCGTCCCGACACCCACTCGCACCCCCCGCCCGGCCCCCCGGGGACGCTGCCTCCCCCCGCTCCGTGCCGCGCTGGCGGGGCCGGGGCGCTCGGCGAGGGGCTCACCTGGCCGGGGCGGGCAGGGCGGCTCTGGCGACGGCTCTGGCGGCGGCTGGGGCCGGCAGCGGCCCGGGCGGGGTTTTGTAGGGCCGAGCGGGACCGCCCCGGCGCCCCCCCGGCCCGGCGCTGACTCACCCGGCCGCGCCCGCCTCCCGCAGCAGGAAGGGGAGAGGGACGGGGTGGGCAGGGGTAGGGCAGGAGCGGCCTCTCCCTCCCCACCCGTGTCCCGCAGGGCGCTGTCCCCGTCCCCGGGGGCCCCTGAGGGTGCGGGGAAGGCGCCGGGAGCAGCGCCCCGGGCTGCGGGGGCCGGGGCTCAGCCCTCGCCCCCCAGCCCCGCTCTCCGCGGAGCCCCGCGGAAGCTGCCGGGCGCCTGCCCGCCTTTCAGACGCGAGGAAAGCGGCCCCCGCGGCGCCGCCCGGTGCCCTGGGGGAAGGCGGCCCCCGTACCCCTAACCCCCAAGCCCCGTCCCTCTCCCCTGTATTGCGGGCACAGCAGGTCGTCGTTGCAGCCCTGTGCTTTGGGGTCCCCAGAGCAGCGCAGCTGCGGTGGCGCTCAGGCTCTGGGGTTGGGCTCAGCACCTCCTTCCCAGGCACACAGGGGACACGAGCAGGACACATCAGCACCCCTACGCCCCACGCCCCGCCAAGCTGGGCACTCGCTGTCACCGAGCCCGAACTGCACCCTCCTGCTCTGGGCTCACACACGGCAAACCAAGTACCCTACAGCCTGCAGCTATAGCCAAGCCTGCTTCGCACCAACAGCATCCAATAATCAGTACTCAGAGTTGAGTGTGTAAGTGCCAGAGTATCTCAGCTGTGAGAAGTCTCAGTGACGTCTGCCACAAGCAATAAATGCTACAAGACCAAGGGACGAGCTCTGCTCTGAGGCCCGCTGAATCATGCTCAGATAACCCGAACGGGCGTACCACACCCAAAAGGCAGGGGGGAATCAAAACTTCTGCCAGTCTGGCTTGTGAAAAGTCAATTACTGAAGCCCAGATGCTACACTGGTAATAAGAGGCAAGATATAGCTGAAAAGTATTTGCAAAAGAAGACCTTCTGTTGGATCACTAGCTTACTGTTTCACCACAACAGCGTGGCGAATTTACCGGTGACCCATCTCAAACACTGCCAAAAAAAACAAGCACTCCCTAACTCCCAGTACATGCAGTTATTCCTGTAATTTACGTGTGCATACCTTTAGGTAGTCCTTTCAAGAGTATGTTGTCACAGAGTGGTTTTGATTCTGCAAAGTGATATTTGCCTCTGCTACAAGGGGGTTTTCTAGGCATAGACAGAGATGTCTTCTGTCTCAGACAAAGGGGGTAAAAAAGTTTTAGGCTTGGCCAGGTGCATAAAAACAGTGGTGGCAAAAGCAGGCAAGCAGAAAAGAGACACAAGAATGTGGGCTGAGAGATAAAGCAGTTGCTGGGATGAAACAAGATCAGAGATACAACAAGAGAGAAATATTAAGAAATACTACACTAGACTTTGAACACAGAGGCAACAGAGCAGATGGGTGAACTGGTCATTGCAGAAGGTGAAAATAATGTTAATAGCTGTTTTCTGAATAACCAAAAGTGACATGAAGGGGCCAGCCATAGGAAAAAGCTTATCATGGAACAGCATTTTGTCAGAGAACATCAGTGCCAGTATTGCATTAGTTTGACATGTCTTTTTGGCAAGGCCACTGGGGCAATTTCTCTGTGCATTAATGAACCTGTCTTTAAAAATTAATTCCTGGGTATCCCACTTCCACCAGTGCCTGTCATTAACAGTGAAATGGATATTTTCCCCCTGCTTTTCAGGTTTCTTAAAAAAAATAATCACTGGTGACTTGGAAAGGTGATTCTCAGATGAAAAATACTTACAGTCCTAGAAGTAACAGCCATTCTGTACTGCAGTATTCATTAGGGACTTTCAATGGGGATAAGCAGCTGAGCAGAAGCCAGGTAGCCAATTTGCCTACTAATGGATGCACAGTCCCTCAGGGATAGTTTCTTTACCCCCATCTCTTGTCAAACTTTCTTAAAGCAAAAGCAGAAAAGCATAACCACAACACCCTCAGCTGAAAAAAGTGTTTTCACATGTAATGTATTGCCAACATGCAACATATATGCTGCATTCTTGTATAAAACCTGCTGAGTCACATATTAATGAATGAATTCAGAGATGAACACATTCATTCTCTTAACTGAGGGTCTACTTACCTTTCAGTCCTCTGGAAATTGTTCTCTTTTTAATAATTCAATACGTCTTAAAATTTGAAGCAGCTCATATACCACCATTGATTTTGGTTAACTCGATCTTCATACAAACAGTTTGCAAAAGCTTTGATATCAAGTGAACTATTATCATTATAGACACATTAACTGCAGCATAAAAAGATCTTCCAGCAATTCCAACAGCTTCAGAAAGGGAACAGAGGTGTCTCTAATATCCAACTTAATCAGCAATTATTCAATCTCAGAATCACACATTCACCTCAGTTTAAAACAGGCAGCAGCCTCTCTGAACTTACACAAGCTTCAGGGACTGTTGAATTGATTTAAAAAGAAAAAAGACTGACAATAGGGAAAAAAAGAGCAACCGTATTCAGAGTCACGAAGATATGAACGTTATATTCAAACATATTATTAATTCCCTCAATTGCTCTATGCTTATGTAGGTCAACTGACATCAAAGGCACTTGTACCAGCTGGGGAATCTAAGTAGTACGAACAGCAGAAAACACATTAACACTTTTGGCAGAACAACCAACCACCCCATAATACCAAGGCCTGTTGACCCTGCCTATGGAAATCTGATATATTCTTCATACCTTTGAGATAAAACTCTACAAAACCAGTGAGTTGAAGAAGGCAGCAGTCAGACTGCGCAAATAGGAAAGACTTCTGTTATCTGCCAAGCAGGGAAGGGAAATTAATTCAAGGGGAGAACAGCAACCAAGTGCCTGAATCACTTTTTAAGTAGAGACATAAGCTTATAAGTCACATGGGTTATTTCTGAAGATTTACCCAAAGCCTAGAGGGTCCGCACAGCACCTATCGCAAGGGGTTCTGGTCCACAACCGCTGCTCCGGAGCACTACATTAAAGTAACTACTGTCAGCATTAGGCTGAACAAAAGGCTGGGACAATGACTGCACTCATCACAAGTCCCGTGTCTCTCTGTGCATGCCTCACAGATGTTTTACTGGAAGAAACACGCTGCAACCAGCCCACAAGTAAGGCAGCGCCAAGAAAAGTTTTCAATTTGTTTTCACATTGCTTAGTCCCCACACCCCCTTACAATATCTGCACAGAGGGTCATATTTCAAATAACCGGCAACTACTTCAGCTGCAATTACCTATTTGTGATCTCCAGCTTCCTGCACGCTGACCACAGAAATCAAAGAGAGAGCACTTTTGTTGACTGGAGCTCCCCAGAGTCCTGTGGACGGAAAACCAAATGTAACTGTGCTAACTTCTCCTTCGTCCCCTCTGACAGCTCATTGTGACTGTCGTTCATCCTATACTCTATGGACACACTGTAGGTCCATCCTCTCAGACGCAGCGACATTACCATTGCTAACTCTCCCATTGTTTTCTTACTGCTTAATATTTGATACTAATTTTATCTTCTTTTTCCTCCCTCTTTCAATTCAATATACCATTTTCTTCCACTTCACCACTTTCGATTTTTCTTCATTATCTTCTTCTTACGTTATACTACTGGAGGCTTCATGTCCTTAACTTGACTATTCAGTTTAAGTTCCCCTCTGACCCAAACCTTATCTTTGCAATAACACTACTGCATATGGGGTCACTCCAGCTCTCAGTACATTTTTCTCTCACTTCTGTCCCTGATTGTTTGGCTCCTTCATCTACACAGATACTCACAGTCTTTCAGCGTGCTGTCTCCAAAGAATCAAAAGATGTGTTAACACTGGAGTTATGAAGGCTACAATTCTGTCAATATGTATTCCCTACTTAAACTTTTTTCTTGATTACAAAAAAAAAAAAAAGGATCAGGATAAAGGACCTTCTGGTTTAGGTGTGGCTGAGCCTCTATGTACACTGTTGCTTCCCTGAATGTGCTATGTTGCAAGAGGATAACATAAATTCCATTCTGATTAATATATGGATGAGGCAGACCTCTGGGTGTTATTTTTGCACCTTCATTATTTGGTCTAATTTGGGAACTGCCATGATACAAATACACATAGATTTGTTATTAGCACTTCGAGTAATCACACGTTACAGAGAAAGTTAAGTATAACTTAAAAGTTGTGCTAGTTGGGTTCCCAGGATAACAACTTGGCAAGTTATTATGTCTATGGCTATAGGCATAAAGGAGGAAGGACTCCTGAAAGCACACTTAGACTGCATTAGTAAAAATCTAAACTTGGAAAGTGTTTAACTTGTTTTGGTTTTTTTTTTTTTTTTTGAGTGGGTGGAAATGCAACGTTTTTCACTAACATCCATAAAGATTTACTCTAAATCTTACAGAACTGTAATTCCAATGTATGTTTTTGAAAAACAGATTGAAACCAGAACACCAATGCCATCTTTTATCTACCACAATACCAGAGAACCAGACATCTTGTTAGGTGCTCCAACTAACAACCTAAGCCCTCAGATCAATTCTATTCTGTGCAATCTCATTCCTACGCTACGTGCACATTCCTGCACAAATGTTATTCTCCATGCAGAGTTTCATTTACTTGAAATAATCCCTTTTAAAGCGCTAGACTTATCTCTGGAATGACCTTGTGTGCTAGCCAGATTGCTAATATTCTGTTACATGTGTATTTTCCAAATGAAGCATTATAATAAGTAAGGTAGGTGGCATTTGCTACTTCAGTCTGGGTACAGAGAGGGAATAGGACATCCTGGTTAGAAACTGGACACATGGACTGTATGCCCTGCAGTGCTATGGTGTGATCTTAGATTGTTGTCTTCTCTCTGATCAGGTCCTGTCTTTCAACTGTTAACTCTTCAGGGCAAAGACTAATGCAGTATTGCATCTGCTAAAGAAAACGCTAAACAACATAAATTACTTCATCAACATACAGGAATAAATTAGATTCATCAAACTGTTTCCAGTTTATCTTCATCTGTTTCACATGAAGTCTACATTACATGAAAATTGATGTAACCTTGTGTAAAGCATGTATTCTAGCAATCATTTTAACTGATGAAGACGTGACAAGTGTTATGTTCTACAGTTACTTCCCATGCAGAATCTTGAAGAGTTTCACACATTACATTAGAACCTGACACAAATACTTTTCATGGCTAGTAAAACATCTACCTGTCTCCCCCTACCAGTTGGCTGCATCTTGCATGTGACTTCTAAAAGTCTCCTCTTATATCCTGGCACTCGTTTATCACTGGATTTGTCTTCAGCTACTTCTCGACTCTATATTGGCAAATTAATTTGCTGTTCAGCATCCCTCCTCTGACACTTTCATGCATGTCTGACGATAACCTTAGTTTGAACTCTGATTTCTTTTCATAGATTTTCCTTATCACCAGTGCAAATAACCCCATCATCCTCATTCTTTTATCTCACAATCTCAATGGATCCTTTCACTCTAAGCCTATGGGCACAAGGAGCTTGCCTCCACAAAGAACCAGATGTCTGGGTGACTTGGGATCTGAATCAAGACAAGGGAGTAACAAAGCAAAGTATTATCTAAGACTATAGTTACAGGACTCGGTCAGAAAGAAAAACTCCTTTAAGTATGCACAAAAGCTAATAATAAAGAAAGCTGTCTCAGGGCACATATACAGCCTAAATAAAGTCACTACCAATTGCCAAAACCTGTCAGTGTATGTCACCATGGTGGAATCCCATTGCACTGGTAGTCCGCTCTTGACAGAAAACAACATGGAATCATCTATGCTCTGTCGAGGTGCTCAGAAGGAAGCAAGATCCTTTGTTACTCTCATCTAGCTGACAGGTAACAACATGGGCCAGCGACTTCAAAGGTGCAGTAGGCTTGTTTCCCTCATGACTCAGTCCAGGCTATTGCCTCTTCTTTCCTTCTGTTTGGCATGCTAACTACAGTAAGTCCAAGATGTATACACATTCAAGTGACACAGAGATTCAGTGAGGAATATGCATCATGAACAAATGCTAACCCAGCAATTCAGACACTTTTCTGCTCTTTGGTACACGTGTGACTCCTCTGGCATACGTTCCTCATTAATATTAAGTATCTGGAGTTCAGTTCAATTTCTAAACTAAAACATGAATCACTAGCTTTTTGGTTTTTCAGCCTGCCTCAGAAGTAGTTACCTAGTGTGTGACTAGGAGATGTTGCCTAGATACATACATAAACAGAAATGAAACATGCTTGCCAAATTCTTTGTACTGGTATTGGTGGCATGAATTAACTCAGCGTGTTTACACTGAACGAAGTAGTCGCAGGATACACAAACAGTCACTATGTGTGTAACCATGTTTCAGTGAATTTCCTCAGTCCACTGGGGATTTCCTGATGCCCTGCTTGATGGCCAGCTGCCTCTGTATCCTAAGATCGTGCAATCTGAGATAAAACAATGGCTGTAGAGCATAGCCAGACATTAAAGAAGGTAAGTTTTCTTTCTGTTTTCAGATTATCAATACCTTCAAGCACGGTTTAATCTACCTAGGGCTGGAGAGCTGCAATTCCATCTGAATCCAGATATCATGCTGTCTTTGGTCCTATATACATTAACAGGTTAAAAATACACATCTCAAACCCACTATGACGAGTTCAGCTTTCCCAGCAATATCAGCACAATGCTGCTAGCATAAACAGACTACCAGTATATATTACAGCATTAAGAGAGACCGAACCCATTAAGATGACACAGTGCTTAAAACGATCACAGCTGCCAGCTCCACAATAATGTTCCCCAGACTGCCACCACACTGGAAAACACTGTAGGAAATATTACCCATGCACGTAGGAGCCTGACATCATCCAGGACAGACCAGCATGAATAATCACTACAGAGTTTGGTCTGTCTTGCCAAAGGACAGAAACAGCTATAAAAGATGGAAGCTGCCAAAAGCCCTCAGGGAATTTTTCCTAGGAATAGTGTTAAAAGGTTTCATGTAAGACCAAGTCTGTTCTGCTTCATTGTTTCCCATCATTATGTGCTTTTTCCACTTTAGTGACTCAGAACACAAACAGTCCCGTGGTTTGGATTAATCTCCTGGCCTCTGCCAAAGCACAGGGGAGCCTGTCACGCCTTAAATACGTCCCTGAGAATCTTGGAGAATAATTCCAAAAGTTGCAAGGAATCTAATTAAGCACCATCTAAACCTACTCTAAAAATCCTTAAACAACAGGTTCCTATGGCAAATCTGCAGGCTGCTAACTGCACACTGCAAAAAGTCTCTCCTTTTTATTTAACATCATGCCACCTCGGAAATGGCCCATAAAAATGGCTTTAAAAATCACTTACAGATTGAAGTTCACTGACAGAAATCAGCATACTATTACTACAGCAATCTGGAACACAGCTGTAAAATTTCAATTAAAAATCAATGATTTTGTGAAACAGCAGGAAAGTTTTTTGAGTTTTTTGTTTCTTTTAAAACATATCAACCCTGTTTTAGTACAAAATAACGTAAACCACCTAGGATTTTGAGTAAGTTCTTACATGATCTGAACTTCATTACTAATTAGGCTCAGCTGAAGTACTAGCTGCAGAACAAATGATGCCTTGCAACACAAAGAAATGTCACAAATTCTTGATTAAATATGACTGTCTACACTGATGTCTTTTTTTGCTCTTTTAAGTGGCATCTTATAGCTTTAGATAAAATCTAACGCAAAGTAACTTGACTTCAAAAAAGCTGTTGATTGAGTTGAAAGGAATGGCTGTTATGAAGAGATTTGTTTCTGCCAGGCAGGCTAAGACTTGCTTTTCCAGGTCAGAAGCACAGGTTTGAATTCTAAAACCGGAGATCTCTTCCTTTAACGAATCAGAAGAATATATTAAAAGCCCATTGTTTTAGCATAACGGAGTACATGTAATACTTAACATTTTCATTAATGTTTGCTTTCAAATAAGCCTTCTGTAAATACTTGAACTTGAGCTGGGCAACTTTCCCTGCTGTGTCCTGTGTGCTAGTAGCTAGTGCTCACGCAGGGAACCGATCTTTAACCTTTAAGGACATGAAACCAAAGGCTTTAGTGATAGCATGATACAGATGATTTTCAAACAGGTCCTCACCACTAAGGTTTAGTTCTCTAATACTACCATCATCCAGGAAGTCATTAATACAATAACAAGCAGCCATCACAGTGTGTATAGAATAACTGAGTTCAGAACAGCAGAGGAAAGGAGTGGAAGCACAGGTGACTGATCAACAAGAACAGACATGGAGAGACAGACGGCTGTTGTGCTTCCTGTGGAGATCAAGGCTGCACCAAAGAAAGCCTTCAGGAGCTTTTTGCCAGTATAGAAGGATAGAACCCGAAGTTTAAGCCACAGCCTGACACGCTGTCCTGGTTTCAGCTGGGATAGAGTTAATTTTCTTCCTAGTAGCTGCTGTGTTTTGGATTTAGTACGGGAATAACGTTGATAACGCATATTGTTTTAGCTGTTGCCAAGTAATGCCTGTATTAAGTCAAGGACTTTTTCAGCTTCCCATAGAAGCTGAGAGGGTGCATAGACAGGACAAGGTGGCCAAAGGAATATTCCATACCATAGACATCATGCTCAGTATATAAATGGGAGTTGGCTGTGGGGCGGGAATCCGCGATCACTGCTCAGGATGGGTTGGGCAATCGATCACTGGGTGGTGAGCAATTGCATTGCATCACTTATCTTGTATATTCTTTTACCATTGTTATATTTTCTCTTTTGTTACTGTTCTATTAAACTGTCTTTATCTCAACCCACGAGTTGTTTTTTTTTTTTCCTTTTTCTCCCTCTTCTCCCTACCCTACTGGGGGGTGGAGTGATGGGAGGAATGAGTGAACAGCTGCATGGTCCTAGGTGCCATGTGGGGTTAAACCATGCCACATGTGCACACACACACACAGAGTAGCATGAAGCCACAGACATTTAAAAGCCAAAGAAACGTGTACAATATTATATCTCCTCACTTTGACTACTTTAGCTGGTAGAAAACCTATAAATGGAAGATAACGCATTCTTTTGATAAATATGATGTCATGTGAAATATCTTCTCTGGAAAAGGCAGGAAACAAACTTATTTATTCATGCACCCTCATACAAATCCACTGCTTGTTATTAACAACAACAAAAAAAAAAGGCTGTAGTGACAGGTCTATTGACCCACAAGTTTCTTTTTCTCCAGAGATAATGACAGTGTCAGTACAACATTCTCTCCAGGTTTCTTAACCTAAATGTGCTGCTTTTGCATTAAACAAGCCCATTTAATCAATCTGACTGTGCATCCTGCTTAGGTTACCCACAAACAAGCCGAAGAATTTCAACTGTGACATGAGCACTTGTTCATTTGGAAATGACTACAAAATGCTACGTGCAGCTATGCAGTAATTATACCTCCTTTTCATTTTACTACTCTTGCTATTACCAAAGAATACCCAGAGAGTTGCACGAGACTGCCGTCCTCCTGTCAATCAAGGGAACAGAACTGTACAACAGCATTACTGCATGTGTTAACTACATGGTTCTGAACTAAATGGGTTTTGACTGCTGAGGTAGCTTTTAACATGCCTAAATGACCTGCTCAGTAGAGGGGACAAGAAGCAATGGGGTTCTGACAGCTACTTCCTTCCCTCTTTTTTAAGCTAAAATTTAACCAGACGATTAAAATATTTGTTGAAGTGCTTTGTCTGCCAGGCAGCATAGCCCACACTAGACAGACTGACGAGTGACTAGCTTCAGTAGGATTTTTTTTGCATTCTTCCTGTTTTTTTTTCATTTTGAATTGCTTGCACAAAGATTTGGTAGGTGGAGCTTTTGAATATATAGGAACATCAATTGCAGTGGGCCTGGCACAGGATGGCACTCATGCTCTTCACTCAACTATAAGATAAACAAATTTTAAAGTCTGCATTAAGGCAAGAGCCATGAACAGACTTGAATTATTTTCAAAGTTGCATCATTACTCTAAATCTGATTTTCAGTGATGAAATGAAGTTCTAAACAAATATTCTCATTTTATTCACAGATTCTTTTAAATAGTTTCTGAAAAATACACTAGAAGCATTGATCTCAGAGTGATTTGGCTACACTGATTATTAACATGGATATTTACAAACTTATTTACAAAAAATCCTTATGTTCTTCTTTCTACACTAAAAGTATACCAGAAGGGAGAATTGACGTGAGAAAAGCTAGGGGAACTCAGCGAGACCAGAAATGCTACATCATTCCCTTTAAAACCACGGCATGAATGCACTACAGCAGTGGCTGTGGTAGCAGCAAACCTTAGAGGAGGCAAGATTAACAGTCATGGGCAAGACTTTCCGTTAGATGTATTTGGGAAAACAGTCAGGATCCCAGGTGTACTGATGCATCCTCAAGTCAGAAAATTAACCTAGGAACAGAAAGGTAAACTCTAATTGAGCATAATTGCTCCCAACAACTGATTCTAGGCCCAGATGTACAGCATTTGCCACTTTACTCAGATTCAGGTCTGAAAAAGCACTAGACTGGTCAAAATTTTGTCTATTTTTCTTGTTTCACAGTTGATCATCTAAAGATATCTGCATATGAACCTGTGTATAAACTCTGGAAGTTTACTATGAGATCACAAAAAATCTTTATAAGGAAATGCCCAAGCTTTCTGACTATATTTGTACTGAGGATGGGTGGTTACACCATTGTGACCTCCCCAGAACACCTTTAGCACATATGGAATAGATAGGGAACAATCAGTCTCTATTTGGCATCACTTTTTCATCTTTGATGTTTTGTTGAGGAATTCATTAGGTCTTTTTCTACGTAAACATACAAATTCAACTATTCTCATGGTGCTAACACAGGTCATTGGTAGCAAAGGGCTGACTGCAGTTACACAACATTACCAGAATGACAGTCTCATGTTTCCTGTTCTTCTGAAGGCATTAGTTCCTAAAAGCCTGCAGTGATGTGAGAATTTGGTGAGGAATGAAAGGGGAGTCTATAGCTCTCACTTCAAGGTAAAATTTCAAAAATATAATCCCAGTCACATGTCCTTGAGTATCAAAATGCTTGAAACACCCTTGAAACACTCAAAGGGCTCTCTTCATTAAAACTCACAATAATTTTAAAACTCTAGATTTTTAAGAGTCAGGATCATTACCTTTGTGCAAAGAATTCTGACAATATCTGGCATGGTAGACCTTGCTCTTTTTCTTTCTTCACAAATTGTGGTCAACATGGATTTACCAAGGGTAGATCGTGCTTGACCAATCTGATAGCTTTCTGTGATGTTATAACTGGTTGGCTGGATGAGGGGAGAGTCGTGGATGTCATCTACCTTGACTTTAGCAAGGCTTTTGACACTGTCTCCCATGACATCCTCATTAGGAAGCTGAGGAAGTATGGGCTAGATGAGGTGACAGTGAGGTGGAATGAGAGTTGGCTGTGGGACAGAACTCAGAGGGTTGTGGTCAGCGGCACAGAGTCTAGTTGGAGGCCTGTAACCAGTGGTGTCCCCCAGGGGTCAATACTCGGTCCAATTTTGTTTAATATTTTCATTAATGACCTGGATGAGGGGACAGAGTGTATCCTCAGCAAGTTTGCTGATGATACCAAACTGGGTGGGGTGGCTGACACCCCAGAGGGCCGTGCTGCCATCCAGCATGACCTGGACAGGCTGGAGAGCTGGGCAGAGAAGAACCTAATGAGGTTCAACAAAAGCAAGTGCAAGGTCCTGCACCTGGGGAGGAAGAATGCTAGGTACCAGTATAGGTTAGGGGCGGACCTGCTGGGAAGTAGCTTGGGGGAGAAGGATCTGGGGGTCGTGGTAGACAGTAAATTATCCATGGCCCAGCAATGTGCCCTTGTTGCCAGAAAGGCCAATGGAATCCTGGGCTGCATAGGGAAGAGTGTGGCCAGTAGGTCGAGGGAGGTCATTCTCCCCCTCTACTCGGCACTGGTGAGGCCACAACTGGAATACTGTGTCCAGTTTTGGGCTCCCCAGTTCAAGAGGGACAGGGAACTGCTGGAGCGAGTCCAGCGAAGGGCAACTAAGATGATGAAGGGCTTGGAGCATCTGCCTTATGAGGAAAGGCTGAGAGAGCTGGGACTCTTTAACCTGGAGAAGAGAAGGCTGAGGGGAGACCTTATTACGGCGTACAAGTATCTAAAGGGTGGGTTGAAGGAGGATGGAGCCAGGCTCTTTTCAATGGTTCCAAGTGACAGGACGAGGGGTAACAGGCACAAGTTAGTACACAGGAAGTTCTGTTCAAATACACAGAAAAACTTCTTTACGGTGAGGGTGCCAGAGCACTGGCACAGGCTGCCCAGGGAGGTTGTGGAGTCCCCTTCTCTTGAGATTTTCAAGACCCGCCCGGATGCAGTCCTGAGTAATGTGCTCTGGGCAATCCTGCTTTGGCAGGGGAGTTGGACTAGATGATCTCTAGAGGTCCCTTCCAACTCTGAAAATTCGGTGATTCTGTGAAATTATATTCATTTGGCAGCAACTAAGAAATGAGAGGCACCGATGAGATACGTGCTTTTTCTTGAGGCACAGGCAGGTAACGTCACATTCCTAGCCTTTCATACTGCCTCACAACAGAGGAATCTCATGCACATCTTGAAAACTGTTAAGCTAAGTACATCTGAGTAAATTTTAGTGAAATGAAGATGTATTCATGTATCTTTCAGAGACATTGGCTCTAAATATAACTATAACTGTAATGTGAACTATCACCATCCAGCTGAAGGAAGCTGGCTAGGCTGATTGGATTATATAGCTTTGGTCAACAATATTAGTACACTTTTCCTTTTAGCTCTTCTGAACAAGGACATTGCCCATTGGAAAAATAAACAAACGGCTTTCCTCTAATAGGGGAATCAAAAATAGGAAACGTACACTTGTAAAAACATGCTGTGAATAAACAGAATGACGTGGCTATTATATTTCATTCAAAGAATCAGGGAATATGTCACTGGGCTCTGTAATAGTCCCCCTGTTTCCCCCCTCTAGTTACTATAAGTGACAATGTTCTTTTGAAATCCTTTAATCACAAACAGTAAGAAGAAAGATTGTTTCCTCTGTATTACCTCTACTGTTACACTTCACACAAAACTCCTGTGATGTCTTGTGGAAGAATGGGTCTTTCATGTCTTTTTTTTTCTTTCTTTCTTTTTTTTTTTTTTTTCTCTCACTGGATAAGCACCCTACCCCACAGAAGAGATAAGTATCAATACTGAGGAATGCCCTGAGGTCTGCGCTAGGACTGATACTGTTTAATAATCCTTACATTAAATTATTCTACAAACAATTTAGAAATTGGCAGTGTATTAATGCAGTTCCATAAAAACAACAACAAAGAAGTCCCTCTGCAAGGTATAGGACAATGGTGTCTTCTCAGTCTTACAGCTAGATGAGCACCAGCTTGCCTTCAAGACATAACCATAAGTAAAAGCAGCCTTGAGGTTATCTACAGAAGACTTTCATAAGGCTAAGAATGGCTGGTATCAGCTTTTTGTCAATGATAATCCTCCACCTACAAGCTAGATAGGGTATAATTCAAATGCTCTGAGCTTAGACTGTCACCAGGCCACCAAAGTTGTTTTCTGGCATTGAGAAGGAAATTTAATTTGGGACATATAACACAGCAATGCATCTTTGAACACATTTGAATGTAATAATTTTGGCATAGAGTAATGGAATTTGACCTTGCAACCAAAATTTAAGAATCTCTGCAGAAAAATACAATTGAACTGCAAGTAAAAAAAAAAAGCAAACATACTTTTAGCACAGAGAAATATAACATATCAAACAATGAGAGTGCTTCTGGGAAGGAGCGTACCTGCACTTGTAAGAAAGACTATTTTCTTAAGAAAGTAGAAGTTTAGTTATCTAACTTCTCAGAGAAAGTTATACATCCAGTCAGCCTTACACAGGAGGAGAAATGGAAAATGCTCCAGTTCTTTCTACTAGTAGAACTAAAAGCAGCTTAAATGGAGGTCAGCACTAAACATTCTGAAAGACCATGTCTGAACTGATTTTTATATCCTTTTGGAGACAAGCTGCTATTTAAAACACAGGGCAAGCAAATCAGAAGCAAAAGAAGTACCTCTTCAAATGATTCAATGTCTGCCACAGAACTTCACTGCATGGGGTTGCAGAGTCATTTGCTGTTGGCAGCTCCCACCTGCCAGCACAGGAATGGATGTCTGGTCACTCGGTCCCAGTTCTCTGTGCTTCCAGCTGCTAGGCTACACTAGAAGACAGAGGAAAAAAACACAGTAAATATATTCCTAACGTATTTTACATAGACAGTGTCTATTGTATCCGTAAAAGGTTTTGCAGTTAAACAGGGAAGGTGGAGAGGTTTAGCCAGTCACATACGGGAATGAAAGCAGTTTGTGACTCCTTAGCGCATAGTGCAAATCAAGTTTGAAAACACTTATTACTGCAGAAATAAAGTAAAGTTAGATTTCACAACCAGTAATCCATTGCAGTTGTTCATGCTAATATAAAGAACTGATAAAGTTCCGTGGTTTTGCACGTATGCCAACCAGTAATCTCAAATGCCAAGAATTCCCCCCTCTAGTCCTCCAAAACTAACTTCAAACTGCCTGAACATGATACAAAGCTATCAACTTAATCTCGTAACAAACACCAGCGAATAGAGAGAACAAGACTTAATATCAGTGATATTATAAAGCATGGAAAACCTTATGTTCTCAGAGGGTTTCTTCCATTTTTAGTGAAGTGGTTAGTGGCCCAACGCTGAAAGAGTAGTTGAGTTGGTCATGAACAGAGCTTCTCAGCGGCTGACAGTGGGTCCAGTACTACTCACTATTTTTACAAGTCCTCTGGATAACATGATGGAATCAATTTTCACCAAGTTTGCAGATGACACTAAATGGGGAGAAGAAGTAGGCAGAGTGGACAGATGAGCCACTATTCAGAGAGACTTGGACAGGCTGCATGATTGGGCCAACAAGAATTTCATGAAACTTAGCAAAGATAAAGTCTTGCACCCAGGATGAAATAAACCTAAGCAGCAGCGCAGGCTGCTGCACTGGACTACAAACACCCACACTGAAAAGCTATGAGAGAACTGAATACAGAGATCCCTGTGAAAATCAGTTTTACCAATTCTCCAACACTTAGAGCTTCCTGTTCTGAAAGACAGGACAGCACATACTTCCCCCTGTACACCAGGTAAACCCACATAAAGAAAAAAAAATCTAATAAGGGAAAAATATACCCAGAAGATTCTTAGACTGGATAAGCTACATCTAATCATGCATTCCAAATGCATATATAAAAGATAGTTACAATACAGAGTGACAAAAAGTAGTAATTACATTTAAAAACAAGGCATATAAATTGCAACATAAACACAATCCATTCCAAACACAGAGCTGAAGATTGACATTACAGGACAGGACTGAGATCTCTGGATTTTTTCTTCCTAAACTCAGTGGGTTGAGGACATAAAAAAAGACCAGTATTAGTTAGCTGTAGAGCAACAGTTAGCTGGAGGGTAAGATCCAGGCCCAAGGCCCACTCACCCACCTTCAGCTGTAGTTTCCTGCTTCCCGCAGCTTTACAATCTGTGTTACATTTAGGAATTTATACTTTGGTGGCATCACAACAGTCATGCTCCCCTGTACTCCTTCTTTCTCCTCCACAGGTAACTGTTCATTCAGGAGCACTCTATACAGAACCACAGATCCAGCAACTAATATCCAGCACGTTTTCTGGTTTTACTGAAATCTTTTTTACCAATTATTTTCTTTAGACTTTTTCTTTGTTTCAAATTTCTGATGTTACTGCCTGAAATAAACATGCTATCACTTTTCCCTTCTTTTATCAAACTCCTTCAAACACGATTTTATGTTAGATGCAAATATAAATAGAGTATACTTTGGTACTCCCACCCATGATATGTGAACAAAACCAGGGTCTGTTCAAACAACTAACTCATCTTAAAGCAATTTACCTTAGTTCCACTTGATCCAAAAGAGAACAATCAAATAAAACATAACTGTGAATTAAAAAGCCACCTCGTGTTGTATACAAACTCCAGATTCCCTACCTATTCTAAACAAATAAGTAACTACAATTAGTATACTTTCATTAGTAGTATACTAGTGTAGTATAATAATATACTACTAAGAGAAAGACGCAAATCTTTTAGGCATATATATATATATATATGGGCTAACAGACCATATATTTCTAACATATGAAACTGCATAGAGAAAATTTCATACGAGTCTGGCAAAACTTTTTTTATATACAAACTGAAAACTGCTTTGAATCCCCACACAGAGTTAGTTATCTGGCAAAAATGACTCACAGCTAAAATATTTCTTTTATGAGAGGTCACTAAGTGCATTTAGTATTTCGAATCAGAACTACTTGTAATTTGCAAACAGCTCTATGCCAGTTCAGCTTGTCATTAGCATATCACTGCAGCTAAAAGCAGCAGAGGACAAAAAAAGAATAAACTGAATAATACTATAAATATATCTAACAGTGCGTGTGGTGGGGAAATCAGAAAGTGCTTTGTATTTCACAAAGAATGGTTTTTAATATACATTAATTGTTTAAGCCTGCTTTAAAAAAGACTGTATTCAGGATTTTATAACAGGTATACCCCAGTAAACAATTTAAATATTTTATTTTTACTTTCATGACATGAAAATGTGTCATGCCCCAGCGAGCTGAAGAATGCTTGATCAGATGCCTGTACGTGGTAACTTCCTTACTCCAAACAAAAGACTTGGAAGAACATACTTAAGGCCTTTGTTTTTCATGTTTGCAGTTTAAGCATGCATACAACCAGCTCTCCAGAACATCATCCAAACAAAAATTGGCTCAGACGTTTTAAAAGTTGTTCGTGTTGTTCAAAAGGCAAAATTGGGAAGAATTTATTGGACTCTTTCTTGTAGTTTTCAAGAATTCATGTGGTCTTCTAAAAACAATACTCTTAAAGGAAAATAGAGGCAGAAATCCAGAAAACACAAACCAAAACCAATGATCGAGAATATAATTTTCGAATCTCAATTTCAAGAATTTTTTCTTTTGAAATTGTTTGATGAAACAAAGTATGTACCTAAAAGTAGCTGTAATGCAGAGAAACGTGTTCATATACTCACAATGCGTTTATACACTAACATTTAAAACAACTTTAATTTTTCCACACAACTCATATTCACTAGGAAACTGCACGTCATTGCATTGCTTGGCCTTTCGATAGACAGTAAGTAGTCTCTTTTCCTAACCTCACTCTGTCAGTTTGGGTCTAAATTTTGAGCAAACTGCTGATGTACAGCATAGTCTGGTTGGGGTTTTGCAACAATGACTAAGGCCTTGATCCTATCACTTGTTCCTCCAGGGAAACCTTAATACCTCAGGTAAGCACTACTACATATCAGTGTGCAACCTGATAGGAGATTTAGGCTGTAGCCATTCAGTATTACAGTAAATAACTGCAATATTCATTTTTGAAGACATGCCAGAATCCAAACAATTTCTGGAAATTGTTTTAGAGGAGCATAAAAATACCTACTTTTAACCGTTTAGCTGTACTCGTAAGTTTCCTAGTGCAAATTTATGGCACATACTACTCAAATAAACACAGCTTTTGTTACCCAAACCTCATTTGTTACACCATCCTAAAAAGAAAATGTATTTTCATAAGTAATTTAAAAACTGACAGACGCTGTGTGTTAAAAGGATTAAGTAATTAAAACCAAGTTGTTCCCCTTATGCACATTACACAAAGTAAAACATAATTTTAAATTATGTCAGAATAAAAATCTGTAGTGATTCTGGAAGAATTAAGAAAGCTCAAAAAACGTTATTTTTCTTGCTACGTGACATCAGATACTGCTGTCGACCACCGCTTCATTCTTCAAGCCGCAGTTTTTCTGCAAAAATCACGAGACCAACAGAAGATACTTTCGTCCCCTAAACTCAGCTGCAGACACTTGCTCTTTTTTCCTCTGACTGAATTTGAGATTTTCACTTGAAATGTGTCCATTGAGGTAAAAAAGGGTTAAAAGTTTATACAACGCGTCAGCTATGCCAGCCATTTCCCCTGCCAGCTTGTTCTAGCTCCTTTAAAGCTGCAAGAAAGCCTCAGATTTTTTTTGTTTTGTCTTGTCCTTCTCCAGGATATACTTATCACGGCATGGTTCAGCTATTTCTACTTCGGTTGCGTTTTGTTGTACTTCATTTTCCACTTTTTCTTCATTATTCTTTGTTTGCAGTAATTCTTCTTCAGCTTCTTTGTAGCCACACCTTCATTTCTAACATGCTTAGCTGGACTGCCTTTTGTTTCCATAGCTACTGGCTTTCCCTCATAGGGTGTGTCCGATTGTCCTTTCGCCCCAGTCATCTAGGCACATATGGGAGAGAATAAAAAAACCGCCACAAACTAGAATTAATAATCTTAAATCTGTAGTAAGCACAAACATATACAACTACCTTCAGAGAACTGCCTTCTACTTCTTGTCATTCCAGCCAGACTCAGACGCCACATCTGGACCGGGCGACAGGCACAGCTGGTCTTCCTGTCACCAGTGGGATCTGACCAATCCTGCCTCTTTCTTGTCTAAGTGCCTGGATTTCCTTCTGGCAGAAACCAAAGTGCATGAGGTAATTTGGAACTGATGCACAACTCTCTTTTGCCCTCATCTGAAGTCAGGATGTGGCCAAAACACATAACTGGGCCTGAAAAGCACAGTCCACTAAGCTAGGCATAGTTAGCCAGAAACATGTGGCTTTTACATAAATGAGTAAATCTATGCTGAAGAAAAATACTGCTTGAAAGTTTTCTTACTTTTAAAGTGTTGTACTACCTGAGGGTGGGACCTTTGGAAATTTCCCAAAGCATGATATGCATCACTTAGTCATCAGCATAAATTACAAAGAAGGTTGGATTCCTAAAAAGTTTCCACAACATTTCTATCAAAAGTTTCTTTAGATGCAGACAATTAATTCTTCTTCTCATAATAAATTCTATTCTGTTTCAAAAACAACAGCAACAAAAAACAGATGTTAGTGACTTTTAGACTATATTAATTTTTACTTATCCTAATGATGTCTGGAAGACAGATCACATTCAAACATCTAAAGCATTTTGTTTCTTTAGATTTAACTGCACTCTGAAGAAATGCACAATATAAATGCTGAGTAAGGCTGATCATTTTCAGTAAAAAGGAGAAAGCCATCCACACACAATTTTGTATTTATGTCTGTGACACAGAAATTGCGTTTTCCTAAATTAAGGTACTCCCATCCCTCTAAATTATATGTGCCCCTATACAAAATAACGTATTACTCTTATTTCAGAAACAGTATTGCATATATATTATTACAATTGTTTTGCTGCATAGGAAACAGCATACCAACGAGAATTTTAGTTTCTGTTTGTCAGGGAAGCCACCTGAATTGCAATGAAAGCTTCCTCAAAGGTGAAGGAGTTCAGAGCAAGCAGAGACAGATGGTTGATGGCAACGCGTCCGACAGTGCTAAGATACCTTAGAGGGCCGAAAGGAAACCTTATTTTTGCTGCTAGGAGTCACTGAGCTTCGTTTAAAATGACAACCAACCAAGAACAGATCCAAGACGCTCCACCCTAGCCACTGGAATCAGGAATCAATACATTAAGACATGAAAGATTTCAAAGAGTGGCAAGAGGGCACTGAGGCAAGTACTTAAACTTTCAGTGAAGAGTAATGCAGTTCGGTTTTCTGTCTTGCCATACGATTATCTCACACCTAGTAATGTGAAAGCTCTGACTTTTTTTTTTTTTTTTTTTTTTTGGTGTGGCTGATTTGCTTACAACCTCTCTTGTTTGCATGAGATTTTGGGTATCAAATACTACAGTTGAGTGCTCATAGCTATCTCCGCAGAGGAAGCACTCACCGGGATCCCTCTCCTCTACCTGGCTACTTATTTTCACAAAGATGTTTAAAATTTAGTATCTTAGACCTCCAAGTTTCTGCTGAAATAGCCCAACAAGTTCAAGATTTTGAGATCGGGGGAAAGACAGGACAAATGGAGATGAAAGTGGGACTGAAAAAAAAACCAGGAAAATGGGTTAAAAGTTCCTTCCTGAAATTGTTTGAAGAAAAAGTACGTCAACAAAAAGCACCAGAGAGGAAAAATTAGAAAATCCTTATAAATGCAAATATTTTATCTGTTTCAGCTGTACTGAAAGCCTATAAATTACAAAGCTTTTAATTACGCCAAATGCTACATTCTTTTTGCTCTCCAAAAGTATTATTAGCTCTCATTAAAGATGCAAAACTTCATTTTAAAAGAATTTTGCCATCAAACGGGGGGGGGGAAAAAAGCATATTTCAAAAAAAACCCCAACACTTGGGTGCAGCTCAATAGAATAGAACCTGACAGTAGAATTCGCCTTACCTGATCTTACCTGTCTACAGTTGTGCTAATCACCTTTACTCCTGTAGTCACTAGAGAGAATATGACAACTCTACAGCATGAGTCCTATAATCTATTTAAGAGGCCCACCCTGATGTAGAGATGCATCTTACAAAATATCCCATTTCCCTCTGTTAACAGCACAATGAGCTTAAACGTTGTTTTTCCATGCTGTAATATTTAGAACTAGGTGAGATGAATCTCACCTGATTTTTTTTTTTTTTTTTTCCTTCAGGAAAAAGGCATTCCTATTCTTGGTAGTAAATCCAAAACTCTAAAGGGTCTTTCTGACCCCCAAAGATGACAGATAAATATACTAGCTATATATCCAAGGGACTGAAGTAGATGACTTAAAAACTGATAAACTGCTTTTACATCAAGTGCGATACTGACCTTCTGTTTCCACATGGCTTCCTGGGGTGCGGGTGGAAAGGTGCATGGAACTCTTCCATGATTCATGTGATAGGGCAAAGGGAGGTTGGGATCCAGTGGCACCCATGGGACTGAAAGAGTGGCAGGTACAGTAGGCAGATCACAATGAGCTTTATGTAAGTTATATGATGCTCTCGTCATCTTGTCAAGAGAACTCTTGTAGATTGCAACTGATGAATCTCCTGCAGCATGAGTTAATAAATAAGAGCCCTCCTGCAAACTAAAAAGATAAAGTTCAAAATGAAAAACATTATTTAAATGTTTTTGTTTTGTTTCATTTGATCAGGATAGCTGCTCAGTTCTTAATGCAAAAGCAAAACATCTTTTGATATTTACTTATCAGTCCCCGTTTTATAAAAAGACTATGGACAAAAAAGCATGAATTAAACTGCATTGATAAATATATACTAATTCATGTGTTTATAATGTATTAATGATGTATTAATTTATCATCAATGTACAATACAACAAACCATTTAAGCATACACTGAAAATCCATCCCTATTTGGCAAACTATAACTCTTTAATCAGTGCCTTACAAAGCATAATTCATACATGGGCATAGACACAAAGAACAGACATGCTTTAAATACATGCAGGATTAAACAGGTTTTCAGGAAGATAAACGTCAACCAGCTGCCCATATCAAAAATCTTATCCACAAATCACGAAGCTACAGAAATTATGAAGTGTGGGAAAACTCTTCTGTAATTCAAATTAAGAGGCTGCACATACAGTGCAAGAAACATGTTTCACAAAAAAATTAAAACACTCGCAGACCAAAAGCCTTGAAGTAACTAAATAAAGGACGGAGCAAGAGAAAGGTCGAAACCTTGTACAGAGAAAGACGTATGCTGTTGTAAGTCGAGCTAAGCAGAAGGGAACACAAACAGTATTATTTCTACAGATTAAGCAAAAAGAGTAACAAAAACCAGAAGTCCCAATGTGAAATGTCAGCCTACATACATAATATTACAACTCACTCCTGTGAACTGTTCAACCAGCTCAGAAGCGTCCAGTCTCCTCTTTTGAATAAGTAGTTCATAAAAATCAAGTTCTTATTCTTTGGCATCTTTATACAAAACCTGTAATCCTAGGAACATTTTTACACAGTACTGCATTATGCTATGCTAGACGTAAAACGATCTGTAAAATATTTCATGTATCGGAAGAAATAAAAATCAAAGAGTAGACAAGCATTCTAGGGAAGAAACAGGATGAGCTGGCTGATGTTGCAAATAGATACAATGAAAAAGAATGGAGCACTTACTCAGACACTTTCTTCAAAATGTGATGAAGTATATTTAATGAATTTGCAGGCCTGCAAAACAGAAAAAAAACCAAAACCAAAAGTAGTAACTTGCAAGGCCTGTTAGGGTTTCAAATTCATTGCTAAAAAAAACCTATTAAAAATACTCACTTAATCAATCCAAGTTTTTCTCTTAAAATTTCTGGAGAAATCTTTTCTAGCATAATAAGCTTTGATGTAAAAGCATCGATACGTCCTGAAAAATATTAATTCCATTAATACACTAAAAATAAAAAAGATTAAATGCAAAAGCATAATTTGCAGACCTAATACATTTTTAAAGGAATACAAAAATTTGCCCTTTTACCATGTAGAACAGTGAAAATTTACCAATGTTGTGCAATAACGATAAGTAAAATGTACAGCTGCATTAAGTACAGACATCCATATTTGAGTTGTCTTTCTAAATCAGGGAGATGCCCACGATTCCAGCAAATCTTACATCTTGGGTGACATCTGGGATATACAACCTCATTTTATCATGGCCTTAGTATCATCAAGTTAGTTTATATATTCCCAAGTTCTTTTGATCCTTATCACTACGTTTCCTCACTAGACAGACCATGAGAGTTTATATTTTACAACAAATTCACTTTTGAGTTTAATATGCTTGTTTTTCTATTCTGATACGTTATATGAACAATTGTGTTATTTGATTTTCTGGGGATTCTGTACCTTCATCTCTTGATTGTTTTTCCTCGCCTGAAAAATTACACTTTACAATTCAGGCCTTATTCATGGCAAATCATTAAAGACTATTTGTCTTTGACATAGCTAGGAGCAACAATTCAAAGCTCTCTTCATCAAGTTTTTAAAATAAAAGCTGACAAGAGTAGTTTAGCCTACGTTTTCACTTGATAAGCAATAAAGATCATTAGCATAGCTTGTACACTGATGTGGTGACCGCGCCGTTCCTTCAGGATCCCTCTTACGTTGAGTTTTTTTCCAGAAATCTGTTCTATTCCAGGTCTCACAAGGAGAACGAGGAGCAGGCAGCATAATAAAATACAACCTACTCAGTGGAATTCACTGCCTAACTACAAATCTGCTCTTGTAGGAAGTGTAAATGCTTCAGCTGTACAGTTAAAACTGCTAAACGAAAACATTTCACATTCCAAGCTAAACATTACTAGCAACTTGTTATGTGATGTGTAAGAAGACCAAGAACTCTCATTTTAACAAATTTTAAAAAAATGCACTAGGACAACTCATTTCTTTTAAACACTGTACATTTGTTACGTTTCTTGATATAAGCATTTTGCGCAAGACTAAGCAGCTAGGTTTAAGATTCTGCATTGCTGACTAGAGGAAAAGAAATTTGAAGTCATTATAAAAAAAAAAAAAATCTGCTTGTGCTCTCCATTCCTTATCAGCTGCTCCTCAAAGCAGAAAATTCTCCATTTCTTAACTCATTGACAGCACAGCTGGGAAAAAAATATCTATGAACGACTCATACCTAATTTATATTACTGTATCTTATATTTGAGAAGTGGCTGACTGAAAACACTCGACACTCAGTAAGTTACCGATACAGTAAGTACTTCTTTCCAATTAATTTTTCAAATAATCTTTATTTACAGGCCAATATTATTCTATTCAACTGAAGGTAAACTATTCTTTTTGCAGTAAGGTTAGCTTAGGCACTTAATGGAAATAAGTGAATAACGGTCAGGGTAAAATGTTCCCATTAATCAACAAAGCTTATCACAACTTTATTTACTGCTTAGATCAAGTACGGTATCTTATTTGGGAAACATGTCACAGAGATTACTCCCTTCGCAGATGCGGGATTTCCTATCTGAGTAGCAAGGGGACTTCAATCAACAACTGCGTACAGTGCTCTACTGGCAAGAGGAACAGCGCTCTTAAGTTTGTTTGATGATAATATCTCTGCTTTTGTGCAAACAATCACAACCTTCTTTGAGAACATAAAAAATTAAAAATTCAACTTAATATCACACCTTGCAATTTCTGCAGGAGGCCATAGTTACACTTCTGTTTTCTGTCTCATCTCCTGAGCCGGCAGCACTGCTGAGTCACTGCGCTGAGCTATGACATTCCTCCCGTGGCCACACAGAATGATACAACACTGAAGAACACCACAGGACAATTATGGGGCACAGCCCAAGGTCCAAAGAACCTTCCATCCGTACTTATTCGGCAATACAAAAGATTGTTGAGACAGTGAATTAAGTTTTTTCAAGATCCAAGAACTCCTAAGCAATTAAACACTGAGGTCTGCTACATGCTCAAATCTTCAATTTTAGAGGCTTCACTTGAGACCTATACAGTCTCAGAACTGTCTGAACAAGAACGCAAGTTGTAAGTACTGTGTTAGTGATGGTAAGATCACAGTTTTCAAACAGTTGTTCCATACTTCCACACTTGTACTGTGGGGTAAATTAAAAAAGAGCAATAAGTTTATGGCTCTGCTATGGTTGATTTAAAAAATCCTTTATTATAGGACACGATATTTCACTTAAAATAATTCAAATGATAGCATAATCTAAGAAGTCAAGCCTGTCTTTCTGCTTACACCAAACACATGATAGAAGTAGTCTTACTTTCAGGTATCAGATTAATGAACAAGAATGAGATATTCACTCCATTTTAAGATATCTGTAGTACAGGGATTTCATCACCCTTAGAGAATTGTCCCTGGAGTTTCATGACAAAGCTTTCTATTGCAAAGAGCGGTCTAACTAAACCAGGAGGTTTGCAACATTGTATTTTTTACAGCTGCCAGAAATACAAGCTGAAATGCAGAATTTCACAGCTACCTTGCAATATTTCTCAACGAGAGCAGAAAGACTCCCTAAGTAGAATACAGTAACAGTTTCCTATTAAAAGCTGTGGTAGATGCTCTTTCATAAAATGAATCATTTACTTCCACGTATGGGTTTTTTTTACCTACCTCTATTACAAACTACATGGCAGTACAAAAATCTGCAGTCCCTGATTTGCCTACTTGAATAAATCGCATATTCGGTCAGTATCAAAAATTGGTGACACGCCAAGAGTCCCAACTCTGTATTTGTTTTTTTTTTTTTTTTTTTTAAACAGTGGTGGGAAGGGGCCTGCCCCACACGCTGGGAGCAGTAATTTACTGTGCAGGACAGTGACAACCCACAGTAAACCCACGCTTCCTCGGAGCACACAAAAGGAGAATCCCTGTGGACCCCCAGGGTTTGCTGCTGGAGGAAGTGCATCCAAGAGCTGACAAACCAACATGACTGGCATAACCAGTGTTTCCTCAATCCTGGCGACTTTTTCTCCCAAGCACACGAACAGAGCGAGTGTGTCAAAGGCCAGGCCGCCGAAACCTGCCGGCCTAGGGCTCCGCACCCGCTTCTCGGCCGGCAGGTAGATACAAAGGAGACACTGAGGAACCTCCGTATCAGAAAAAGATGGCTGTTTACGCCAGAACAACTCCTGCAGCGGGCAGCCCGCCTTCTCCTGCAGGCCTGAGAGCTTCTATAAAAAGGGGCGTTGGCTGGATGAGCCATCTGCAAACTTCTGCGCAAGCCGTATGGTAAGTATCCTGTAACCGATGGGAGATTAGATAGATGTTCTTTCAGTTTGTGTACTCTGTAGGCAGATTAGTCCTCTCTACAGTTTCGCTATTTCCTCACACTGCTTGTGACTCTGGAAACATTAATAAAAATGTTGATAAGATTGCCTACAGCAAGCTAAATTTCAGTGCAATTCAGTATACCGTTCTGCTTGTTAAAAAAAAACAAATAGAGCAGAAATGCTTCAGCACTGTACCTTAAGATATAATTAGAAATGGAGAACTGCGTGCATAATTATCTCTTTGTGAGGATTTTCTTTTAGAGAAGGGAAAAACCACAGCAAATACTGCTTTGAAAATTTAAAATTAGAAACATACATTTCCATTAAATACAGAGAGCAAAGATAGATGCAATCAGCAAAACTATCACCTCAAATACGTTAGATTTCACATAAACCTTATAATTCTATGATAGGATGCAAAGTTCGTATGGAAAAATTAGGCAAGACAGAACTCAGCACTTCTAAAATAGTATTCTGATGCGAGCCACCAACAGCAAAAGCGTAATTCAGTGCCCAAGTGGAAAGGTTAGGCAACCACAGGCCACAACTGTTGCCATAACAACCACGGAAAACAGAGATTTTTTTTCTACATCAGGAAATTGAGGCAGTACCCACTGCAGAACGTTCACTCTCTGTACAAACGGGATTGCTCTTACTGTGTAGCGAGTGCCAAATGTATTCTAAAATACATTTTCACTCACCACTTTGTTGCAGATTTTCCCTTTCAAAACCTTGCTAATTACAAGAAAATTGGTATCAGAGAGCTCTCCATGTATCAAAAGGGTTGTTAAAATAAGATGGCAACATTCTTTATATGCATTATTTTCATTTCTCTACAGAACATATGTATCCTAACAGACATAAAAACTTTCCTGACGTTTAAAATGTCATTGTACAAACATGAATATAGCATTTTCTACAGGACATTTGTTAGTGAAATTTTCCTTATAACGCTGCACTTGTAGCGTGCTTGCTTCATGTGAATTTGGACAAATTGCCTTTAGAAGTTAAGATATCTTTCTGCTAATATTTCCATTCTTTTTATCCATGCTTTATTGTCTTTTTATTTTCTGTGCTCTGAATTACAGCTGTCATCTCTTCTACACAGGATTTGTACTTTCCTGCTTCATTTTCACTGAATGTATGTTACTTCCCATTCATAGATTCTATTACATCATCTCCTGTTTCCATCTGCTGCATGACACAGGACAAGGAGTATAAAGACCATCCCTTTGACAGGGATGTCTCAAGTCATAAGACACATTAGGAAATTAAATTTCATGGATAAACTAGATATGGACAATGGAAAACGTGTTTAAGTAAGATCATCCAGTGTTCAGAACTCCTGAGGAATATCATAGCTATGGGAAGAGGTTTTCAATGAAGTTATGCTACGTATTTTTCTTCTTCATTTCTGCAAACCCAGAAAATTATTTCCAGTACCTTAGGAATGAGACACATGTACATTGTTTTCAAAGCATGTAATTTCTCTTATTTCTGAACGATAGAACTTGGTTTAGCCCCATCTTGCTTGTTTTTCCTCTTCGCTTGTATTTTAACTGTCTACATGTTATCAGTGCAGAAATATGAACACTACTGCCTGTTTGCAAAGAAAAATAAGTGACATTTGACCTTTCCCATACTGCAAGCTCAAAGGCCAAGGAATCAGTATCCTCTGAGTCACATATCTGATCCTCTATTTGTCTTCTAATTTGGAATGTAATAACAAATTTATTTAGGATTATTTCAAAAAAGAATAAAAAATATTTATGGCTCACATTTCATCAAGAAATATTTTTACCACTCCTGTGATAATTCATGTGGTATGTGACTCATTAAAAAAAACCACAATCAAACCAAAAAATGGCAAACTTGCTAAGTGTGCTCTCAATCCCAACATCCATGTCATCAACAAAGATGTTTAACAGCACTGGTCCCAGTACTGACTCCTGAGGAATGCCACCCATCACTGGTTTCCATTTGGACATTGAGCCATTGACACCAACTCTTTCAGTGCGACCATCCAGCCAGTTCCTTATTTACTGAGTGGTCCATCCATCAAATCCATGTCTCTCTCCAATTTAGAGACAAGGATGTCATGCAGGACAGTGTCAAATGCTTTGCACAAGTCCAAGTAGATGACATCTGTTACTCTCCCCTAATCCACCAACGCTGTAACACCATCATAGAAGGTCACCAAATTTGTCAGGCGTGACTTGCCCTTAGTGAAGCCATGTTGGCTGTCACTGATCACCTCCTTATTTTCCATGTGCCTCAGCAGAGTTTCCAGGAGCATGCGCTCCATGTTCTTGCCAGGCACAGAGGCGAGACCCACCAGCCTGTAGTTCCCCGAGTCTTCCTTTTTTCCCTTTTTGAAAATGGGGGTAATGTTTCCCCTTTTCCAGTCAGTGGGAACTTCACCAGACTGCCATGACTCTCCAAATACAACGGAAAATGGCTTAACAACTTCATCCACCAGTTCTCTTGGACCTGAGGATGGATTTCATCAGGTCCCAAGGACTTGTGTACCTTCAGGTTCCTTAGATGGTCTCATACTTGATCTTCACTTACAGTGGGTGGTTCTTCATTCTCACAGCCCCTGCCTTTGCCTTTTGCAATTTGGACAGAGTGGTTAGAGCCCTTCCCAATGAAGATTAAGGCAAAAAACTCATTGAGTGCCTCAACCTTCTCCATATCCTGGGTGACCACGTCTCCTGTTTCCTTCCAGAGAGGGCCCATATCTTCCTTAGTCTACCTTTTATCACTCACGTACTTACAGAAGTTTTTCTTCTTGCCCTTGATGTCCTTGGCCAGATTTAATTCTATCTGGGTTTTAGATTGCCTAACCTCATCCCTGGCAGCTCGGACAGTTTCTGCATATTTCTCCCAGGCTACCTGTCCTCACTTCCATCCTGTGTAGGCCTCCTTTTTGCTTTTTAGTGTGTCCAGGAACATCTTGTTCATCCACGCAGGCCTCCTGGCTTTTTTGCCTGACAACTTCTTTTTTGGGATACATTGGTCCTGACTTGGAGGAAGTGATCCTTGAATACTAACCAGCTTCCTTGGCCCCCTCTTCCATCCAGTGCTTTATCCCATGGAACCCTACTAATCAGATCCCTCAAGAGGACAATGTCTGCTCTCCTGAAGTCTAGGGTAGTGAGCTTGCCGTGCACCTTCTCTGCTGCTCTAAGGATCTTAAACTCTATCATTTCATGATCACTGCAGCCAAGGCTACCCTTGAGCTTGACGTTCCTCACTAACTCCTCTCCTTGTTGGCTCCTCTACCACTTGAAGAAGGAAGTTGTCACCAACACATTCCAAGAACTTCCTGGATTGCTTGTGCCCTGCTGTGCTGTCCCTCCAACAGATATCGGGGTGGTTGAAGTCCCCCATGAGGACTACGGCCTATGAATGCGATGCTGCTCCTATCTGTCTATAGAGGGCCTCATCCGCTCTGTCATCCTGGTCAGGTCACCTGTAGCAGACCCCCACTGTAACGTCACCTGCCTCTGCGTGCCCTTTAATCCTGACCCATAAGCTCTCGGTTGGCTCTTCATCCAGCCCCCGATGGAGCTCCATGTACTCTAGCTGTTCATTGACATAGAGAGCTACACCCCCTCCTCGTCTCCCCTGCCTGTCCTTCCTGAAGGCTCTGTATCCTTTGCAGTCATAGGAGCCATTCCACCACGACTCACACGACATCACATGTCATGACACATATTGAATATACCTTTAATACATATTTTTCTCTTCTGTTATTCTATGAATATTTAGACATACGTGTTTCTTAAGCAAAAATCAACACATGAACTTACCAATATAAAATAAGCATTCAGAATGCAACATACTCTCTGTCCACAACTGACATACTTCACTTTCTGTAAGAGCTTCGACACCGTAGTAGGCTTGGTATTCTAGTTTTGGCAACAGGAATATTGGAATAACCTATAAAAGTGAAGACACAAGAAAAATCAGCACTCACTGTCCAAAAAATGTGCACAATTGAACTACATTTTGTAACTGATAATCATCAGTCTTCCACTACAGCTGAAGCAACAAAGACATCTCACAGATTTTGAGTGATGGTTCACATTATATGAAACCCACAGTGTAACTTTTGGACTACAAAGACTCTATATAGAGGAAGGTGAAATGGACAAAACCCCAACAACCTAGACAAGCATTTACAAATAATAAATTTTGCTGCTAAGTAATTTTTCCATGGGACTAAATTAATTTGAAGTTTACACTTCTGTGCTCTACTGCCCTCTGCAGGAATTTAAGAAGAAAAACTATTATATTTCTGATTTGCTTATAATTAGTGGAATTCTGCCACTCCTTGCCAGAATCTCACTTGAAATCAGAAGCTAGTGCTCGGACTCTCATTTGAAATCAGAGGCTAACCTTTGCATGTTAACACTAACACAGAAAATATAAGCCTCTTCTCAGTGACAAATCACAATTTAAATTTCAGCAGGAATTTTAAAAAATAAACCGCTCAGTTTTTGATTAACAAACTAAGAAGCTATTCACAGGCATTTATATACAGTGGATCAATAGCAAAGAGATGGTATTTCTTCAAAGTAAGATTTTGAGCACAGAATTTTAGCAAGTAATCAGTTACAAAGACGTATTTCCATTTCAACAAAGCATAAGCACCTCACAGAATGCCTACCTACCATAATTATGGTATTCTGGGGAGGGAGATACCACACCAAATTTGTTGAACGAGTCAGAGAACTCTTGACAAAATAATACATTACTCAGGATTCCAGAATAAGCTTTGCTTCTCCTGATGTTACAAGGAGTATTTGGATTACAGATGCATTTAAAGCATTTTATTCCTTAAGACAAACGACTTGCTAAGATGTATACCATAGTATTTTCAAGCAGAATGACTAGGATGTCTTTTTATCTTTAAATGTGTCCTCTGTTCATTCTATCTCCTATTTCTCTACTTAACTAGGCATAATAACGAGGCTGAAGCCTGCTTGAAAGTATTTATGATCATGAACATTCTCAAAGCCAAAAACCTAATTACTGCATTAACTTTTAAGAATAGTTCAGACTGACATTAGTTTACATGAGTATAATTACCCATGCATATTACTGTAATGTAGTTGTAGTAAGAAAAGCAGAATCACACTTGCTTATCTTCTAATCAAGTACGTTTAAAGAAATCACGTTATTCTTCCTTCTCTTCCTATAGCAAACATTTACTTAAAGGAGACACACACTATAGAGTTACAATTCGATGTACTAATTGTCTGAGTGAAAACACAAATGCTATGAAGAAGTGGGAATCCCAGAGATGCTAGTTGAGCACAACTGTTTAAAAAAAAAAAACAAACAAAAAAGCTAACAGCAAAGCTTGTACCTTTTGGGCTTTTTTCTTCTTATGGTATCGTGGCAATGACTTTACTTTTTGCACACTGCAACGCACAAGTAACAACAGATCATTCAAACTGAATAGCTTATACACAAGGTTTCCATCCTGAGGTGCTTTATACTCTGAAGGGTCTTCTTCAAGCATCTGAAGTTCATTTGGCAGCTTTCCTTTAGAAAATAAATAAAACTGAAAATTAAAAGCTTGCATGTCTTTAGCATGATGCTAATGAGCTTTTTTCTCTTGGAGTAGGGTTTTTTTGGTGTGGGGTTTTTTTTTTTTGTTTTGTTTTGTTTTTTTAATAGGATCTGTTTTGTTTCCTAAGATTTGGGGGTGAAAACTGTCTCATTAGGCCCAAGAAATCACTTATGTATTAAAAAAAATATTTAGAATATGTCCACTATAACTTTTTAAAAGGATATTTTTAAATATTCCCACATTTCATCCTAATCATTAGATTTCTTACACAAACAGAGCTGTGAGACTCCATTCTTGTTCAAATGGAATTCAAAGGCTGTTTTTTAAGCCACAGTCACTCAGCACAAAGGAGACAAAAATTTTATTTACAATGAATGTCTCCTGAGAGTCACCATCCATTTATCAGTTACTGACATAACTCGAGCCTCAGGTTTGGATGGTAGCATAAGCCTCTGTTCCAAATTGAGTTTGCTTCAACTTAAATTTCAATACCAGCATATTCAAAAGAAACACTTATTAGATCTCCAAGTGCAGCGTGAGGTGGGTTAACAAACATCCCTGAATCCCTTAGAGATATTTTAACAAAATATTTTAAATAAATAAGAATTAACTCCAACTTGTTTGAGATGATTTACTGAAAATTTATCCAGTTACGGGTTTTGTCCTGCAGCTATGTGGAAATACGTGTCAAAACTACAACTACAAATAGATATTGCTGTAGTGCTATGAATAAATACATTTATCATTAAATTTAGAGTTTATGTGCGTCTTTGAATAAATGTATACTGCATGAGATACTATCATCCAAGTGACCAGAAATAATTTCTGTTAGTAAAATATTTAACTAAGTTCTGGTTTCTGCAAAAAAAAAGACATGCGTGGAGGTTTATCAGCTTGCTATAGAACTCTCCATTTGTAGAATTATGCTTTCTATTCTTTCACAGTCACATCTTAGCCATATTGGTTTCAATACTTATATTAAAAAGAGAAAAAAAAAATCTACTATCAAACACCTGAATTCCATACTCTGGCTTTTTAAGAGAAGGAGAAATAGAAAGAGTACTGTGCTGCTCAACCCTTCAAACTGAGGAATGAGACATGGTCTTTTAGTGACTACTAAAATTCAGTTAAATCAATAAAAAAACACAATTTCAACTAAACTGGAATTAGTTGTGTTAACTGTTTCCATTACAGATTAATTAATTAATTAAGATTAATTCTTACATGATCAAGTACACAGCTAGTCAGAAGATACTAACAAAACATGTTTTCCCACCAAAAAGCATTGATTAATCGGAATTAAATATTTGAGAAAAAGAGTATCCGTCCCGATGCAACCTGCCCGGTTTCCTGTCAATTTACCTAACGCATTAAAGTGCTTCTAACTTCAGTTGTACAGAGTTCAGAAACAACTCAGGCATGTGAGAAAAACCTCAAAGGTCATGTTCCCTCGGCTTTTCAAGATTTCTAGTTTTTGGCTGAAGTCTGGGTGTAGCATAGGTTCAATTTCTGGCTAAATGCCTGAAAACTTGGAGAGGTGGCTTGCAGCAAGTCCTCATTAATCTTCTAGAAGAGATTACTAGGAGCTAAGAAACAGCAACTGGACTAGGGGACATCCAGATTTCAAGTTTTCTTTCAAGTTTTAATTGCATAATTTGATTACATTTTTCTTCTACAGAAAATGTAAAATGATTCCATTTTTGACAGACAAGAAACTATTTTTGCAGACCAGACTACTCAAATATTTGAATTTCCGAGGAAAAGTAACTCATTTCACTACCAAATGATTTCTTTTCCTTGCATAAAACCCTAGCATTTCTTCAGAGCTAAAGAATGTCTTGTTTAGTCTTTTTGTTCTCGGCACTCTCTTGAGTTTGTCTCCATCTAAATTGAAAAACAGGGTGGCCAAACTAGTCCCAGTATACTATTCTTCATCCTGTGGTAACTGCTTCTATCTCAGCGATATCCCAATGTACTTTAGAAGTGTGCTTGTTATTCAACATCCATGTTATTAACAAAATACTGAACATAATCAAGGCCAGAACAAATTCGTATGGGACCCTACTTGAAATACCCACAACAATGTATAACAACATTTCGTTTCTCTGAAGTAAAACATTTCACTTTCACATTCACCTCTGTGTACAAATGACTCCCAAAATGCTCCCTTTTGTGTGTAAGACAGTAATTCTCACACAGAGAAAACATTGTTAAAAAAAAAAAATTATGTTACATTTTTAAGTAAACGTAACAGAGGTACTATTAGGATGTTCTTCAGATGAAGGAGTTAAAATGTTTTTCTGTTAAATTTTACTGAAAATTTGAAATTTTACTGAACGCAATCACTTACTCTTTGGCACTCCCTGAAAAAGCCAAGTCCAGGTATTTCTAGATGAGTTGTTGGGATTCAAGGCAGGGGCTGGCACAGTTTCTGTGCTGGAGGTCACCAATGGTTTTGGAGATTGAGGCACATGAGCTGGCGTAGCATTAGAATTCTCACAGCTCACGACTGGCTGTTCATGAGATTTTTGGGAGGGTGACTTGAGAAGTTCAGTTTGCATTTTCAAAATCTGTCCGACAGGATCAAATTCTTTGGACAACTTTCTTGTAGGCTTTCTGGAGGCATTTTTTCCCTGATCGATGATATCTGAGCCATCAGTCATGCTTGCTAATGGAATCTGGGTGGGGGAAGGTGATTTGGCAGTCTCTGCTGAGGTATGAGAAACAGCGTTCGGTACACTTGTTTTGCAACAATCAGTGTTTTTACATTCCGTATCAATTATCAAACGCTCCTCATCTGTGTCACTACTGCATAAAGAAGTGTAAGTCTCATTTTTTTGTGCAGCATCAGACTCTTTCTTGTCACTAACAACATTAGATAGAGTATTTAACGGTGTTTCATTGTCCAAAACTTCTTTGACTGTGACATGCTGTGCTTTGTTCAGTCCTACCTCCTCTGAATTAAAGCTTTTATGAGATGAATTTTCTTCAGGGCTGAAGCATAGAATGCCGTCTAATGATGGAAGCTGCATGCTGGCACCTGCTGAAACTCCTTGCTCAGAAATGGCGTTTTTCCCTTCTTCGTCTCCACTGTTTATGGTGGGTGTATTTTTTTTCCCCATTTTTAGGCCATGTGATAAAAGTTTAGCAGTGTTACTAACTGTAGGAAAAGTACTTTCCATTTTAGAAGTTCTTGAGAGCTTGACAGTTGCTCCAAAAGTTTCCAGTTCTGTAACATCATCGTCAAAGTCCATTCCTGTGTCATCTGGAAGCGGAATCTTCCTGTACTGGTAGGTATCAGAAGATGTCTTCACATAGGGAGGAAAAAATAATAATATTAAAAAAAAAATATAAAAAAACCAAGGAATAGAATGTGTTAATCACGAATGAGACATTGTCAACTGAAAGCCTGAAAAATGTTCTACTATCCATATTTTGACTGTTGGGAGAGAGGGGCAGTAACTGAGGAAAAAAAAAATATCCTGTGTTTAATGTGGAATATCTTGTCTTAGGAGTTGAATGGCCTTTCAAAAGAGAAATAAAGCTCACGGAACTTTTTCCACTTAAATAAACCGATCAAAATCATTTTAATGAAGTAAACATTAAAGCTGAGATGCTGATGTAATAGAAGCATTTAAAGGAACTAGAGAGACATTTTAAAACATAGGCTTCATAACTTAGCAGTAGAAAAACTACCAAGAGCAAACCTAAGTTTTCCTTTAATATCACAGAACAAGTAACTTTATAACTATAACATAGGCTTTTGGCTTTGTTTGTTTTTAAAAAGAGGTGAAGCTACATACATCCCACTGAAAAAGATTGTCCTCAGCCGGTTTGTCCATCGACACATCAGAAATTGAAACATAAGATGTTTTAGTTGCTAGGAAGTCCATTGGAATTTCATGGAAGATTTGGTTCCTCTCTCTTACTGTCATTTCTTTTCTCATCAGAGGTGAATCAACATAAACCACTTTAGCTGGTTTGCTACCTTTTCAAGAACAGAAAGAGATTGAGTACATATTAAATGAAAGGAAGAAAGACCGTTATATAATGTCCCACTTCTAAACCATGTCCCTGGTTTAGAAGTGGGTGCAGTAGAGTTAGATAACAGTTGGACTTGATGGTCTTATAGGTGTTTTCAAGCCATAACGATTCTATGATTCTATAATTTAAATAATAAAACTTTCCACTTCCAATTATGGTCAACTCCATTCCACACACACACTAGAAGAAATGAAAGACTATCGTCTCATTCATTAACAACAGAAAATAGAAGTACGCCCAGATACAGTGTGAATTATTAGGATCCTGCAGCAGCAATTCACACCACATTAACAGTCCATCATATCAGAAATGCAGTTCTAAATAGAGAATTTGTAAAATAAGAATTTAGGATTCATTATACTGCGCTGTATCAATACATGTATTCTGTTTTCCAGAAGGATCTTTTTAATTCCTTTGATGAACCTGAAAAAAAAATGTTTCTTTTTTGAAGTCTCATTGCCCAAATGCAATGGCTGCAGTTTATATTTCTTTCAATCAATAACTATGTCCGGCCTCTGCTGCTCCACTCTTTTGATTACACCTTAACACACTTACATATGAATCATCCACAGATTCATCCAAAAATAACAGTGGTACCCCGCCCAATATTATACAGAATGCAAAGGCCCATGGTGGACACAGTGTCACTGTTTTAGAAAAAAAAAAATAAAAAATATCTGCGGATGAAAAAAATATAATTAATGCAAGTTAATGGTGGGTTACAGGGAAGGTGGAAAAGGAAGAAGAGAAGCCCTTCAAGAAACACTGTATACCGCTAACATATTCTGAATGTCCTTCAGGTGCTAACTTTGAATCTAAAAATTAAATTTAAAAACTGTAAAGCCGATATAAAAGGACGCCTACCTTTACAGATAACGTAATTTAATTTCATGTAGGAAAGGGCAAAATTTGTAAGAATTGCAGATATTTGACAGCTTATTTACTCCTATGCAGAAGTCTGCTACATAATTTGTGTGAAATGCACACAACATGGACATTCCAAGGCAACAACCATTATAAATACTCATCATGAAAAAAACCCTAGTGTATTAAAAAAAAAAAAAAGGCAACAAGGGAGGAAATCTATATTCATGCTACTGATGGAATGCTTGCCAACTCAAGTATAGCATTCAGTTGAGTTAATCAGTTTATTCAAAACATTTTTTGTTGCAATTGGGAAAAGTGATCTCCATGGACATTCATTTTTTTATTCATTATTCTATGATGTAAATAGGTCCTTTTAATTCCAGAAAATGTTTGCTTTTTGTTTTTTCATAAAACATCAGAGTTTCTCTTTTTTTAGCTTACTGAAGTCAGTTCTTTCCAAGGAGCAGAGCTTACGGTCCTGAAAAGCAAAAGGACGGTTAACTGATTTTTTTTTTTTCCAAGTGGAAAATAACTGTATGTCCAAATTCAATGTTAATGGTGATACCTCTAGAGGTTGTTACTATTCTCAGTAACAAGGTGGAACAAGGCGTAGAAAACTACGAAATGACCTTGCTATCAGCCTTCCTCCTTGAAAACCGAGGACAAACTATAGCAATAGATTTCTTTAAAATTCATTTTTTACGATAACTTTAATGAAACCAAACATTTTTCTTTACAAGACAAAGGTCTCTGACTCCTTACCAGATGACAGCTGAAAACTATTAACTTCAGATTTTTACACTTTAAGATGTGTGAGCTAAATAAGTCAAATTTTATTACTTTTATTGATTCCTTAAATTAAAAACACTTAAGAGATACAATTTTTTATAGCTGCATTCTAGCATGCTGCTTCTCCAGAAAAGGTAAAAATCTGAGCTCATAATTACCATTCTCATTAACCTTAGCTTCTTTCTTTTTTAAATAAAACCAAAATTAAACTATTCTATTATTCTGTGAACTAAACCAGCCTACCTTCCACCTCCCCACAGCTGGTTTTACTGGATTTTCTAATTTCCTGTTCTTCAGTCTGCTTGGAAAGAATTACAAGAATATATAAAGATCTTCATGGACAAAACCGTAATTTTTGTAATAAAAATATACTATACCTGCAACAGGGATCATTTTAATGCAAACTGGAATTTCCCATTGTTCCTTGTAATTTAGTCCATGATTATTCAGTAAAGTAAATAATGATTGATTACTTAAAACAACTTGAGGACAGTATTTCAAAGCAAGTTTTTCTGCATTTGAGTCTGAACTAATATCCTAAACAGAAAAAGAAAGATTTTTTTTTTAAAAAACACACATACAAATTTAAATTCATAAGAAAAACCCCAAACCCAAACAAACATGGATTAACCGCCCCCACTCCAAAGCCCAAATACCACCACAGTGTCAGGCTTCAGTATCAAATGAAAAAAAAAAAAAACAAAAAATTCCCCTGAAGCTTTTTGGCTGAATCTTATGCATCCACCCTGCAGCATGAGAAAATATATCTTCTTAACTTGTATCTTTCAGTTCATTCCCATTAATTTGAATTAGTTGGTTGAGTAAGAATTTGGATGATTGTGAAATACAGGAGTGCATTGCAGAATTAAAAAAAAAATCAGATTCACTTACGCATATATTACAGACCATCTTATGAGATAAGTAATAGCACAATAAAGACATCTAACATTAAAGTATGGTTAAAACTGCACAGTTGTTTGAATACAGATCATATACAAAGAATCTTAAAACAAACATAAAAACATGAAGAATAAAAATTCAGACTTGAAATGATAAAATTATTAAACATTATGAGTACAGGTTTCCATGAAGAGAGGAGGCTGGGAATGCTCATGAGGTGGGAGGAGAACATCAAGGACTAAGAAGATAACAGAAGCCCAGGAGCACTGAGGACCGTGAGAGAGAAATAAGAAAAATCTAGCTATGTTCCATTTTCTGCCACCTGAGACATCATCAGAAATCTTCTCTGTTTATAGCTATAGCATCTCTGGAGGCATATATCATTCTCCTGTGCCACCTCTGCTACTTCCTTAAGCAAAAGCATCTCTGCAATCACAGTGCCTCCGTTGATAGTTTGGTTTTTTATATGGGAACAAACTCCCTCAATTAGTGGATAGCAAATTATCTGGACTAAATAGTGACAAAACCCAAGTTCTACAGAAGGAAAAACTCATTGATTTTCTCCGTGGAAGAACACAAACAGCAACATCAGGTATTTAACGGTAAGGTGGACTGGAATCTAAAAATTGTTCAACTCGGTTCTGGAATTTATGCTGTTTAGCATAAGACATTCCCAGGGTAAGCTAACCTAATTGACTTTTCAGAACACTAGATAGTCTGAAGTATTTCTTCTTACCCTCAGGACTTCTTTCTTAAATCATAAGCGTTTACACCTATATGCATTCATGCGTGTCTATACACACACACACAGATGCCAGCTTAGAAACTGCAAAGCAAAGTTTTAAAGGAACAACACTGTAATAAACAATTCTATCTGGATTTCACAGACAGTATGTTCCAATTTAAGGGCCTCTCTCACATTTCATGAGAACAGAGGAAGTCCCTTCAAGAAGGACTAGGTCCAAAAAGGTAATAACTCAACTTTTGAAGAGGGCAGTGTGATTGCTATAAATGAAATACTAAACAAATAATGATACAGTATATGTTCCTATGCTGTAAGATGTGTAAGATCAGGGGGAAAAAAAAAAGGAAAGAAAAAACTTAATGCTACCACATAAAAAGGATCAAATTGCTCTTCTCTATAAAATATGCCTTAAAAATGAGAGTAAAAAAGTTACTTACATTGTGCATAATAGAAGCCTTTTTTTCTGGAGTTACAATCGATGTAACAGTTTTATAATCTGTAGGCAGCTGAACAGGCATGGCAGGGAAATCTGTTTTACCACGTCTTGCCGTACCCTTGAAGAAATCAAGCAGTTTCAAAAATAGCTTTAACTGAAATCATGCTGACTTAACATTGCACTTCTTAAATGAAAAATATTAAGAATTTATGCAGGTGCGTTACAAAGTAATTACAAAGTCTTTTTACTACAAACATACAGTGAAGGGTGTTAACAGCCTTACTACCAAAATAATTTTGTTAACCCTTTCATTAACAATTTTAATTGTAAATTATAACCCCTAACCCAAGCACTGAATAATACTTGTAAAAAAACCTGAATCGTTGCATAATACAATCCAGACGTAATTCCACTTATTTGAAAATAACATAAAACCAATATGTATATGTAAGATATTACCATTGCAAGAAGATTTTTTTCCAGCCTAAAGGTCAATTGTGTATGAAACTTTCCTCCCATGATACTCATGATCTCCTGGAGCGTGTAAAACTCGGGATACTTCTGCACATGTCCAACACAAGCACGTAATAATTCCTAACATTAAAAAAAAAAATAGTTTATGCATTTGTATTTTTCATAAGAATTTCATCTTTAAACGTTTTTTCTGCAATTGCAAGTTGCATTTGCATATACTTTCTGTAGAGAATACAAAATACAGATATATTTAGCAGATTACTGCTAACAGATTTGTTAAACTTTTCCTGTTAGAGACAGTATTAAAAAAAGTTAGAGATACCAGTAGAACTCAGTAATAATCTTACAATCACTGATATCAGAACCGAAACACACTCTGAACTCTCTTCGACCCTTAATATGCCAGGCTAACAATGTATGCACACAGCTTCAGACCAATTATAAAAAATAAGTTTATTACAGTTGGAACTGTGAGAATGTTTATTTTCTTTTCAGTTTATTTATCTTGGCTTTTCGAGGGACTAGTATTTTTTGCGTTACCACCTAATTTACACTAGGCCTAGGTAAAAGTCACAAAGGTAAAGATATAGGAAGAGTCTGTATGTGTTGAAACTTGCTTTCATGTCAACTCTAGACCCCAAGATAAATACATAATTCCGCTATCAGAAGAAATTGAGACATTTAGGTTTTATTTAGTATCTAGAATGAGTTGCTTCTGCAAGTTTAAAACTAAATATGTGCCTCTGTTTCATTTTTAACTCAGGATATCAACTTAACTATAAAGAGGACTTTAAGTTTGGAGACACATTTCGTGACCAGACGAAAAGATTGCTTAGAAAAACAGATGCACGTTTAAGATACAAAATTACAAAGCCAATCCCAATTTTTAGAAATAAAGCAAGATTTTTGTCCTCACGTGTGCCCAAACCATGCGTTAACGGAGAAAAAAACCAAACAACTATCTTGTGGATGAAAAAGCATGTAATAAAAAGTGTTATGGTGAACTAGAAGCAATCCTTCTGAATTTAACTAAACGCTCTACTCTCGAGTAAACATATTTGTTTTTCTGTTTTATTCTGTAAAAGAAAGTGATGTGGCACTTACTAGAAAAGACTAAAATTTAGCAAAAAGTGCATTAAGTAGGCCATTTCAATTAAGGCAAGACACTATGAGGAAAACAAGCAAGAGCAAGTGAACCCACCGATGGGAAAGTTTAAGGAACCTGTCTGTATTCTGGAATTCTTTTCCTGAAATGTGAATTCTTAAACCAAGAACGATGTATAAAGTTGCATTCATCTTTGATTTTAGAATCATCAAGGTGAGTATTTAACACAGTGTGAACTTGCTGCTTATTATGATTAAAGCCTGAGTAACCTCTGATTAAAGTGACTTTGCGACATACGACTGTGGAGGAAAGCTTAAGATTCTGTCCAGTAGTGTATATTTAGGAGCAGCTTGTTAATGTAAATGGCACACTTAAAATGCAATTTCTCCCTTCCCAAATATAAAGATGTCATTTATTTAACTGATGACTAAATCTTTGTACAGTATTGTATCCCGTGACCTCACTTATATTGTACCTTATAGGCTACAACAAACTGTGGGCCAAGGCGTGCCGCACAGCGTAAGGGAAAGGGCGATTTCTCATGTCTCATCCCAACATGGAATCAGCAGAAGTTCAGGGAACATCAGTTCCCATGAGGAGTTCCTACGTATCTTAATCACAATTCCAATATGATTATTTAAGAAGAGAAGGAATTAAACACAGTATCGGTAATTACCTCAGTATAACGTACTGCATCTTCAGAGATGGCATCATAATCCTTGGCGCAGCTCTTTGCAGCGTTTTGGGCAAATTTCATAAATTCTGCAATTTCGTTGTTTACTACTTCTTTCATTTGCTGGGGGGGGGGGAGGGGGGAAGGAAAAATCTGTTTTTTAAGACAGAATGGAATCCTGTAGGCTAGGTATGTAACCAGCGAAACTTCCAGAGAGGTAGTACAGTATGAGGGAGGGCACAGATTCCACTTGCTGCTCAATTTGGCAAGTCTTTGCATATGTTTAGAGTTTCACTTAAGTAAAGAAAAAAAAAAAACAACTTTGCAAGGCCCATCTCCTTACAAAAAATCCCAAACCAACAAAACACTACCACCCAACAAACAACAAGCTTCTTTTGATCACACGCTGGTAGTTCTTAAAAAGTACGGTTACGAGACATTGTTGGAGCAAGTTTACATGACAGAACCACAAAGATATCTGAGCTCTGACTTCATAAGCAATTATATTATAAGTAACAACAACACACAAAATACTGATTTGCCCGGGAATGACATTCCCTCTATTACAGCATAAAACAAAGGAATTAGCACTAATACGGACATATGGAAAACCAAATACAAGGGCTCCAAAACATTTGCTGGTTAATTACATTATACAGGATTCAACTAAAATGATACTTCCAACCAACATGAGACATAGCCTTTCACTATTTAAACAACATTGCTGAGACTAAGCAGCAAGTGTGAACCTCTGCCTTTCTACTCCCATAAGCACTGACGTGACAAGCACAGAAGGTCAACGCACAGGTCCCCTCACATGCTACTGAAGAAAGTTCCCATTACAGCATGCTGTCAAAGAACACATCAAAACGTATGCATCTCCTAACATTATACAAGACTGCTACATGCCACTATCAAATGCTAAAATCACAGAAGGCCAACTCTTTAACTTCCTTCTCATAAAAAAATGTGGGTTTTCTTGGGGTGGGTGGGTGTCTGATCAGCTATCAAAGATCTACACTTATCATCAGTTGTTTAGACTACTACTAAAAACCAAAACAGAACAAAAAAATCCACAGAAAAACCACCCACTTTCAATGAAATAACTAAATACACTTCCAATTTATATTAAATGCATTATCCTGAATACTTTAAACCTTTATTACCATGCATAATACTAAGTTAAAAGAAAATTACGACATATTGAATTTAAAATAATTTTTGCTACGTTTTCCTCACTGTTTGTAACAGAAAAATTGTATGACTCCCTCTGTGAGGTTCATATATACCTATATACACACTTACCAGATAGGTGAACAATTCTCTTTGACTTGCTGCATTAACTTGAAAATGGTTTACTTTTTTTGAGTACTTAGTCATCAGATATAAGTATGTTTTCTGCTCCTTCTCAGTCAAACAAGAAGTAAATGGATAGGGGAGTCTAGGTTCTGGGAAAGGATGATCATCAGTTGTGCTTTTAGCCTCCGCCTCAACTAGATCTGCAGCCTGCACACTAGAAGTCTGTCTGTTTTCTGAAGGGTTTGACAATGCCTCTGCGTTTTTCTTTGCCTCTCTGAAAGAAAAGTAATAAATGAACGAACTTACACTTTTCACATAAATATTAATATTTTTCAGAATTAATAACAGCAGTGATGCAAGCCTAAACTTCAAATCGAGCAAAATGCAGTGTGAGATACTGTACTATCCCAATTTCTAGTCTATGTCATAGGAATTTACTTACTCTGAAACTTCACCTGGACAATCAGCCTAACCCTTAGGCAGGTCTGCCACTGGTTTAAAGATGAAAAAAAAAATCTATATTTTTTTTAAACAAAATGGTGTATATATTAGTCTGTATACTCGATATTGAGGTGACAAGCTAAATATGAAACTCTCATTCTTTGTTCTGGAAACACCCATTATTAACAAAAAGATGAAGAGTCTCAACATTTCATCATTCACTGGTGGCTGGTGTTCAGAAACAGTTTGCACTCAGAAAGGTCTAACTTATAATCAAAGATATGATAGTAAAGGAGAGCGACGTAATTAGAAAAGGCCTTTATTTCACCATAAAAGAAGTAAATTGAAACTACTTAATTGTAACAACAGAAATTCTGGATTTCAATGAAGAAATTCCTAAAAACAGAGCACACAATTCAAGAGTTTCATTTTCTACTCTAAACAATTCTGAAATCAGTTGCCAAAAATAATATTGAGCTAAGGCAAGGGGCGTAGCTGCCCTAACAACAACAAAGAAGTAACATTATAAAGCTGGTTCTTAAAACAACGCCAGTATATGAAGGGCATCTTAGCCCCGCTCTATTTAAAATAACTGTTCTTAGGAGAGAAAATTTTTAAGGTTAACAAAATGAACATTAACTGCTGATCTTGGAAAAAGCATATTTTTAAGATACGATTTCAGCAGTAGAAAACATCTCAAGTGTTATTCAAACCCAGCAGTATCACGTCCACAGTTCTTAATAATACTTCACAGCTGTCTCTCTGAATATGAGAATGTGTCCATCCTCGTGGCACAAACTGGCAAATTTAATTAAGCTGCAGCAGCGACAAGATGCTGACTCAGATATGTCGATGTAGGAACATCAAGAAATTCTAGCAGCTTAAATTGGCTATATTCAGCACTGAATGAAATGGCAGCACATCAAGATCATTTCAGTATGCAGTGCTGTCACAGTCTTCATCAGGGTGCAAACCAAAATAATCTGACAGAGCTTTTCTGTCCATATTTACAGCATTATACTTCATTTGAGCTGACGGCTTAAATTTTTCCCCTTCATTTTATCAGCAACCTGCCTTCACAGCTTCTATGGCGAGAGAACGTACACTTTAGTAAATATGTATCAGAAACCCCAATATAAAAACTGACAAATTTCCTCTAGCTTTTATTTTCACATTTGCCCCAACAGGTTCCATTTCTCTTCCTTTTGACTATGGCCACACAAGCCTGTCCCATCAACTTCTGAATTTTTCTGGTTGCAACCTCTCTTTTTGCTATAAACCTACTTCTACTACACACAACTGAACATAATCTCAGCAAGACATTGATTTCTAAAAAGAGTTAGGTCTGGTTCACGGGTTACAGAATCCTTATGGTGACCAGTTAAGAGTGTGGGTCAAACTTCAACCCTCTTTGGTACATAAGCGAAAGCAAAAAACAACAGGCACCACTCCCAAAAAAATAACCTAAACCCCATCCTCAAACCCCCAAAATACCACCCCAGCCCCCCCCAGAAGACACGAGAGACCAGAGGTACCAACCTAGACTGTTCCTGCTTTCTGAGGTTTCATAATAGGTAAAGCACAGACCAACTGCTGGACCAAGGAGTCAGTAACAAATCCTCGCACACCGGACAACATGCAGCTTTCTCCCCCAAACAGTAAGGGTATGTATCAACAAGATGATGACAAATAGCACAAAATTGTAACATAACAGAATATACCTGTTTGATAACTGCCATAGTTCAGAGAGGCTCGGAGCCAATGAATATTTTTCATAAATTTCATGTGAGAAAAATACTTCACTGCCATTTCTTGGTGAAATATCCCTGATAATAATAATAATAAAAAAAAAAAACAAAAAACAAACAAAACATCAGAATACACAAAAAATAAAGGCCACACCTGCCCCTGAGAACAAAAAAAACCCCCAGAATTACTTATTAAAAAAAAAAAGAGGCTATCTACACAGTATTTCCACATTCCTGCTTTATGAAAATTATGTATATACTATCTAATTCTCTACTGGTTTTCAATAGTAAAATACACATTTTTTGCAATCCCCAAAGAACAATTTCATTAAAACAGGGTATAAATTCTAGATATGGCAAGAGAAATTCTGACAGAGCTACACGCATTCAGATGTTGATTATTCAAAACCAACCATGGGGCTGAACCTGCTGGAATTTTGAGAAAAATAAAACCACCTTGCTTTAATTTTTTTAAAAAAGAGATATTTTTTCTTCTAGACAGACCTTACTGTCTAAACTCCCTCTATTTTTTTTTAATATAGCCCTTGCAGTGTACAGGCTTTATACGATATCAATCTTCCCAAACTATTTTGAAAGGCATGAGAAAAGATTCACTTCTCTCTTCCTCACAAATAAACTAATTCAAAACCAATTCCCCCCTCCAGGCTTAAAGAGCCTAATGACTACTTTGTAAGGCTTTTCGTATTTAAAACAAGAACAACGCCACTACCCCAAATCCATATAATAAGTGCGTATTATTTAAATGTTCCTCATTTGTGAGCATACATAAACCTTCACGCTCCCGCTTGCTCAGGTAAACAACTCACTCGCTCCTCCCGCCTTCTACTGACAGAACCACGAAAATGGCGCCGCTCCGCCCTCCCTCAGCGAGGGGCGGAGCCAGGCGGGCGCGGCAGCCCAGGCCCGCCCCGCTCCGCCCCGCTGCCCCCGGGCGCATGCGGGTCCCCGCCGCGCGGCGGGATGGGCGGTGCGTTCTCTTCCCGGCGGGGCAGCGCGGAGCGAGGGGACATTTTCCCATCCTCCCCGCTCTTCAGGCTCGCGCGGCCAGGCGAGGGGGACAGGGGGAAACGTACTCACCAGGTCAGCAGCAGCCCTTTGGCCGCCATCTTGATGGACACCTCGGGGAAGCGTATTCCCCTGTTCCTCGTCCCTCTGCCGCGTGAGCCTGCCTCACGGCATTGGCCAATCAGCGTAGCAGAGCGTCCGGCGCGTGTGATCAGGTGTTCTGAGCCAGCCAATGGCGACGTCGGCTCGAGCAGCGGCTGGAGGGGCTGCGGCGGCCATCTTGTGGCAGGCGGCACCGCTGCGAGGGGGGGGGGGGGGGGTGAGGGGAGGCGGTGAGGGCGCGGCGGGTGCGCCACCGCCGATGCCTGTGCCAGTGCCGGCCCCGTCCCGCCTCGCCGGGAGATGAAATGTGCTTAAGGCCTGTCCGCGCTGTGGTCTTCGCTCCGACTCCACGTTCTTCACCAAGGTGTGGCCCTGATCAGGTGTTGGGTGCCTCGAGAGGCAGTTCCCGCCTTCGGTGTGTAGAGGTGGCCGGGCCGGGCTCTGCCGGGCGGCCTGTCCCTGAGGGGGGTTGGGACCGTGTGTGAGGGCTTAGGTGCCCCGTGGAGGTTGCTGCATTTATCAGCTTCCCTCCTCGCCTGGGCTTCCAGTTTCCCTGGCTCACTTTCCACTTACTAACATGTGAGCATAGCCACAAGACCTTTTTTTTTTTTTTTTTTTTTTTTTAATGATCAAGCTTTCTAGTGTGGTGAAATGTGGAATTCAGATTTTGTTTTCAGAACCTGTAAGTCTAGGTGATGGAAACTCGTTTGCATGTGGTGTTACAAGAAAAGGTGATCCCCCTTCACAGCTGTACAGTTGGAGAAATGAGGAGTGAGGATTATGGCATGAAGCGATCAAAGCATAAACAGCACCTAGTCCTGTAACTAAAACTGGGCACTATACACAAATACATAAAAATACTGAGATGATTCAGAATGATGTCAGAGCCCACCAACGAAGGAGTCTCTTTAGCTTGCTTGCAGATGAGTTTTAAGGACACGGATTGATTTTAATTCTGCCCTTTTTTGGTTTGTGTATCTGAGAGGAATGGAAAGGTTTGTGTTTCCCTACTGGATCCACCTGCAGCCCAGTCCTGGAGGTAACTTTGTAAGGAGTAATCTTACTTCAAAACCCAGGTATGGTAACAGTTACTCAGCCAAATAATTAGAAGACTTACCACAGATTACAAATGTGGTAGGTTGCATCTCTCTATAACCTGCAGTGTCGTCTTTTTTTTTTTTTTTTAATGGTGCTACTTTCTAAATGTGGTATCTTTCTACTTCCATGACACAAACACGAACATCAGGAAACACTTTTTCACTGTGAGGGTGACCAAGCACTGGCACAGTTTGCCAGGGAGGTTGGGGAGTCACCATCCTTGGACGTACTCAAAAGCCGCCTGGACGTGGTCCTAGGCAACTGGCCCTAGGTGGCCCCGCTTGTGACCTCTGGAGGTCCCTGCCAACCTCAAGCATTCTGTGAGATAGTCGGGGAACAAAACCACCACCTCCTAATCCACAGTTTAACTTTTCTTATGGGTGAGCATGGGAGTCCTTGGTTTGGGTCTCACTTCAGAAAAATTCCTGCGTTTTATATTGAACATATATAGTTGTTGCTTAACCTGTATCTTGGTGGTTAGGAACTCTCCTGTGAGTGGAAAGAGTGGAAATCATGTCCTGAGGATAAGAAAATTAAATCTGAATATTCGGTGTCTCAAAGACTGCTTTAGTCATGGAGCTGCTGTAGAACAAATGGCACTACTTAGTGCTGGAGTTCTAAGAAAATGGTGGCTTCCACTACTTCTTTTTGTAGACTTGATCTGTAGGTGAAGACTGCTTCCAGAGATAGTGCTTCAAAGATGAATGCTAATACCTATTTCTGCATCGTGATCAGGCATATAAATAACGAGCTGTTAAAGCTCTGTCAAGACCGAGGCATTTCTGTGTAGGTGCAGCAGTAGAATTCTACATGCCTGAAGTCTTAAGACCAAGCGTGCTGATGACACTCAGGCAGTCCCAAAGTTAGCCCAGCAGAGGGAAGTTGCAACTTTGAATTTTGATGCCTAAATTGTATTTAAACCTCGATTTTGATACCCAAATTCTCATTTACATCTAGCTCAAAGCAGTATTTCCAAAGTCACT